>NC_057797.1:424889931-425189931 GCF_018294505.1 Triticum aestivum
CGGGAGCAGGCGTCAGGTAAGTTTTTCCATTTTCTTTCTGTTTTCTGTTTTTTTAATACTTCTGCAACTTTGTTGAATTAAATAAAATACTTAGGCAACTCCTAAAATCACCAAACTACTCCTGGTCCATAGTTGGATTATTTCCAACATGAAACATTTTAGTTTGGAGATATTTGAGCATTTAAATATTTTATATAATTTTAAATGCCCAAATTCAAATATTTATGATTTAATTCAAAAACCCTAAGATGGCCTAGGAAAATGTGCATCACTTTTGGCAGAGGTTCTGAACCAAGACAAAAATGATGGGCATTTTAGAAGGGCATTTCAGGTTCATTGAAAAAGTTTTTTAGTAAACCCTAATTGGTTTCAGAGGGGACTGGGGGTTCTGTCATCCCCATTTCAGGTTTCTGATGAAAGAGTAAACATGATGCAACACTCTAATGCATGGCTAACTAGGGTGTGACATTGATGTTTCGGTTATATTCATTTGACTTTATCTTACGGACCGAAACTATACTCCGAGTGGCATAATTTAATGTTTCGAGTGGTTTTTGGCCAATCACGTCTTCAAGATGACCTTGGATGAAGGAGCACTCTTAAGGAATTGTCTTCGTCTCATCGAGGCAATCGATTTTGATATATAAATCATCTCAATCCGAGTTCATATGCAAAAGTTAGAGGCAATACACTGCAGACCGAACCTCAATGGAAATATGGCGCGAGGTGCCAGACACTTGTCTGATAGGTTGCACGAGTAATTCAGCCATCAAGACGGCCTTGAATCAAAAAACCTTCAACACGAAAAAGTTTTGTCTCGTTGAGCCGATTGTTTTTCATATAAAATTTGTCTCAGTCCGAGGTCGTATGCATCCTGGAGAGGCAAATCAAGATCAGGCTGTGTTTTCAGCTGGGAAATCCGAGTGAAAAGTTTACCATCCGAGTGAAAACCTACCGATCGAGTAAAAGGTTGAGTGAAAAACTTATCGATCGAGTAAAAGATTGGCTTCCAAGTGAAAATATAGCAATCCGAGTGAAATTATCATCTGAGTGAAGTTATTCCGAGTGAAAAGATTACCATCAGAATGAAAACTTGACGTTCGAATAAGATATTGCCTTCCGAGCGAAATATAGTCATCCGAGTGAAAGATTATCTTCCGAGTGAAATTATAGTCATCCGAGTGAAAGATTGTCTTCCGAGTGAAATTATAGTCATCCGAGTGAAAGATTGTCTTCCGAGTGAAAGACTCTAACATCCGAGTGAAAAGGTCCAGTCGGACGAAAAACTCTAATATCCGAGTGGATGAGCTCGGATCCGAGTGAAACTGAAGATGTGCCCGAAAGGTAATCCAGATGACCTCGGATGGAAAAGTGATCAACACAGAAGTTGTGCGCATCGCCAAAACGGTGAACTTTGGTTTTGGAGTCATTATCATATGAGATAGTATACGGCCTGTAACTACGAGACTCGGACAATCCAATCCGTTACATGACCGAGTCCGACTGGATATTAAAGATGGCTTAATAGAGTGTTTAAGATGGTCTTATTTGGAAAAGTGTTCAATATAAGGATTGTTCGTCTCATCGAGGCGCACAAGTTTCATATTTGGGCCGTCTTGATCGGAGGTCATATGCAAGCTCGGCGGCCCGCGCAAGGAGGAAGATAGAAGTTGGGCCAGATTTAGACTGAATCCGAGTTGGAATAGAACTAGGACTCTAGGACGTGAATTGATGTAATTTTTTTGTAAGGAAAGCCTAGATGAATCCTTTGCTTGTACGGGAAGTCCAGCCGCCTCTTATATATGTTGGGGGTGATGGCCGATTGAACAACACCAATCGAAACAATCAATCTATTACACTTTTGTGTTCATCTACTTTTTATCTCTCCCTTGTATCTTTCTTCTCGTTCTTCGCTAGTCCTTCATGCTGGAGGGCTGTGAATCCACGAGGCTCTAGGGGCGAGTGAATCGACCTGGAGAAGCCCATAGCCGCCGCGAGCCCTGACGGGGTCCCTCTCGGGCAAGCGGGGCTTCGGGTCTACAAAAGCATCTGCCGACTGTCTTGTGTATCGCGCTGCCGGTCGGATCTCCTTTGACGTGAGCTGCGGTGCATCACCCCCGGCGTCGAGGGTACACGGTGACATGTTCATGTGTGAACAGATGGCAGCGATAAAAAGCCAACGGTCAGCGGCAAGAAGCGTCCTCGCCAAGACGATGTCGCGGAGCCATCCAAAAAGAACAACAACAAGAAGAAGGACTAAATTAAGCAGATGTTTATCCTGTCAATCTCATCGTAGACGGTTAGTAAAATGTATTCGACAGAGATCTTCTACATTATCGCCAGCAGGTTGGTTTGTTGAACTGTGTGCCCTAATGAGCACACAATTCACAAAAAAGACCATGTGGGCTGTCTACAATGATCGCACACAATTCTGATTACCGACCTGTTTGATGGGTATCACACACATCTTGTTACGCTGAATCATTTGTGTTCACCTCACTCATCGCAAACGGTTCATCCGAGTGAACTGTATGTCTTATATCGCACACACCTTGATCTGGCTGCCCATTTCTGCTATTCTGTCTCATCACAAACAGTTCGTGCAGATCAACCGTATGTCCCTCATCACACACACACAATTATAGTCTGAACCGTGTTTGATGTATCATTCATCGCAAACGTTTTGCATCATTTCTGACGGTTTTCATACAACACCATTTGCGATTATTGCATCGCACACGGTTTCCCAAAGGGTCTCCAATCATAGTGTTGCATTAGCAGCATCCTGCAGTAGTGATGGGAAAGGGTGAGGGGGTGTACAACCCCTTAGTGGGCTGGTTTGCCCCCTCCCATTGCCCCATGGGCCCCCAACCCTTGCCCCCCCCCCCCCGAAACCCTTTTCGGTCAGGCTGTTCATCACCCTATACCCACAGAACAATTCCGGACTACAATACCCTTCATCCAATATATCAATCTTCACCTCTGGACCATTCCGGAGTTCATCATCATGTCCGGGATCTCATCCGGGACTCCGAACAACCTTCGGTAACCACCATAGTGACTCAACTATACTTATATCATCGCCAAACGTTAAGTGTGTTGACCCCGGGGTTCGAGAACTATGCAGACATGACCGAGACACCTCTATGGTCAATAACCAATAGCAGGACATGGATGTCCATATTGGTTCCCACATATTCTACGATGATCTTATCGGTCAAACTTCGATGTCAAGGATTCAGCTAATCTCGTATGCAGTTCCCTTTGTCTATCGGTATGTTACTTGCTTGAGATTCGATCATCGGTATCTCCATACCTAGTTCAATCTCGTTACCGGCAAGTCTCTTTACTCGTCCCGTAATACAAGATCCCGTGGCTAACTCCTTAGCCACATTTCTTGCAAGCTTCTTGTGATGTTGTATTACTGAGAGGGCCCAAAGATACCTCTCCATCACACGGAGTGACAAATCCCAGTCTTGATCCATGCCAACTCAACAAACACACTTGGGGATACCTGTAGAGCACCTTTAGTCACTCAGTTACGTTGGGACGCTTGGTACACATAAGGTACTCCTCCGGTGTCAGTGAGTTGCATTATCTCATGGTCATAGGAAGACATACTTGACATGCAGAAAATGATAGCAATAAACTGGGAACTATCATATGCTACGTTCATAGTTTGGGTCTTGTCCATCGCATCATTCTCCTAATGATGTGATCCTATTATCAAATGACAACTCATGTCTATGGCTAGGAAACCTTAATCATCTTTGATCAACGAGCTAGTCTAGTAGAGGCTCACTAGGGACACGTTGTTGTCTATGTATCCACACATGTATCTGAGTTTTCGATCAATACAATTCTAGCATGGATAATAACGATTACCCTGAATAGGGAAATATGATAATAACCAATTTATTATTGCCTCTAGGGTATATTTCCAACAGTCTCCCACTTGCACTAGAGTCAGTAATCTAGTTCACATCACCATGTGATTAACACCCAATTAGTTCTAGGGTTAGATCATGTTATGCTTGTGAGAGAGGTTTTAGTCAATGGGTCTGCAACATTCAAATCCGCGTGTAGTTCGAAAATATCTATGTCATATTGTAGATGCTGCTACCACGCTCCACTTAGAGCTATTCCAAATGGCTGCTCCACAATACATATCTGGTTTGCTACTCAGAGCCATCCAGATTGGTGTTAAAGCTTGCATCGACATAACCCTTTACGCCGAACTCTTTATCACCCCCCACAACCGAGAAACATTTCCTAATTCCTTTAAGAATAATTTTGACCGTTGTCCAGTGATCCACTCCTGGATCACTTTTGTACCTCCTTGCCAGACACGTGGCAATGCACACATCAGGTGCGGCACACAACATGGCATATGGTATAGAGCCTATGGCCAAGGCATAAGGGACGACCTTCATCCTTTGTCTTTCTTCTACGATGTTCAATCTTTGAGTCTTACTCAACTTCACACCTTACAACTCAGGCTAGAACTCCTTCTCTGACAGATCCATTTTGAACTCCTTCAAAATCATGTCAAGGCATGTGCTCTGTGAAAGTCTTATCAGGCATCTTGATCTATCTCTATAGGTCTTCATGCTCAATATGTAAGCAGCTTTACCCAGGTCTTCCTTTGAAAAACTCCTTTCAAACAACCCTTTATGCTTTCCAGAAATTGTACATCATTTCTAATCAACAATGTGTCATCCACATATACTTATCATAAATGTTGTAGTGCTCCCACTCACTTTCTTGTAAATACAAGTTTCTTGCAAACTTTGTATAAACCCAAACGCTTTGATCACCTCATCAAAGCGAAGATTCCAACTCCGAGATGATTGCACCGGTCCATAAATGGATCACTGGAGTTTGCACACTTTGTCAGCATTCTCTGGACCGATAAGACCTTCCGGTTGCATCATATACAACTCTTCCTCAAGAAAACCGTTAAGGAACATTGTTTTGACATCCATCTGTGAAAGCACAAGTGCTCCCTGGGTGGTTTTGGTAATTAATGTCAACATATCTCTTGTTGGACTAACACTTTTACCTAGTATGTTTCAGATAAGTTCAACAATGGAGTGGCATGGACAAAAGGATGTGTAACCCCTTCAAGATGCTAAGGACAAAGGATTGGCTCAAGCTTCAAGATCAAGACTCTACATTTTCTATTTTAGTGATCCAAGATCACATTGAGTCTATAGGAAAAGCCAATACTATCAAGAGGGGGTGAGGTGTTGCTCAATGGCTTGCTTGCTCAAAGTGCTTAGTGATATGCTCCAAAACCCTCAACTACCTTCCCACATCCACATATGACCTAAACCAAAAGTCAAACTCAGCCCCACCAATTCTATCTATCCGGCGCCATCGAGTTTTTGATGTCATAGACACTGCCACAAACCCTAGCAAATCGGTTTCACTGATAGGGATCTCGGTGTCACCGAGATGGGATTGTAATCTCTCTGTGTATGTCCATTACCAACATCGGTCTCACCGAGTTTGAGCAATCGGTACTACCGAGAATACAATGCAAACCCTCTGGTTAGCTTATTACCAAAATCGGTCCCACCGAGTTTGTGTAATCGGTCTCACCGAGTTTGCCTGACCAACTCTCTGGTTAGCTTATTACCAAAAACGGTCCCACCGAGTTTGTGTAATCGGTCACACCGAGATTACGTTATGCCCTAACCCTAACCATATCGGTCCTACCGAGTTGCATCTCAGTCCCACCGAAAATCCTAATGGTCACTAGGTTTGCTGAATCAGTTCGACCGAGTTTAACCATTCGGTCCCACTGAGTTTGGCAAATTGTGTGTAACGGTTATATTTTGTGTGGAGGCTATATATACCCCTCCACCCACTCTTCATTCATTGAGAGAGCCATCAGAACATACCTACACTTCCAATACACATTTTGTGACAGAGAACCACCTACACTTGTGTTGAGGTCAAGATATTCCATTCCAACCATATGAATCTTGATCTCTAGCCTTCCCCAAGTTGCTTTCCACTCAAATCTTCTTTCCACCAAATCCAAATCCTATGAGAGAGAGTTGAGTGTTGGGGAGACTATCATTTGAAGCACAAGAGCAAGGAGTTCATCACCAACACACCATTTGTTACTTCTTGGAGAGTGGTGTCTCCTAGATTGGCTAGGTGTCACTTGGGAGCCTCCAACAATATTGTGGAGTTGAACCAAGGAGTTTGTAAGGGCAAGGAGATCGCCTACTTCGTGAAGATCTACCGCTAGTGAGGCAAGTCCTTCGTGGGTGACGGCCGTGATGGAATAGACATGGTTGCTTCTTCGTGGACCCTTCGTGGGTGGAGCCCTCCGTGGACTCGCGCAACCGTTACCCTCCGTGGGTTGAAGTCTCCATCAACGTGGATGTACGATGGCACCACCTATCGGAAGCACGACAAAAACATCCGTGTCTCCAATTGCGTTTGAATACTCCAAACCCTTCCCTTTACATTCTTGCAAGTTGCATGCTTTACTTTCCGCTGCTCATATACTCATTGCATGCTTGCTTGATATGTATTGTGTTTGTTAAACTTGTGCTTAAACTCCACTTAAACTTAAGAATATTAAAAACTACAACTTTTGGCACTTAGTGTCTAATCACCCCCCTCTAGACACCTCTTCTCGATCCTTTCAATTGGTATTAGAGCTTTGGTCTCCATTGCCTTGGTTTAAACACCATTGGAGAAAGATGGATGTGTCTACTTTGGGGAGTCTTAGACATAGAGTGCCTATTCTTGATGGAGAGTATTTTCATGAGTGGAAAAATGAAATGCTTGAGATTTTCAATGAATATCATTTGAACAAGTATATTGCTAGCCCTTGTGCACCTCATGTTGATCCCATGCATCCTACCCTTGATGAATCAATTGACATGATTCACAATCTTAGAACTGTTAATCTTATCACTGGAGGCTTGCCTAGAAACTTGATTGGATGTTTGCCGACTCTTAAGTGTGCCTACACCATATGGAAATTTCTTGAGGAACTCTTTCCTAATTACTCCTTGAAAGATCTAGATGAAATCCTCCATAAGTCTATTGCTTTGATTAAGATGAGTTCCAATGATCCCAAATTTGGTGACTGCTTATTTGAGCTTACCAATCTCATGCGTGTTAAAGGAAATGTTGGAATCATTAGCAATATCATTTCCAGAGCTATTAGAATTCATAAAGATAACTATAGAAATGATCATTTATCTAATGAATTGCCCTCTCTAGGAATTGATCAATCACAAGATGATGTTGAACATGAATACTCGGATGACGATGATGATGATGATGATGATGATAGTGACTATGATCTCGATGATGCGATGAGACACTTTGGTCTTATGGCAAATCTTCGCGGCTACATGGCTGGAGGAAAGGAATGGGTACTTGATAGTGGATGTACTGATCATATGACCAGAGATAAAGATATGTTCTGTGCGCTTGCTAAAAACAACGGCCCTCGAAAATATGTCACTTTTGGTGATAATTCAAACGGTAAGGTGGTTGGCCTTGGTAATGTGTCCATCTCACATGATAGCTCCATACAAAATGTCATGCTCGTTGAATCCCTTGGATACAATTTACTTTCAGTTTCTAGACTTGCAGATTTCGGTTTCAATGTCTTATTCACTGAAGTAGATTGCCAAGTGTTTCGTAGAGACAATCATAAAATGGTCTTTACCGGTATACGTAGAGGAGATCTTTACATTGTTGATTTCACTAAAAAGGCTCACCCTAGAACTTGCTTAATTACCAATTCTTCTAAAGGCTGGTTGTGGCATAGAAGACTAGGTCATGTTGGTATGCGAAATCTTGATAAGCTTATTAAAGGTGATCATATCCTCGGAATAAAAGATGTCATATTTGACAAGGATATACTTTGTAGTGCTTGTCAAAGCAGGGAAACAAGTTGGAGGAAGTCACCGTGCGAAGAACATCATGACCACAAGAAGACCACTCGAGCTACTTCACATGGATCTTTTTGGTCCAAATGCCTACAAGAGTCTCGGTGGTAACTCATTTGGTGTAGTCATAGTTGATGATTTTTCAAGATTTACGTGGGTGTTCTTTCCTGATGACAAATCGCAGGTCCAAAAGATCTTTGTCGGTGTCAAATCCGGCGGATCTCGGGTAGGGGGTCCCGAACTGTGTGTCTAGGCCGGATGGTAACAGGAGGCAAGGAACACAATGTTTTACCCAGGTTCGGGCCCTCTTGATGGAGGAAAACCCCTACGTCCTGCTTGATTAATATTGATGGTATGGGTAGTACAAGAGTAGATCTACCATGAGATCAAGGAGGCTAAACCCTAAAAGCTAGCCTATGGTATGATTGTTGTATGATGAAGTTGTTCTATGGACTAAAACCCTCAGGTTTATATAGACACCGGAGAGGGTTAGGGTTACACAAAGTTGGTTACAATGGTAGGAGATCTTGAATATCCGCATCGCCAAGCTTGCCTTCCACGCCAAGGAAAGTCCCATCCGGACATGGGACGAAGTCTTCAATCTTGTATCTTCATAGTCCTGGAGTCCGGCTGAAGGTATAGTCCGGCTACCTGAACACCCCCTAATCCAGGACTCCCTCAGTAGCCCCTGAACCAGGCTTCAATGACGACGAGTCCGGCACGTAGATTGTCTTCGGCATTGCAAGGCGGGTTCCTCCTCCAAATTCTTCATAAAAGTTTGTAAACACCAAGAGTAGTGTCCGGCTCTGCAAAATAAGTTTCCACGTATTGCCACAGAGAGAATAATATTAACACAAATCTAATCCGCTAACGTATTCCGCAGCGTGACATCACACTACGGCCAAGCCTTTATTCGAATCGTTTTCACTTTTCCACCTCAGTGTGTTTTGCGAGGCGGTTTCCTTGGCACGTCTTGTCAAAGCAGAGATCGTGTCCCCTTCATTTACGGGATTCTCATCAATACGGACGTGGGTAACCCAATCATGCCCGTTAGCATGTCTTCTCGATTAAAGACGAGTCCCAAACGGTTATGGGGAGGGCTCCTGGTATTCAACCTCTTATAAAGAGACCAAGGCCTTACTCCTTTTCTCCAATCTCAAAACAAGTTTGTCCGTCGCCTCGAGTTCCAACACCCTAGGCTCCAGATTCCAGGCGCTTCGGACCTTCGACAATGTCCGGTTCCGACCTTCAAGGCCGATGGATGCCCTCCTCCGTCACGGAGGAGGCCGTGCTAAAGTTGAGAGAGGCTAAGTTCTTGACCACCGAAATTTTGCATAGGTTGCCTGCTCAAAGGCAGGCTATTCCCAGTCCCCAGCCCGGTGAGAGCGTAGTGTTCATGTCTCACTTCCTTCGGGGGTTAGGCTTCCCGATGGATCCCTTTGTGAGGGGGCTGATGTTCTATTATGGGCTGGAATTTCATGACTTAGCTCCGGAGTCCATCCTCCACATTTCCTCATTCATCGTTGTGTGCGAAGCGTTCCTCCGTGTTACTCCTCACTTCGGATTATGGCTCAAGACTTTTGGAGTGGAGCCGAAGATGATCGAGGGACGGCACGCAGAGTGCGGAGGCGCTGTCATAAGTAAGAATGTTGATGCTCCATGGCCCGAGGGCTCCTTTCAAGAGGAGCTCGGCTTGTGGCAACAAGAGTGGTTCTATATCACCGCTCCCAGGAGCACCAAGTGGGTGGCATCTCCTACCTTTCGCTCGGGTCCCCAACCACGGCTAGCATCATGGGTTAACAAAGGATTAGATTTGGGGTTATCCAAAGACGTGCCCTTGTTGCAGGGCCGCATTAGGGATCTCTTAGAAAGAGACCTCAACATGGTCAAGGTGACACAGGTCATGCTGATTCGTCGAACACTGCCCGGCAAACGTCGCTCCCTTCGTCTATGGGAGTTTAATCCGGAGGGACCATGAGCTCTCCAGCATTTTATGGGCGCAACGCCCGTGGAGATGTATAAAATGTTCTTCAGATCACAAGCAATGTGTCCGGATTTGACCGAGGACGCAGGTTTAAGCTGCAATCGCCCGGATACTCAAGTAAGTAACCTTGTGCCCGGACTCGCTATCCGTAAAATTGTCATAAATTCGCCCCTAAAAGAGTTGTCCTTTTAAACAGGAGTGGATAGCAAAGGCAAAGCTGATCAGGTGTCCTGCTCCCCTTCCTGAGACCAGGCCGGATCCCGTGCTAGTCAGGATGTTGAAGATTGTGCCTTTGGAGGGAAGTGAGGGGGAGGACAAGGAAACTATGGCCTCCTCGAAGGAGGCTGCTCCGAAGGGAAGAACCGACAATTCCTCTCCTAAGGGGAAGAAGAGGGCCGCCTCTGACGACCCGGAGACCATGGCCTCAGAGAGGGGGGAAAAGTCCTCGTCAGAGGGTCCGACACCGGGGAGATCCTCGGCCGAACTACACCCTCAAAGGGATCAGCCCTCCAGCGAGACGTAAGTAGAGAAAGATTTTCCTTTAGAGGGATGAGAGAAATCCTTGCTTTTTATCTGAGAAGATTAACCGAAATTTTACTTTGTAGCTCGGACCTCAGCCCTTCTCAGCAGAGCTCGTCTTTGGGGGATCTTCTTCCGGAGATGATGGAGAGTGGAACGCCTCCCCCTGCCGTACCGCCTGGCGAGGCGGGCGACCCTGAGGTCTCGTCACAGAGGGTTTCTTCGAATCCGGCAGGGGTGGAGGGTAGCCATATGTCCCCCCAAGGATCTCCGCGTCCGGCCTTCGATGGAGGTCATAGGATGAGTCCGGCACTGTCCGATGCGCGGTCGGAGGAGCTGATGATTCTGCTGGGGCGAGCTTCTATCTCAGAGGAGCACCGTGCATTGATGGGTACGGTGATTGGAAGGATTTCGTCCATGGAAAGCGGATTGCATGAGGCCGTCAGAAGTTTGTTGACGGGTTTTGAGGTACGTTTGATAATGTACTTCTTTGTCAGTTGCGCATAAACAAGATGCGCCCTGTGTAGATAGTAGCCCCTGAGACTCTGTGCGTTGTCAAAATTGACGGCGCGCAGAGGATCATAATCCCAGGTCTAAAATGTCGCCTTTGTATACAGGTGGCGAAGTGTCCGGAATCGAGCCGAACTGATGATTTTGCCAAACTAAAGTGGCAACTTGACGTGGCAGATGCCGACATCGCGCTAGTCAACGAGCGGCTTGATGAGGCTCAAGGTATGCAATTCCTCGGGCGGCATCTGGTAAGAGGAGCTTTATGCCAGTATCTTACAATGTGTGTGCTTGACGCAGATGGTGCGCCCGTCGTGGAGAGTCTTCGGGCGGAACTTGCCCGAGCTAAGGAACAAGCCAGGAAAAGTGATGTGGCTACCGAGAAGGCCCTTGAAGAGCTGAGAGCCGAACGGGCTGCTCACTGCCGAAGCAAGAAGGAGATGGCCGTGATGGCCGTGATGTTAAAAAGTGCTGCTGACCGTTGCAAGTTTCTTGAGAAATAAGACCGGGCGAGACAGACGGACTTAGAGAAGGCCGTTGCTGATGCCAAGGACGCTCGCTTTGCGATGAGAGCTGCGAAGGAGGAGCTGCGTCAGGCCGGACAGATTGTGGCTGGAAAGCCCTTTATGCTACGGAGGAAGTTTTGCGATCCGAAGTTTGCTCCGTTGGACCGGATGTGGAGTGCGGAGGACACCTATCTGGATTTGGCAGCGAGTGCTGCTGATGTGACCGAATACTTTCGAGATCAAGATGATCGCGAAGTGGAAAGGCTTTTTTGGTCGCAGTTCCAGAATCCAGAGCGTCCACTGGTAGTGGACGATCGTCTGGCTCAATGGGCCGAACTAAATAGATTGTCTGGACTCGCCATGAAGTACGTCATGGGTCATCTGTGGCCGAGGAGATCGGAGCCGAAGAGGTATTTCAACTTGGTGCAGCAATTCCTTGACGCGGTGCCACGTATCAATGCGATGAAGAGGTCAGCATGCATAGAGGGCGCACGGATGGCTCTTGCCCGTGTCAAGACATACTGGGTAGAGATGGAGACCACCGTTGTTGCATCCCGAGACTCGGACAAAAGCCGAGTACCCTCCGAGCACTATTTTCAGGAAGTCCTTGAAGGCGCTCGTGTAATAGAGATGCAGTGCTCAAAGGATGCTATGTTCTGATAGCATATGTAATTATAAAGCAATATTTTGATGAATTGTAGTAGCCTTTTATACTAGTGCCTTCAAGTATTTGGAACACCTCCTGTGCGGCCGTTTTAAGATATATATACAAAATCTGAAAGATTGCAGTCGTTGGCTTTAGCCCCCACGCACATAGTGCGGGGGTGCTCGCAGAAGGCGCATTTTCACACTTAATCCAACGTCTTGGTCCTACAAAGGAGGTGATAGCGCAGCGAGCTAGGCAACCGGACTATAATGCTTTAACACTTTCACTTAGCCATAGGAGCTTGACAATGGGACTATTTAGGTAGCCCCTGGTGGCGACTGCGCTCGCCCGAATTCAGGGCGCGTATGTGCCTGGCCGGGAAACGGCCCTTCATTAATGCGGAGGAATCCTACAGATTCTGGAGAGTCATCGAGTGGTTGACCAGTCTCACGCCATATGATGACAGTCGGTTTTCGGCTTTCTCTACTGAGGTGCTCGCCTGGCCGAACTAGGGCACAATCGGAGTAGTTCTCCTGGTGCCGCCTTAGCCGATAGAGCGGAACATAAGGCGGCCGAACACAGGAGCCGGGCAACCCAACATTTGACCAAAATCATGACTCAGAGCTGATGCATATAAGGCCAAACTCGCGACGCCGAACACTCCCTAAGGTATTCGGTCTTTATGAGAGCGGGCGAGGTAACGCTCTGAGGTATAAGCCCCTAGTGTCCAGGTACGCGCAAGAATTCTGACGTGGCCACATGCCAAGACGCCAGCCTCCTCCTTGGTCATAGAACCAGGGGATGTGTATCAACAAGAGACAGTAAAAAAGGTTTACGCAGGGTCTTAATCTGAAAAGAATCCTTGGAACGGGTCCCTACTGCACGTCTGCGCCTGTGTCTCCGTTGTGCCGTATCCTGGATGGGCGCAGCACGACGTTCATCTGTAAAAAGAGAGCAACTAAGTTGAAAAAGGGGCATGTCGAACAAAAGTTATATGAAATAAACAAAGTGTAAAGAAAAATATGAAAAATTGAGCTTTATTGTCTCTTATTTTATACGTGTGAAGCCCTAGTGCAGGGGTGTATGGCCACTAAGCCTTTATCAATGATACTTTTATGCCGGACTCGTCTATCCGTGTCCATGGTCTTAATGACCTGTTCCGATGTTCTGGCTGGTGAAGCCATTGTATTGTGGGGCTGTTAAAGCGGCCGCATAATCCTCCGCTTGGGGGAGGTGTTCTTACTGCTTCCCCTTTAAGGAGATGATGCCGCGTGGACCGGGCATCTTAAGCGTAAGAGATGCATAATGCGGTATTGCATTAAAGAGGGCGAAAGCTTCGCATCCCAGTAGTGCTTGATAGCGACTTGAGAATGGGACGATGTGGAAAGTCAGCTTTTCGCGACGGAAGTTATCGGCAGAGCCAAAAATAACCTCGAGCCAGAGAAAACCCATGCAATGGGTGTCCGGACCTGGCGTTACTCCTTGAAAGGAGGTTTGGTGGCGAGATCTTTTTGGGTCGATCCCCATGTGGCGGATTGAGTCCTGATATATCAGGTTGAGTCCGCTGCCACCGTCCATAAGGACATTTGAAAACTGGAGTCCGCCAATTATTGGATCGAGTACCAGGGCAGTCCAGCCTGGGTTCCTGACACTTCTAGAATAATCCAGATGATTGAAGATGATTGGTTTTGACAACCAGTGGCGGGATTCCTTTGGGATAGGCCGTGGGGGCGCGTACCTTTATGGGCGCCGCACGTTTTGTTATGTGGAGTAAGTTTACTATTTTTACTTCTTGTGGGAAATTCTTTTGTTTCCTGGTACTCTGCTTTTGGGGTTCGTCCTCGTCTTTGCTTGGTGTGTCGAGCCCCTTGTGTTCGGCGTTGAGTCTGCTGGATTGTTTGAAAACCCAACAATCTCTGTGGATATGGTTAGCAGGCTTTCCGGGAGTGCTGTGTATTTGACATATCCTATCCAAGATTTTGTTTAGGTTGGATAGGTCGTCCCTGTTATCTTGGAGGGGCGGCTTTTTCTGATTCTGTCGTGAGCTTTTGAATCCGGCGTTGACTGCCGTGCTCTTCGGACTTTTTTCCTTAGTCCGGCGACGGTCCTTATTGCGTCGCGGTTTTCCATTTCCATCCCTAGTTTCGGATGTACTTGGGTCACTGGTGCTGCATCTTGCCAACCAGCTGTCCTCTCCTGCGCAAAAGCGGGTCATGAGGCTTGTTAGTGCAGCCATTGTTCTTGGCTTTTCTTGGCCGAGGTGTCTGGCGAGCCATTCGTCTCGGACATTATGCCTGAAAGCCGCTAAGGCTTCAGCGTCCGGACAGTCGACTATCTGATTCTTTTTAGTAAGAAATCTATTCCAGAATTGTCGAGCTGACTCTCCGGGCTGTTGAGTTATGTGACTAAGATCGTCTGCATCCGGAGGGCGGACATAGGTCCCTTGAAAATTTGCTCGGAAAGCATCCTCGAGCTCTTCCCAACTTCCGATTGTGTTTTCAGGAAGGCTTTTGAGCCAATGCCGGGCTGGCCCTTTAAGCTTGAGGGGTAAGTATTTTATGGCGTGGAGGTCATCTCCTCTAGCCATATGTATGTGGAGGATATAATCCTCGATCCAGACTCCAGGGTCTGTTGTTCCATCATATGCCTCTATGTTTACGGGTTTGAATCCCGCTGGAAATTCATAATCCAGGACCTCATCGGTGAAACATAGGGGGTGTGCGGCACCCCTGTATTTGGGTGTGCCGGATTCTGAGAATGGCTTTATTGCATTGCTTACGAGAGCTTGCTTTCTTGGCCCGTAAATGGACCTGGCTGGGCCATGATGCGAATCCTTAAGTGGGTCGCATGCCGGCTTAAGTGCGGTGCTGCTTGCCGCTTTATGCTGGCCATGGGGTCGTCTACCCGACCGTGTGGCTTTCTCACTTTTGGAATGCGAGGGCTCTAAGGCCTCCTCGTCGAATTCAGGCAGTAGCTTTCTCTTCGAATAGCTTTTAGTGCGGCGACTGTCGCCGTATTTGTCTGCGGTATTGATTACTTTACTCCATCTGATCCTGAGTGCATCTTCCGCAGTTTTTAGCTTCCGCTTCTGCTTTTTCAGGCTGCATGCAGTTGCAACCAGCCGTTTGTGGAGGTTCTTCTGCTTCGTGGGCTTGTCCGGCGTAGGGTCGTCCGGAATGCCATTTTCGCCGGGGGAGGGATGTTCGGTTTCTCTATCCGGGTTGTCCTGTTGGGACGGTTGCTCTAAGGCATGCTCGTCATCTACCGGCTCATCCTGCTCTATGGCTGGGTCTTTATCGAGGCGGGGCTTTGGTCGGCGTTTATGCCGACGCTTTGATTGTTTTTCGAGAGATCGATCCCTCTTTCCATCCCCGTTTTCCTCATTGTTGCTTCCTTTAGGGGTGTCCACCATGTACACATCGTGAGATGAGGTGGCTGTCCAATGCCCCATAGGCGTTGGTTCTTGGTTGTCTCCTGCATCGTCGTCCATACTGTCGATGTCTTCGGAGTCGAAGTCGAGCATGTCGGTTAAGTTGTCGACAGTGGCTACGAAGTGGGTGGTGGGAGGGTTTTGAATTTCTTCATCATCCGAATCCCATCCTTGCTGACCGTAGTCCGGCCAGGGCTCTCCTGATAAAGAGAGAGACTTTAGCGAATTCAGGATGTCGCCGAAGGGCGAGTGCTGAAAGATGTCTGCGGTGGTGAACTCCATTATCGGAGCCCAATCGGATTCGATCGGCAGGGGCGCGGGGGGCTCGGAGTTCGGAAAGGAATCCGGCTCCTCGGAGTCACGGGCCATGCGGAGTGCGGGGCTGGAGTTCAACTTGATCGCCTCTGAGATTGCAGCCGCCTGTGGCAGCGTCCAACCGCTGATCCTCGATTGGCGCAGTAGGCTCCGAATCAATGGTCGGAACCGATGCGTGTGCGGCCTCCAAGGTGCTGTTCAGCGGGAGAGCTATATCATGCCCATCGAGACAGTGCGGCTCGCTTGGCTGTGGCTCGAATCCGTAGAAGATCAAGTCCCCGCGGATGTCAGTCGTGTAGTGTAGGCTTCCAAACCTGACCTGATGGCCAGGGGCGTAGCTTTCGATCTGCTCAAGGTGGCCAAGCGACTTGGCCCGCAGTGCGAAGCCGCCGAAGACGAAGATCTGTCCGGGGAGAAAAGTCTCACCCTGGACTGCATCGTTGTTGATGATCGAAGGAGCCATCGGACCTAAAGGCAACGACACAGAAGAACTCTCAATGAAAGCACCAATGTCGGTGTCAAAACCGGCGGATCTCTGGTAGGGGGTCCCGAACTGTGCCTCTAGGCCAGATGGTAACAGGAGGCAAGGAACACGATATTTTACCCAGGTTCGGGCCCTCTTGATGGAGGAAAAACCCTACGTCCTGCTTGATTAATATTGATGATATGGGTAGTACAAGAGTAGATCTACCACGAGATCAAGGAGGCTAAACCCTAAAAGCTAGCCTATGGTATGATTGTTGTATGATGAAGTTGTTCTATGGACTAAAACCCTCCGGTTTATATAGACACTGGAGAGGGTTAGGGTTACACAAAGTCGGTTACAATGGTAGGAGATCTTGAATATCCGCATCGCCAAGCTTGCCTTCCACGCCAAGGAAAGTCCCATCCGGACACGGGACGAAGTCTTCAATCTTGTATCTTCATAGTCCTGGAGTCCGACTGAAGGTATAGTCCGGCTACCCGAACACCCCCTAATCCAGGACTCCCTCAATCTTCAAAAACTTCGCTAGGAAGGCCCAAAATCAGTTTGACATGAAGATCAAGAAGGTTCGGAGCAACAACGGAACGGAGTTCAAGAATGCAAATGTGGACACCTTTCTTGATGAATAAAGGATTTCACACGAGTTCTCGGCTACGTACACACCTTAACAAAATGGAGTTGTTGAAAGGAAGAACCGGACTCTTATCGAGATGGCAAGAACGATGCTTGATGAGTACAAAATGCCAAAGCACTTTTGGGCGGAAGCGGTTGAGACAGCTTGTCATGCAACAAATCGCTTGTATCTTCACAAGCTACTCGGCAAGACGGCATACGAGCTCCTCACCGGTAACAAACCCCAAGTTGGATACTTTCGAGTATTCGGCTCAAAGTGCTACATTCTTGATAAGCATCGTTGTTCTAAATTTTCTCCTAAATCTCATGAAGGTTTCCTACTTGGTTATGGCTCAAACTCTCACACTTACTGTGTCTACAACAATTTCACCCGAAAGGTTGAAGAGACGGTAGATGTGAAGTTTGATGAATCTAACGGCTCGCAAGTAGAGCAATTTCCAATTGATGTAGGAGACAAAGACCCTTCAAAAGCTATTCAAGACTTGTCCATTGGCAAGATTCGTCCAACGGAAGTGAAGGAGAGTACCTCGTCTGTCCAAGTGGAAGCTTCTAACTCACGACAAGGTGAACCAAGAGTTGATACGGAAGCATCCACAAGTGGGACACGCCAAGATGAAGAAAACGAGGAAGCGCACCAAGATGAACATCAACAACCCCTTTCTCCACCACGACAAGAGAACGACAACGTCAACAATAAAGAAGGCCAAGAAAAAGAACAAGATGAAGAGGATGTTCCACCCCGACCCAAGCAAAAGCTTTCACGAGTTCGAGCAAGAATTGCTAAGGATCATCCTGTCGAGCAAATCTACAATGATATCCAAACCGGGAGAATCACTCGCTCTAAAACTGGTTTAGCTAACTTTTGTGAACATTACTCATTCATCTCTAGCATTGAACCTATGAAGGTTGAAGAAGCATTGGAGGATCCGGACTGGATAAATGCTATGCATGAAGATCTACACAAGTTTGAGAGAAATCAAGTGTGGACATTGGTCGAGAAGCCCGACAACAACCACAACATCATTGGTACCAAATGGGTGTTTTGCAACAAGCAAGATGAAGATGGACAAGTGGTTCGCAACAAGGCACGTCTCGTCGCCCAAGGCTACTCACAAGTTGAAGGTATGGACTATGGTGAGACATATGCTCCCGTTGCTAGACTTGAGTCCATTCGCATCTTACTTGCTTATGCTAATCACCATGATATCACCTTGTACCAAATGAGCATTAAAAGTGCTTTTCTAAATGGCAAAAATGAGGTGGAAGTCTATGTTAAGCAACCTCCCGGCTTCGTCAATCCTAAGAAACCTAATCATGTTTACAAACTTCACAAAGCCCTTTATGGTCTTAAACAAGCTCCTAGAGCATGGTATAAATGCTTGACCAAGTTCCTTATTGAAAAAGGCTTTGAAATTGGTAAAATTGATTCTACTCTTTTTACTAAAAGGGTTAATGGAGAACTATTTGTGTGCCAAATTTATGTTGATGATATCATATTTGGTTCAACTAACCCTCATTTTAGTGAGAAGTTTGGAAAGCTAATGTCGGAGAAGTTTGAGATGTCTATGATGAGTGAACTCAAATTCTTTCTCAGTTTGCAAATCATGCAAACTAAGGAAGGTACCTTTGTCTCTCAAACGAAGTACACCAAGGACTTATTCAAGAAGTTCAATATGCAAGAATGCAAAGGTATGACTACACCCATGCCTACTAGTGGACATCTTGATTTGACCAAAGATGGTGAACCGGTTGATCAAAAGGTTTATCGCTCTATGATTGGTTCATTGTTATATCTATGTGCCTCTCGTCCCGATATTATGCTAAGTGTGTGCATGTGTGCACGATATCAAGCTGCTCCTAAAGAGTTTCATCTTAAGGCTGTGAAAAGGATAGTGAGATACCTAATCCATACACCAAATTTTGGCATTTGGTATCCTAAGAGGTCCTCTTTTGATCTTGTTGGCTACTCTGATTTGGACTATGCCGGAGACAAGGTTGATAGAAAATCCACTTCGGGTACTTGTCAATTCCTTGGTAGATCTCTTGTATCTTGGTCTTCCAAGAAACAAAACTCGGTATCCTTATCCACCGCCGAAGCGGAATACATTGCCGCTGGTTCATGTTGTGCTCAATTACTTTGGATGACCCAAACTCGTAAAGATTATGGGATATATGTGAAACATGTTCCATTGCTATGTGAAAATGAAAGTGCTATTAAGATTTCTCACAATCCCGTGCAACATTCTCGAACTAAGCATATTGAAGTTCATCATCATTTCATTCGAGATCATGTTGCAAAAGGGGACATTAACCTTAAGCATGTTCGCACCAATAAGCAATTGGCGGATATATTCACTAAACCACTTGATGAGAAAGTGTTTTGCAGGTTGAGAGGTGAACTGAACATCATTGATGCTTCAAACTTGGAGTAGGAACTCCATTTGATACATGCGGGGCATGAGCCTTTGACTAATCCTCGATATTTCTCTTATAATGCTATTCATATGTCTTGGATATATTTGTACCTTGCATGTTATCTAACCTGTGTAGGTACTTGGTTGAATCTAAATCTATGAGATTGCAACTCACTCACATCTTGAGCAATCTCTACATCACCAAGTCTCTACACAATGGTGGTTGAAGACAAGGAAGCACGAAACCATTCAAACATATCCTTTGGCAAATTCTATGTTGACTCTCATGATTGTCATTTTGGATACACAAGTGCTCTTCCTTTCAAAGCTAACCCATGTAGGTAGATGAACTCAAACTCCAAGTGGTGCTCCCAACTCTTGATGAACTACATAAATCTTGAGCAACCCACACAAGTTCAACTACATGTGGAAGATCAAAACCACCACCCAAGGTATGTTACTCCATCTTAGAGAAGCTTTACTCAAAGTCATGAGTCAAAGCAACTCGACAAGATGTGAATACATCAAGATGCTTAAACGAAAAATGGTAACCCCATTTTGAGCTTAAACGACGAGTATGACCTATGATCAAGTGCTCTCACTTGACTCCTAAGTCAACATACTCTAACATAGGTGACTTTGTCACCGACCATTTCTAGATGAAGTTCTCTAGTGTTTCTCCGAGCTTTTGCATTTGCATATTTTCGATCCTACAACCACAGGGATAGTGCTCTAACTTCATCTAGAACTTTTAGTTTCTTTCCTTTCCTTTTTGTTCTGCATCCAATTCATTGCAAATCTTTCAGTAAATTCCTTGCATATCCTTGTGAGATCTTACTTGTCCAGTGAGCTGAGGTGACAAGTGGTTTCACTCTAATGAACTCGGTCACACCGGTTTGTTCTCTTCAGCCCAACCGAAATCTTTCGGTGCAACCGAAGCACATAACTCGGAGTCACCGATTCCACCACAGGAAAACCAGCTTGCCACTTATTCCTGATTTTTGTTTGCTCCAGCTCCACTCAATGATTCTTGTCCTCTACCAGCATCATATTAGACATGCTGCTTTGCTCTGTGACTCGAGGACCAACCCATTTGTATCACATGTCCAAAAGAGCCCTTCTTGGAAATTGATGTCAAAGGGGGAGAGAGAGATCACATCAAAGCTTAATCCTTCCTATAGGGGGAGAAAGAGAGAATACTCAGGGGGAGAGAATTTCTCAACTAGGAGAAAGTAATATCATCAAAGACCCCAGATGCTTGGTGTTCAAGAGGAGAGATGTCACATGTCTTTAAGAGGGGAAAGACATGTTTGGTTGCTTGCTTTAGCTCAAGCTCTGTTGTTTCCTTTTTGTTGCTCTGATTTTCTGTTCCCTATCTTCTCCCAATATCCCATGCAGATTCAGGGGGAGCAAGACATCTAAGGGAAGGAAATCTCTGATTTTATTGCATATCTTTACCTTTGGGGACATGTGTATATCCAATGTGGTACTTAGTACTCACTCTACATGTCATCCCAGTCTTGGTTCTCTTGTGGTTTCTCTTGCTTGCTCTGGTCAGTAGGTGTATCTGTGTTATTTAACCTTGTTTGTGCAGGTTCATCCCATCCTAAGTCAACTAAAGACCACAAGGTAAGTATATGCATCACAGTCATGTGAATGAGAAGTTCTTGCTGATGTACATACTGTTTGCAAGAAGGACTCATGAGCATGAAGGTACATTTCTCACATTCACATCATTTGCTCTGATGCATATAGCCAAGATAAATGTAACACATTGCTTACTCTATCATGTTTACGCATTCACATGCTCCTATATTCAATATTCACATGATTGCATACATGTAGGGGGAGCCTATGCATGTTACATGTCTTTCCAAAGCTTTACTTGCTATTCTCTATATCTTTATCTAAAGCTTTGATGTATGTTGTCATCAATTACCAAAAAGGGGGAGATCGAAAGCACAAGTGCTCCCTGGGTGGTTTTGGTAATTAATGTCAACATATCTCTTGTTGGACTAACACTTTTACCTAGTATGTTTCAGATAAGTTCAACAATGGAGTGGCATAGACTAGAGGATGTGGAACCCCTTCAATATGCTAAGGACAAAGGATTGGCTCAAGCTTCAAGATCAAGAATCTACATTTTCTATTAGTGATCCAAGATCACATTGAGTCTATAGGAAAAGCCAATACTATCAAGAGGGGATGAGCTGTTGCTTAATGGCTTTCTTGCTCAAAGTGCTTAGTGATATGCTCCAAAACCCTCAACTACCTTCCCACATCCACATATGACCTAAACCAAAAGTCAAACTCGGCCCCACCGATTCTATCTATCCGGCGCCACCAAGTTTCAGATGTCATAGCCACTGCCAGAAACCCTAGCAAATCGGTTTCACCGATAGGGATCTCGGTCTCACCGAGATGGGATTGTAATCTCTCTGTGTATGTCCATTACCAAAACCGGTCTCACCGAGTTTGAGCAATCGGTACTACCAAGATTACAACGCAAACCCTCTGGTTAGCTTATTACCAAAATTGATCCCACCGAGTTTGTGTAATCGGTCTCACCGAGTTTGCCTGACCAACTCTCTGGTTAGCTTATTACCAAAATCGGTCCCACCGAGTTTGTGTAATCGGTTACACCGAGATTACGTTATGCCCTAACCCTAACCATATCGGTCCTACCAAGTTGCATCTCAGTCCCACCGAAAATCCTAACGGTCACTAGGTTTGCTGAATCGGTCCGACCGAGTTTAACCATTCGGTCCCACCGAGTTTGGCAAATTGTGTGTAACGGTTAGATTTTGTGTGGAGGCTATATATACCCCTCCACCCACTCTTCATTCATGGAGAGAGCCATCAGAACATACGTACACTTCCAATACACATTTTCTGAGAGAGAACCACCTACACTTGTGTTGAGGTCAAGATATTCCATTCCAACCATATGAATCTTGATCTCTAGCCTTCCCCAAGTTGCTTTCCACTCAAATCTTCTTTCCACCAAATCCAAATCCTGTGAGAGAGAGTTGAGTGTTGGGGAGACTATCATTTGAAGCACAAGAGCAAGGAGTTCATCATCAACACACCATTTGTTACTTCTTGGAGAGTGGTGTCTCCTAGATTGGCTAGGTGTCACTTGGGAGCCTCCAACAAGATTGTGGAGTTGAACCAAGGAGTTTGTAAGGGCAAGGAGATCGCCTACTTCATGAAGATCTACTGCTAGTGAGGCAAGTCCTTCGTGGGCGATGACCGTGATGGAATAGACAAGGTTGCTTCTTCGTGGACCCTTCGTGGGTGGAGCCCTCCGTGGACTCGCGCAACCGTTACCCTCCGTGGGTTGAAGTCTCCATCAATGTGGATGTACGATAGCACCACCTATCGGAACCATGACAAAAATATCCGTGTCTCCAATTGCGTTTGAATACTCCAAACCCTTCTCTTTACATTCTTGCAAGTTGCATGCTTTACTTTCCGCTGCTCATATACTCATTGCATGCTTGATTGATATGTATTGTGTTTGTTAAACTTGTGCGTAGACTCCACTTAAACTTAAGAATATTAAAAACTGCAACTATTGGCACTTAGTGTCTAATCACCCCCCCCCCCTATAGACACCTCTTCGCGATCCTTTCAATCTGCCACATTTCATAATTGAAAAATGCAGCTATTTTCAACATGATTCTGACGGACTTAAGCATCGCTACAGGTGAGAAAGTCTCATCATAGTCAACTCCTTGAACTTGTGAAAACCCCTTTGCCACATGTCTATCTTTATAAATGGTAACATTACCGTCTGCGTCTGTCTTCTTCTTGAAGATCCGTTTATTCTCAATGGCCTTTCGCCCTTCAGGTAATACTTCCAAAGTCCATACTTTGTTTTCATACATGGATCCTGTCGGTGTCAAAACCGGTGGATCTCGGGTAGGGGGTCCCGAACTGTACGTCTAAGGCGGATGGTAACAGGAGGCAGGGGACACGATGTTTACCCAGGTTCGGGCCCTCTTGATGGAGGTAATACCCTACGTCCTGCTTGATTGTTCTTAATGATATGAGTATTACAAGAATTGATCTACCACGAGATCGTAGAGGCTAAACCCTAGAAGCTAGCCTATGGTATGATTGTATGTTGTCCTATGGACTAAACCCTCCAGTTTATATAGACATCGGAGGGGGCTAGGGTTACGCATAGTCGGTTACAAGGGAGGAGATCTACATATTCGTATTGCCTAGCTTGCCTTCCATGCCAAGGAGAGTCCCATCCGGACACGGGACGAAGTCTTCAATCTTGTATCTTCATAGTCCAATAGTCCAGCCAAAGGATATAGTCCGGATGTCCGGAGACCCCCTAATCCAGGACTCCCTCAGTAGCCCCTAAAC
This sequence comes from Triticum aestivum, assembly GCF_018294505.1. NCBI lineage: Eukaryota > Viridiplantae > Streptophyta > Magnoliopsida > Poales > Poaceae > Triticum > Triticum aestivum. Next base: position 424,913,678 of record NC_057797.1, read on the forward strand.
CAGGCTTCAATGACGATGAGTCCAGCGTGCAGTATTGTCTTCGACATTGCAAGGAGGGTTCCTCCTCCGAATACTCCATAGAAGATTTTGAACACCAGAATAGTGTCCGGCTCTGCAAAACAAGTTCCACATACTACTGCAGAGAGAATAATACTTCCACAAATATAATCTGCTGACGCGTTCTGACAGCACGGCATCATGTCATGGCTCGATCATTATTCGAACCATTTTTCTCAACCCGCACCGCACATAACATGGGGCGGTTTTCTTGACACGTCTTGTCAAACAGAGATCGTGTCCCCCTTATTACGGGATTCTCATCAATACGGATGTGGGTAACCCAACCGCGCCATCAATTACGACGCCTGGGGAATAAGCGGTTTTACCAGGCAAGTGGGGAGACGCATCGCCTCTTTCGCCTTTATAAAGGGACAAGGATTTACCCCCTTTTATCCATGCCTTCTACCTCCTCGCTTATCCATTCTCACGCACTCGAGCTCCAGCGCCTAAGCTTGTGTTCTACTTCTCAAACCACTCCAAGCATGTCTGGAGCAGGAGGCAAGTGGATGGTCTCCTCCGTCACGGAGGAGAACATCGCAAAGTTGCATGCAGCCGGATACCTGGCCGCGGATATCTCGCACCGGCTGCCAGACACAGGGCAGATCGTCCCTATGCCCGAACCCCATGAGAGGATAGTTTTCCTTACCTATTTCGTCTGTGGACTGGGATTTCCCCTCCACCCATTTTTCTACGGGCTCATGTTTTACTATGGGCTGTATTTTCATGATCTAGCCCCCAATTTCATTCTCAACATCTCGGCGTTTATCATCGTGTGTGAGGCCTTCCTCCGCATCAGGCCCCACTTTGGCCCATGGCTGAAAACCTTCAATGTTAAACCTAAGGTGGTGGGTGGCAAGCAAGCAGAGTGCGGAGGCGCCATGGTGGGCAAGATGCCTAACGTCACCTGGCTTGAGGGCACCTATTTGGATACCATAAAGGGGTGGCAATTTGGATACCATCAGCATGACTCCAACTGGGTGGCGGCCCCCAAATTTTGATCTGGAATCCCCACGCAGCTCACCTCCTAGAAAAGAGAAGGGCTTGTCTTGGGGTTCGTCGATAGAGTTGACCGGACTCTAGACCTGCATCAGGAACATGACGAGCCAAAAGATCAAGCTCGTCAACGTGGTCCAAGTCATGCTCTTCCACCGGATTCTCCCGTGTGAACGACGGGCATTCGATTTGTGGGAGTTCGACTCGGCCAAGCACCAGACGCTGCAAGAGCTCTATGACACGACGCACGAGGACGTCTGGAGGGCGTTGTTCAAGGGCGCTGAGATTCCTCCTTCCCTCACCGAGGACCGCGGACTCAGCGCAAAGCGCCGCGCCAATCCGGTAAGTTTTTATATCTCTCAGGGTATTTATTTGCCCCGGTTTAGTCATATGCAGGATCTAAGCCTCTACGTCCTTAACAGGACTGGATAAAGACAACGGAGCAGCTTGATTGCCCAGCCCCCCTGCCCGAAGATCATGTAGGCGCTCTCCTAACGGAGATGCTGACTCCGGCACCTTACGAGGTGCCGGTGAAGAAGACCAAGAAGAAGGTCGCGGGGACCCGAAAGGGTCTCCGGCGAAAGGTTGTATCGGACTCATCGTCCGATGACTCCGACGCGCACTCCTCCCTAGAGAACGAGGAGGAGGAAGAGGAAAGTTCTCCCCCCCAGCCGGGGGAGACAAGAAACGGAAGGCCGGCCCAATCGGGGAGGCCAAAGGGTCCAAGAAGAGCAAGACCTCCCTCCGGACTGCTCCACGACGGCCGCCTACAGCGGCGATGAGTGGCTAGCCAGGGTCAAGCCCCTGGTGAAGTCGTAAGTATCCGGACACCATAGTGATTCGTGGTATGTTTTATTGCAATGCTTCTTCTCATGCCGAACATAATTATGCAGTCCATCCCGAGCTCATCTCGACACAACTTCGTCGAGCGGTTCATTGGACTCGTCGAATATGAACAGTGGTTCTCTTCCGACCGCCTCCACTCCTTGCCCTGCGGACAACGTCGAGGTGTTGTCTCAACAGGCATCGGGCCAAGGGGAGGCAGTCCTGAGGGTGCCTCGAGGTGACCTTCCAGACCCTGGGCGCAAAGGGAGCCGGACTCCCATGGGCTCCAGGTTCGGCCCCTAGCCAAACACTGCACCAGAATCTTCGGTGAATCCGGACTCCGGCGGGCGACCCCCTGTTAGGGGGGCAAGGCGCCCGTGCCGGTGTCCTCTGTCTATCCAGAGGCACCGGACAACTTGCTAGAAGCACTTCGCGGCGCTTCCATCGACGAAGAGCACCGCACTATCATGAGTGCGGTGATCGAGAAAGTCCAGTCCACCAAGAACGGACTGACAAAAGCTTGCGCCAGCCTCCTAACAGGCTTTGAGGTAAGCAATGAAGATATAGGAAAATAAGCCTGCATGGATTCTAGCTCCTCATGCTCTGTTCGGTGTTCAGAAAGAAAGGCCGGATAGAGGATCAAATGATAACTCAGGAGTCTAATGAGAAAAATATCTATGTGTATGTGCAGGCTTCACTGCTGGCCACTACCGCACGTACTGCGGAGGTCTCCGCGCTGAAGCGGGACCTGGAGCGGTCCGAGGATGAGCTCGGCTTTACCAAGAGGCAGCTTGAGGAGAGCAAAGGTAAGCAATACCCTTGTCTATATATTGAAAAAGAAGTTCAGATATAAAGTAATAGGATCATCATGGATTTGCTTGGGGACAGGACCGAAGTGGCATCCCTGAGGAAGGCACTGTCCGAGGCCGAAGACAAAGAGGCCAAGGAGCGCATTGAACGGGAGAAGGAAGAAGCCCGAGTAGGCGAGGTGCAGCAAGAGCTCGAGGCTCTCGCCAAAAAGCACGAGTCCTTCGAGCTTGACTCTAAGACACGAGATTCTGAGCTCCGACAGGCGCTTGAAAGCGTCCGGAGCGCTAAGGCCGAAGCCCACAAGGCCCTCCAGGAGATTGATGCGGTGAAGAAGATAGCAGTGGGTAAGGCATTCATTATGCAAAGAAAGCACGGGAAGGAAACTTTCCGTTTTCTTACCCGAGTTCGGAGCTCTCCAGGAGCGTTTGCAGATCCTCCCCGCAGTGTACTGGATGCCGCGGAGTTTTACCGAGCTGAGGAGGGGAGCTCGACGGAGAAGTTGTTCTGGTCTCAGTATTCTGGGACCGAACACCCCGTGCCCTTGAGCGACCAGCTGAAGCAGTTGGTTGAGCTTCAGAAGGAAGCCGAACAAGCCATGAGGGGCCTTATAGTCCGGATGTGCCCTGGCGAGCCTCTGCCCGGCAGCTACTTTGGTCTGGTGAGGCGGCTGGTGGATGCCTGCCCACAGCTTGAAGTTATAAAGCGGTCCGTCTGTATCAAGGGTGCGCGCAGGGCTTTTGCCCGAGTGAAGGTGCACTGGGCGAAGCTGGACACTGTGAAGCTGGTGAAGGAGGGGCCGCCGGAGGGCAAGGAGCATCGTTGCCCTGAGATGCACTATGAGAGTGTCCTGAAGGGTTCCCGCCTTGTGGCGGATGAGTGTGCCAAGGATGTAATTTTTGAATGAACATGCTCATGTGATCCTGTAATATGAAACCAGTTCATTTGCGCCATGCGACGCTTTTCTAATTTAAAATATTACCTTCTATGCAGCCGTTTATAAAATCTGAGAGTTGGCCAGTCGTCGGCTTCTTCCCCCATGTAACTAGTACTGGGGTATTCGGGATAAACCTGAGCACTCTTTACCCCAATTTTGGGTCCTTCAAGGGAGGTGTTCAGCGCAACGAACCAGGCAATCGGACTATAATGCTTTATCACTCTCACTTAGCCATAGAAGCCTACAATTTTAAATTTTGGCGAAGCCCCTGGTAATCGGAAGGCCCAATTTGGGGCGCTATACACGCCTAAGCCGGACAAGGCCGACTCCTCGCCCAAAGCGGAAAATGTCTTTAAGGACTTGAGACCTCTCGAATAGTGACCAGTCTCTCGCCTTATCATGACAGTCAGTTTTCGGCTTTCTCTACTGAGGTGCTCGTCCGAAAGAACCGGGACACAATCGCAGTAGTTCTCCCACTGCTACCTTAGCCGATATAGCGGAACGTAAGGTACCAAAGCATGGGAGCTGGGCAAACCCAACTATTGACCCAAGACATGATTCAGAGGTGATGCATATAATGCTATAAGTTCGGGGTGCCGCACTGTTGAAAGTGTTCGGACTTCTCGCGCCGTATTATGGGGTAAACGAAAGCCCCTGGTGTATTGACCGTACCCGAATTTATGGGTTCGGATTGTCGTAAATGGACATAAAGGAAAAAAGAATAAATAATGCAATAATAGACTAATGCTATGCATTGTTATTTAAATAATACGTTGAAGTGTACTGGTATAGGTAGTGCAATAAGAGGAAAGTAGGACTATTCAAAATGTGCTATCCAAGGGAAAGCTGTGTATGGATAGTAGAAAGCGGGTATTATTATTATCAGAGACCACCTGGGGGTTCCCGTGTACATCTTGGCTTCTTGTCGCCTTGGTTGTTCCTTCCCGTAATGTGTCCGGCAATCAAACTGCCGGAAAGGGCTTCCAGAGAGTTAGGCCCTAAAAGAGAAAAGAAATGATAAAGATGTACAGCCCCTAGGGCGGTTAAGCCGCATTGCGGGACGTACCTTGATTGTGCCCCCACCTATGTCCATGATATTTTCAGTGCGTAATTATGTACACGCGGCAGGGATTTCGTCGCTTGACTGGGACTGGGACGGGGGTCGAATTGCTAGGCGAGCTCTGAACGTGCCAGGCGATCCTGTTGCTGTTTACTCCGGACACGCTTGAAAGTGTTCGGGGGCTGTATCGCCAAATTAGTGGTTTGCCTTGAAAGGCTGCTTTGTGCTTCTGCTGCGAGGGCCGTAGTGTGCTCTTCCATGCAGAGCGGGCATTCTGTGTTTCCATTCACTGTTATGACCCCCTAAGGTCCTGGCATCTTGAGCTTGAGGTACGTGTAATGCGGTACTGCATTGAATTTTGCAAATGCAGTTCCTCCGAGCAGTGCATGATAGCCACTGCGAAACGGGACGATGTCGAAGATTAACTCCTTGCTTCGGAAGTTGTTCGGTGATCCGAAGACTACTTCCAGTGTGATTGAGCCCGTGCAATGGGCCTCTACACCTGGGATGACGCCCATAAAGGTGGTTTTGGTGGGTTTGATCCTCAAGGGATCGATACCCATTTTGTGCACTGTATCCTGATAGAGAAGGTTCAGGCTGCTGCCGCCATCCATAAGGACTCGAGTAAGATGAAATCCGTCGATGATGGGGTCTAGGACAAGTGCGGCAGATCCGCCATGACGGATACTAGTGGGGTGATCCCTGCGATCAAAGGTGATCAGGCAAGCATACCATGGGTTGAACTTTGGGGCGATGGGCTCCATCCCATAGACATCCCTTAGTGCACGCTTCTGTTCCCTCTTGGGAATGTGGGTTGCGCATATCATGTTCACCGTCTGCACTTGTGGGGAGAACCCCTTCTGTCCTCCCGTGTTTGGCGGCCGGGGCTCCTCCTCATCATCACTATGCAGCCCCTTATCCTTGTTTTCGGCATATAACTTGTCGGCCTTCTTGAACACCCAGCATTCTCTGTTTGTGTGATTGGCTGGCTTGTCGGGGGTGTCGTGGATTTGACACGAGTGATCTAGTATGCGATCCAAACTGGACGGAGCCAGGGTACTTCTTTTAAATGGCTTTTCCCGCTGACCGGATCTAGAGCCTCTGAATCCGGCATTGACTGTCGTATCCTCGGTGTTATCACCGTTATTGCGGGGCTTTGGTATGTTAGGACGTTGTCTGCCGTTGGCATCTTTGGTATCCGAGGTGCTCGGATTCCTTGGTGTGTTATTGCTGTGAGCCAGCCAGCTATCCTCACCCGTGCAAAAGCGGGTCATGAGTGTCGTGAGGGCTGCCATAGACTTCGGCTTCTCCTGGCCAAGGTGGTGGGCAAGCCACTCGTCACAGATGTTGTGCTTGAATACCGCGAGGGCCTCGGCGTCCGGACAGTCAACAATTTGGTTTTTCTTAGATAGGAACCGAGTCCAGAATTGTTTGGCCGATTCCCCTGGCTGCTGAGTTATATGGCTCAAGTTATCAGCATCTGGTGGTCGCACGTAAGTGCCCTGTAAGTTGCCAAGGAATGCGTCCTCTAGATCCTCCCAACTGCCGACGGAGTCTGCTGGCAAGCTATTCAGCCAATGCCGAGTTGGTCCTTTGAGTTTTAGTGGGAGGTACTTGATGGCATGTAGATCGTCACCGCGAGCCATGTGGATGTGAAGCAGGAAATCCTCAATCCATACCGCAGGATATGTTGTACCGTCATATGATTCAATATTTATGGGTTTGAAACCCTCTGGGAATTCGTGATCCATAACTTCATCAATGAAGCATAGGTGGTATGCAGTGCCTCTGTGCCGGGCTATATCCCGACGCAATTCATATGAGTCTTGTCTGCTGTATTTGGCCCGGCCGGATTTGCTTTTGACGTATCCGGCGCGACGATCATCGTCACGTGTTGGCGCGCGTGCCCGTGACCCGTATATTGACCTTGCAAGTTTTGCCTTACTGTCCAATATGTCTCGCAGGTCCCGTGTGTTGCCCCGAGCCTTGGTATTTTGGATTGAGTGGCGGTAGGGTGTAGGCTGAACTTCAGACTGGAACGCCTCTTTGGCTCGGCCACGCAGTGGCCGGTCAGCCGCATCGTACACTGGTGCATGAGGTTTCAATGCTTCCTCCTCAAGGTGAGGTAGCAACCTGCGTTTTGGGTAACTCTTGGACGGACGCTCGAGTTCGTATTCCTCGGCCGCAAGGACTTCGGTCCATCTATCTGCTAGCAAGTCTTGATAACCTTGAAGTTGTTGTTGCTTTTTCTTCAGGCTATTTGTTGTGGCCACAAGACGGCACTTGAAGCGCTCCTGTTCGACGGGGTCCTCAGGCATGATAAATTCTTCGTCGCCGAGGCTCACCTCATCTTCGGAGAGAGGCATGTAATTGTCCTCCTCCGGTTCTCCATCTGCTGCCTGCTCTGGAGGGCTGGCTTGTTCATCCTCCGGCTCTACATCGTGCTGGAGGGGATTGTGGTTGTCTTCGACACTGTCCGGAGTGTTATTATCTCCTGTGCCGGTATCACTACTTTTGCTGTGGCGGGACATAGAGTGGCGCCGCTAACGTTGGCGCTTGGGTTGCTTCTTGGAGGGGTCATCCTCCGCTGTCTCATCGCCATTGCCTTCTTTAGGGGTGTCATATATATGTCGTATGATGAGGTAGCGGTCCAGCGCCCTGTGGGCGGTGGTTCCTGCTCGTCTCCTGTATCGCCGTCCATACCGTCGATGTCTTCGGAGTCGAAGTCGAGCATGTCGGTTAAATCGTCGACAGTGGCTACTAAGTGGGTGGTGGGTGGGCAGCGAATTTCTTCATCGTCCGCGTCCCATTCTAGCCGGACATAGTTCGGCCAAGGTTCTCCTGACAGGGAGAGGGACCTCAATGAATTTAGCACATCGCCGAAGGGCGAGTGCTGAAAGATATCTGCGGAGGCGAACTCCGTGATCGGCGCCTAGTCGGATTCGACGGGCACGAATGTAGGTGGCTTGGAGTCCGTGGCCGGAGGTGAATCCAGTGGTTCGGCGACACGACTCTCGTAAGAGGTGAAGTCAGTATCCGGCTCTATCGCCACTGAGAGTGCGGCCTCCATGGCGGGGTCTATCCCTCCGCTCTCGGATGGCGCGATTTGCTTCGGATTGACGGTCGGACTAGTTGCAGATGCGATCTCCCGAACACTGTCCGACGGCAGAGTTATGTCGTGCTCGTCGTGACTGTGCGGCGCACCTGACACAGGCTCGAATCCGTCGAAGATCAAGTCTCCACGGATGTCGGCAGTGTAGTTTAAATTTCCAAATCTGACCCGATGGCCAGGGGCGTAGCTCTCGATCTGCTCCAGATGGCCAAGCGAATTTGCCCGCAGTGCGAAGCCGCCGAATACAAAGATCCGTCCGGGGAGGAAAACTTCACCCTGGACCGCATCGCTACCGATGATCGAGGGAGCCATCAAGCCTTATGGTGATGACATAGTGGAACTCTCAATGAAAGCACCAATGTCGGTGTCAAAACCGGCGGATCTCGGGTAGGGGGTCCCGAACTGTACGTCTAAGGCGGATGGTAATAGGAGGCAGGGGACATGATGTTTACCCAGGTTCGGGCCTCTTGGTGGAGGTAATACCCTATGTCCTACTTGACTGTTCTTGATGATATGAGTATGACAAGAGTTGATCTACCACGAGATCATAGAGGCTAAACCCTAGAAGCTAGCCTATGGTATGATTGTATGTTATCCTACGGACTAAACCCTCCAATTTATATAGACACCAGAGGGGGCCAGGGTTACACAGAGTCGGTTACAAGGGAGGAGATCTACATATCCGTATTTCCTAGCTTGCCTTCCATGCCAAGGAGAGTACCATCCGGACATGGGATGAAGTCTTCAATCTTGTATCTTCATAGTCCAATAGTCCGGCCAAAGGATATAGTCCGGCTGTCCGGAGACCCCCTAATCCAGGACTCCCTCAGTAGCCCCTGAACCAGGCTTCAATGACGATGAGTCTGGCGTGCAGTATTGTCCTCGGCATTGCACGCAGGTTCCTCCGCCGAATAATCCATAGAAGATTTTAACACCAGAATAGTGTCCGGCTTTGCAAAACAAGTTCCACATACTACCTCAGAGAGAATAATATTTCCACAAATCTAATCTGCTGACGCGTTCTAAAAGCACGACGTCATGTCATGGCTCGGTCATTATTCAAACCGTTTTTCTCAACCCGCACCGCAAAAAACATGGGACGGTTTTCTTGACACGTCTTGTCAAAGCAAAAATCGTGTCCCCCTTATTACGGGATTCTCATCAATACGGATGTGGGTAACCCAACCGCACCATCAATTACGACGCCTGGGGAATAAGTGGCTTTACCAGGCAAGTGGGGAGACGCATCGCCTCTTTCGCCTTTATAAAGGGACAAGGATTTACCCCCTTTTACCCACACCTTCTACATCCTCGCTTATCCATTCTCACGCACTTGAGCTCCAACGCCCAAGCTCGCGTTCTATTTCTCAAACCACTCCAAGAATGTTCGGAGCAGGAGGCAAGTGGATGGTCTCCTCTGTCACGGAGGAGAACATCGCAAAGTTGCATGCAGCCGAATACCTGGCCGCGGATATCGCGCACCGGCTGCCAGACGCAGAGCAAATCGTCCCTACGCCCGAACCCCATGAGAGTGTAGTTTTCCTTACCCATTTCGTCCACGGACTGGGATTTCCCCTCCAGCCATTTATCCGCGGGCTCTTGTTTTACTACGGGCTGGATTTTCATGATCTGGCCCCCAATTTCATTCTCAACATCTCGGTGTTTATCGTCGTGTGCGAGGCCTTCCTCCGCATCAGGCCCCACTTTGACCTATGGCTGAAAACCTTCAATGTTAAACCGAAGGTGGTGGGTGGCCAGCAAGCAGAGTGCGGAGGCGCCTTGGTGGGCAAGATGCCTAACATCACCTGGCTCGAGGGCACCTATGTGGTTACCATAAAGGGGTGGCAATCGGGGTGGTTCTACATCACCGAGCCGCGCAACTCCAACTGGGTGGCGGCCCCCAAATTTCGATCCGGAATCCCCACGCGGCTCACCTCCTGGAAAGAGAAGGGCCTGCCTTGGGGTTCTTCGGTAGAGTTGACCGGACTCCAGACCTGCATCAGGAACATGACGAGCAAGAAGATCAAGCTCGTCAACGTGGTCCAGGTCATGCTCTTCCGCCGGATTCTCCCATGTCAATGACAGGCATTCGATTTGTGGGAGTTCGACTCGGCCAAGCACCAGACGCTACGAGAGCTCTATGACACGACGCACGAGGACGTCTGGAGGGTGCTGTTCAAGGGCGCCGAGATTCCTCCTTCCCTCACCGAGGACCGCGGACTCAGCGCAAAGCGCCGTGCCAATCCGGTAAGTTTTTGTATCTCTCATGGTATTTATTTGCCCCGGTTTAGTCATATGCAGGATGTAAGCCTCTATGTCATTAACAGGACTGGATAAAGACATCGGAGCAGCTTGATTGCCCAGCCCCCCTGCCCGAAGATCCTGCAGGCGCTCTCCTAACGGAGATGCTGACTCCGGCACCTTACGAGGTGCCGGTGAAGAAGACCGAGAAGAAGGCCGTGGGGACCCGAAAGGGTCTCCGGCGCAAGGTTGTATCGGATTGATCGTTCGATGACTCCGACGCGCACTCCTCCCATGAAGACGAGGAGGAGGAAGAGGAAAGTTCTCCCCCCAGCTGGGGGAGACAAGAAAAGGAAGGCCGACCCAACCAGGGAGGCCGAAGGGTCCAAGAAGGGCAAGACCCTCCCTCTGGACTGGTCCACGACGGCCGCCTACAACGGCGATGAGTGGCTACCCAGGGTCAAGCCCCTGGCGAAGTCGTAAGTATCCGGACACCATAGTGATTCGTGGTATGTTTTACTGCACTGCTTCTTCTCATGCCGAAAATAATTATGTAGTCCGTCCTGAGCTCATCTCGACACAACTTCGTCGAGCGGTTTGTTGGACTCGTCAGATATGAACATCGGTTCTCTTCCGACCGCCTCCACTCCTTGCCCTGCGGACAACATCGAGGTGTCCTGGGGGCGCCTCGAGGCGACTTTCCGGACCCTGGGTGCAAAGGGAGCCGGACTCCCATGGGCTCCAGGTTCGGCCCCCAGCCGAACACTGCACCGGAATCTTCGGTGGCTCCGGACTCCGGCGGGCGACCTCCCGTTAGGGGGTCAAGCCGCCCGTGCCGGTGTCCTCTGTCTATCCAGAGGCACTGAACAACTTGCTTGAAGCGCTTCACGGCGCTTCCATCGACGTAGAGCACCGCACTATCATGAGTGCAGCGATCGAGAAAGTTCAGTCCGCCAAGAACGGACTGATCGAAGCTGGCGCTAGCCTCCAAACAGGCTTTGAGGTAAGCAATGAAGATATTGGAAAATAAGCCCACATGGATACTAGCCCCTGATGCTCTGTTCGGTGTTCGGAAAGAAAGGATGGATAGAGGATCAAATGATAACTCAGGAGTCTAATCAGAAAAATATCTATGTGTATGTGCAGGCTTCACTGCTGGCCACCGCCGCACATACTGCGGAGGTCTCTGCGCTGAAGCAGGACCTGGAGCGGTCCGAGGATGAGCTCGGCCTTACCAAGAGGCAGCTCAAGGAGAGCAAAGGTAAGCAATAGCCTTGTCTATATATTGAAAAACAAGTTCGGATGTAAAGTAATAGGATCATCATGGATTTGCCAGGGGCCACGACCGAAGTGGCAACCCTGTGGAAGGCACTGTCCGAGGCCGAAGACAAAGCGTCCAAGGAGCGCATTGAATGGGAGAAGGAAGAAGCCCGAGTAGGCGAGGTGCAGCAAGAGCTCGAGGCTCTCGCCAAAAAGCACGAGTCCTTGGAGCTTGACTCTAAGACGCGAGAGTCCGATCTCGCGCAGGCGCTTGAAAGCATCCGGAGCGCCAAGGCCGAAGCCCACAAGGCCCTCCAGGAGATTGATGCGGTGAAGAAGATGTCAGCGGGTAAGGCATTCATTATGCAAAGCAAGAACGGGGAGGAAACTTTCCTTTTTCTTAGCCGAGTTCGGAGCTCTCTAGGAGCGTTTGCAGATCTTCCCCGCAGTGTACTAGATGCTGCGGAGTTTTATCGAGCTGAGGAGGGGAGCTCGATGGAGAAGTTGTTCTGGTCTTAGTATACTGGGACCGAACACCCCGTGCCCTTGAGCGAACAGCTGAAGCAGTTGGTCGAGCTTCACAAGGCGGCCGAACAAGCCATGAGGGGCCTTATAGTCCGGATGTGGCCTGGGGAGCCCCTGCCCGACAGCTACTTCGGTCTGGTGAGGCGGCTGGTGGATGCCTGCCCACGGCTTGAAATTATAAAGCGGTCCGTCTGCATCAAGGGTGCGCGCAGGGCTTTTGCTCGGGCGAAGGTGCACTGGGCGAAGCTGGACGCTGTGAAGCTGGTGAAGGAGGGGCTGCCGGAGGGCAAGGAGCATCGCTGCCCCGAGATGTACTATGAGAGTGTCCTGAAGGGTTCCCGCCTTGTGGCGGATGACTGTGCCAAGGATGTAATTTTTGAATGAACATGCTCATGTGATCCTGTAATATGAAACCAGTTCATTTGCGCCATGCGACGCTTTTTTAATTTAAAATATTACCTTCTGTGCGTCTATTTATAAAATCTGAGAGTTGGCCAGTCGTCGGCTTCTGCCCTCATGTCACTAGTACTGGGGTGTTCGGGATAAACCTGAGCACTCTTTACCCCAATTTTGGGTCCTTCAAGGGAGGTGTTCAGCGCAACGAACCAGGCAATCAGACTATAATGCTTTATCACTCTCACTTAGCTACAGAAGTCTACAATTTTAAATTTTGGCGAAGCCCCTGGTATTCGAAAGGCCCAATTTGGGGCGCTATACACGCCTAAGACGGACAAGGCCGACTCCTCGCCCAAAGCGGAAAAAGTCTTTAAGGACTTGAGACCTCTCGAACAGCGACCAGTCTCTCGCCTTATCATGACAGTCAGTTTTCGGCTTTCTCTACTGAGGTGCTCGTCCAGAAGAACCGGGACACAATCGCAGTAGTTCTCCCACCGCTACCTTAGCCGATATAGCGGAAGTAAGGTATCAAAGCATGGGAGCCGGGCAAACCCAACTATTGACCCAAGACATGATTCGGAGCTGATGCATATAATGCTATAAGTTCGGGGTGCCGCACTGTCGAAAGTATCCGGACTTCTCGCGTCGTATTATGGGGTAAACGAAAGCCCCTGGTGTAATAACTATACCCGAATTTATGGTTTTAGATTGTCGTAAATGGACATAACGGAAAAAAGGAATAAATAATGCAATAATAGACTAATTGCTATCTTCCTCCCACTCAATTCTTCTTAGAGAAGCTCTTTCTCGAGAAAGGACCCATTCTTAGTGACAAACACTTTGCCCTCGGATCTGAGATAGAAGATATACCCAACCGTCTCCTTTGGGTATCCTGTGAAGACGCATTTGTTCGCTTTGGGTTCGACCTTATCAGGCTAAAGCCTTTTCACATAAGCGTCATAGTCCCAAACCTTAAGAAATGACAACTTAGGTTTCTTGCCAAATCACAATTCATACAGTGTCATCTCAATGGATTTAGATAGCACCCTATTTAAAGTGAATGTAGTTGTCTCTAATGCATAACCCAAGGACGATAGTGGCAAATTAGCAAGAGACATCATAGAACGCGCCATACCCAATAAGGTACGATTATGACGTTCGGACACACCATTACTGAAGGAAATATGCCCTAGAAGCAATAATAAAGTTATTATTTATTTCCTTATTTCATGATAAATGTTTATTATTCATGCTAGAATTGTATTAACCAGAAACATAATACATGTGTGAATACATAGACAAACATAGTGTCTCTAGTATGCCTCTACTTGACTAGCTCGTTAATCGAAGATGGTTAAGTTTCCTAACCATAGACATGAGTTGTCATTTGATTAACAGGATCACATCATTAGGAGAATGATGTGATTGACTTGACCCATTCCTTTAGCTTAGCACTTGATCATTTAGTATGTTTCTATTGCTTTCTTCATGACTTATACATGTTCCCTTGACTATGAGATTATGCAACTCCCGTTTACTGGAGGAACACTTTGTGTGCTACCAAATGTCACAACGTAACTGGGTGATTATAAAGGTGCTCTACAGGTGTCTCCGAAGGTACTTGTTGGGTTGGCGTATTTCGAGATTAGGATTCGTCACTCCAATTGTCGGAGAGGTATCTATGGGCCCGCTCAGTAATGCACATCACTTAAGCCTTGCAAGCATTGCAACTAATGAGTTAGTTGCGGGATGATGTATTACGGAACGAGTAAAGAGACTTGCCAGTAACGATATTGAACTAGGTATTGAGATATCGACGATCGAATCTCGGGCAAGTAACATACCGATGACAAAGGGAACAACGTATGTTGTTATGCGGTTTGACCGATAAAGATCTCCGTAGAATATGTAGGAGCCAATATGAGCATCTAGGTTCCGCTATTGGTTATTGACCGGAGACATGTATCGGTCATGTCTACATAGTTCTCGAGCCCGTAGGGTCCGCACGCTTAAAGTTCGATGACGGTTATATTATGTGTCGGATTTCGGGTTCCGGTAGACCCTTGAGGTTCGAACACTGGGGTGCACGCGGAGATCTCTCCCCTACCGATCTGCGTCCAATCTCCTCGCGTGATTTGAGCTGGAAACAATGAACAATACAAGGGACACAAGGTTTATACTGGTTCGGGCCACCGTTGTGGTGTAATACCCTACTCTAGTGTGTGGTGTGGTGGATTGCCTCAGGGGCTGATGATGAACAGTACAAGGGAAGAACAGCCTCGCGAGAGGTGTTCTTGAGCTGGTGCGATGAACTACTTGGGCGAGTTCAGTCGCCTCTCTCTCTATCTATCTCTCTTTTTCGGTCCCTCCTTGTCTGTTTTCTACTCTGTGGTGGCTAGCTCTATTTATAGTGGCCCTGGGCCTCTCCCCAAATAATGAGCGGGAAGGGCGCCAACAATTGGCCATTTTGAAGGGGAACATCTAGTACAAGTTATCCTGACCAAAGGTGGTCTTCGGCTGCCAAAAGTACTGGTGATGACGACATCTTGGGCTCCACGGTGACCTCCGTCCTGCCGCTCTGCTGGTCTTGGTCTTGTTGCACCGGAATGGTGACCTTTTCCCGGTGCCTTGGCCTATGCTTTCCCCCTTTGCACCAAAGGGGAAACAAGGACACTGCACAGGCCGGCGCCTACCTGGCGCCCGCCTGGTCTTGATCGTCATGGCTTGTGTCACGGGCTCCTCGTGAGGAACCCCTGCCTTGATCTCTCTGCCTCCTCGCGAGCCTGCCTGATGAGGCTGCCTCTGAGGAAGCTTCCGGTCGTCCGCCCCGCGAGGCTTGGCCCCTCGCGAGGGTCTTGAGCTTGAGCTGATGAATATGGGCCACGCTGGCCCCCCACTTGAGCCACGCTGCAGGCAGGCAAGTCCGGGGACTCCCGTTCCCAGAACGCCGACAGTAGCCCCTGGGCCCAAGGCGCTCCCGGGCTTGGCCTAGCAGGGAAGCGAAGGGGCAAGCGCGAAGCGCCGCGGGCCCTAACAGCCTGCGGTCTTGGGCGTCGTGTGGCGATTGATTGGACGTGGGCGTCTGCGCTTCCCACGACGCTTCTGCAACTGTCCATCTGACAAAAGAGGTTCCCGGGCCAGACTTGCTTTGTTCTCGTTCGCCTCGCCCCAGATCCCCTTTCTCGCTCTCCTCCTTCTTGCTTCTGAAATCCTCCATATCTGTCTCAATCCTTCTCGCCCGGCACGCCATGGCACCTCGCAAGTCCCCGATCGAGGCCTGGTACTCGCCGTCCCTGGATTCCCCGAACTTGCCGGAGAAGAACCTCGCCCTCACGCGCCTGATGACGGTGGCGCAGGGCAGCAAGGGGGCGACTGTGCTCAAGGCCGGCTCCGACAAGCCTGAAAGCAGGGGGAGCACCTTCTATCCGCTTTTTGTGAGCACCATCGTCGCCGGTCTGGTGCCTCCTTTCTCTGAGCTCTTCTTTGCTGTTATCCGCCAGTTCCCGCTTCTTCTGTTCCCTCTACCACCGTCTTGGACCAGGTCGCCAGCGAACTGAGCCAGCTACAGGAGGATCTTCTGAGCGCGGACCCTCGCCTAGCGGCCGGGCGCCTGGAGTTAGCTTCTGGCTGGGCCCGTTCCGCTGCCTCCGTCCAAGCAGCGCTGAGCTAGTCCGTGGCAGCCTCCGAGGGGGAGAAGCAGGCCGCCAACCAAGCCGAGGCCGCTTGCGATGCTGCCCTGGGCGACGCCAAGGCTGCCAAGGCTCGCTGTGAGGCGCTGGAGACCGAGCTGCAAGGCCTGCGGGACGAGCTCGCCAAGGAGGTCAACGGCCGCCAGGAGAAAGAGAAGGAGATGAAGGCTCGGGAGGCTGCCGTCAAGGACCGGGACGTCAAGCTTGATGACCGCCACGGCCGATTGGAGACGCTGGAGCGGTCGCTGAAGGTGAAGGTCCTGGCGGAGGATCGGGTGGCCTTCGTGAAGATGGAGAAGAGGGCTCATGCCGCGCTGAAGACGCTTTACGAGAGCGGCTTGGAGGAGCCGCTGGCCGGTGCGGAGGACGGCCCCGCCGAGCTGCTTCACTTCCTGGTCTGGGCACTTGAAGATGTCGTAGACAGCCTTGGCCCCATGGCCGAGGCCGAGACGCGTGCCCTGTCTTCTGTAGCGCTGACGCATGTCCTCAGCCACGTCTACCTGCGCGACCCCGACGTCGACTTCGATAGCCCGCTGGAACCCGTGAGCGGCAACCTTGCCGCCGCTGCCGCTGAGGCCGTGAAATACCGAGCCAAAGCTTTGCAGGGGATGTTCCGCGCCTTCAGCGTCTTGCCCGGGCACGGTGCCGCTAGCTCCGCGGCCCCAGGAGGCGGGGTCGCCCAGCGCGACTCCACCACCGGCGGCGGCGCCACTTGAGAGTGATCCCTTCGTGGCTTCTGTCCTGTTTTTATTCCTGCAACATGCACCATGCCTCGTGGAGGCGTTTAAACTTGTGTTTGACGTCGTGAAACAATCTATGGCTTGTAATATTTGCTTTGAATTTCCTGGAATTTGCATTTTTCTCCCCTACTTGCTATCGCTCTACGTCGGCAGGGCCCGGCCCCGCGCATACCTTACCCAGCGTTAGCCCCGACCGGAAACCAGGACGGGACTAAGGAGTGAGGGGCTACGTGGCAAGTTAGGCTCCTGAGTCGCGACCCTCAGGAGTCCCCATTGACGCACATGCAACAAGTAGGAAAGGGGGGAACGAGGAGTGGATTGATCATTCTGCGTCGGCTAGGCCCGACCCCGCGCATACCTCACCCAGCGTTAGCCCCGACCGGAAACCAGGATGGGGCTAAGGAGTGAGGGACTACGGGGCAAGTTAGGCTCCTGAGTCGCGATGCTCAGGAGTCCCCCTTGACGTTCAAACGGGTTTCCATACCTTGGCTCCGCTTGGGGAGGGGCGCGTGACGACCCGGGCGTAGCCCCCATCTCCAGCCCCCTCGCGTGGCGCTCCCGAGGGGAGGCATTGCGATGGTGCTAGACACTAAGCTCTGGGCTCTCTGAGGTTGGTACGGCCGTAGGCCGCCCTCAGTTGTTTATCACCAGCACGGAGCATAGCGCTTCCGTATGTGTACGGGCATAGCTGCTCCTCGGCAGTGTCGTCAGCCAGCGCGGAGCATGGTGCTTCCACTGGTACGTGGGAGGGGGCTCCCCTTCGGGAGGAGCTCCAGGGGCGTGCACAGCCCCGCCCTAACACGTGGCCGGCACGGTAGGGCTAGGAGAGGTGTATCTCGGCACTCGTGAGCCAGCGCGGGACTCACGAGGCCCTAACTCAAGGCGGGTTGCACCTTGCTCTGGGCCTTTATCAATGGTGTGTTCCTGCAGGGTGGTTAGAATGCAAATGCTCTACGTCCTCAGGTCCCGGCCCTCGAGCTAGCTCAGCTGCCGCTGGTATGACAGGTCGCGATGCCGTGGGTCAAGGCCAGGGGGTGAGGGCTGGAGAGCCAGTAGGAGCCCATGAGTCGCGATGCTCAGGTACCCCCCCCCCTTTTAATGTGCAAGCGCATTGCATGAAGGCGGAGAAGTCCGTGATAAGCAGCAGGTGACAATTAAGTGCGAAAGAGCAAATTCGTTTTAAGTAGACGCGGGAAAAGCAAACGCCGCTGGGCCAGGCCCGAGCAGCTCGGGGATGATGCAGCCCGAGGGGCGCCCCCAACAAGGTAAATAAAGAGTATAAGCAAAATGGATACATGCTGTAGGGACGGACCCACGCGGCCTGGGAATGATGCGGCCCTGTGGGTGCTCCCAGCTAAGAATGGAACTTAGAAAGGTGTCATCTGGTGCCGTTGAAGATGGAGTGATGTTGAAGAAGCGGGCGATGCATGATGAAGATGTCGATCCTCACGAGCCCCAGGCCCAGGAGCCTCGGGAGGCTCTAGGGGCACAGGTGGGTCTCCGAGAGCCATCTCCATCTCCGCCAGGACCGCATGATGCTTGACCTCCTAAGCCCCCAGAATGCTCCTCAGCAGGCGCTGATGAGCGGCGACCGCGTTCGGCAGGCCGAAAGGCATGCGAACGTAGCTGTGAGGTGGACCCTCGCAACGCCCCACGCGTGAAGGCCAGAGGCGCTCCTGAGACGCGGCTTGGTTGAGCCCTGGCACATCGATGCAGACACGCAGCCCACCATCCTCGCCTGGATGTGGGGCTATGGTGGGCAAGCGGCGGCTGCCATGCATGACTCTCGACTCCTGTAGCTCCTGGGTGTTTCTTGCGATGAACTCCTGAGGGTTTGGTCTTCCTTGCCTTGTATCTTCCTTAGGGAAACGTACCTGGAAGCACCCCTCCTAGTGATGCCCGAGTGCCTCCCTCGCGACCTTGGCAAAGTCGGTGGCTCTCCAAGAAAGAGCCCCCGAGCCTTGCCTGAGGAGGGTGCCGGGCATGCCTTCCTATGCGAGAGAGGGTGGCGCTCCCTGATTGGGCGCTGATCCTGACCCAACACCTCCGGAGGCACCTGCCTCCTTATCGCTTGGGTCAGACGAAACCTTCTTCTTAAGGGTCGCCTCGGGAAGCCTTCCATTCCTGTGGTCCAGGTCTTCGATTGCTGCGGCTTGGAACGCGCGCTCAAGTGAACACATTGCGTCCCTTTCTTCACAGGGTACGGTGATGACTCCACCGCTTCCTGGCATCTTGAGGACATTGTACCCATGGTGAGTCACTGCCATGAACTTGGCCAGGGTCGGGTACCCGAGGATGGCGTTGTAGGGCAGACGGATGTGGGCGACATCGAAGTCGATGAGCTCGGTGCGGTAGTTGTTGCGCTGTCCGAAGGTGACTGGAAGGCGAACCTGCCCTATGGGAACAGTGGAACCATCAGTGACTCCT
The DNA here is from genome assembly GCF_018294505.1 of Triticum aestivum. Lineage (NCBI taxonomy): Eukaryota > Viridiplantae > Streptophyta > Magnoliopsida > Poales > Poaceae > Triticum > Triticum aestivum. The sequence continues at coordinate 424,932,750 of NC_057797.1, forward strand.
GAGAAGGGCTTGGTCGGCTGGACCTGATCGTACGACACTTGGAGATTGTCGAACATCTCGACGGACAGGACGTTGAGTCCTGCTCCGCCATCAATGAGGGTCCTGGTGACCTGCACGTTGCTGATGACTGGGGAGCAAAGCATCGGGAGGACTCCGGCCGTTGCCGTGCACTTGAGCAGATCCGCGGAGCTGAACATGATAGCGCACGCAGACCACCTGAGAGGGCGCGTGCCTCAAGCTTGGGGAGGACTGCATTCACCTCGCGAGCAAACTGCTTGAAAATGCGCTGTGAGGCTAGGGCTTGCGCGCCACCCAAGATGCAAGCGATCGCGCGCGGCTCCTGGAAACCCCCGGCCCCCTCGTCTCGATGTTGGTCTTCGTTCCTCCTCGGTGGTGGCGGCAGAGGAGGAAGGCCTGCGTTGCCGTACGGGCGATCCTCACGAGGCTAATCTCTCCAGCCTCCCTCACGAGGCTAGTCCTGCCAGCGATCATTGCGAGGTCGGTCACGCCACCCTTGGCGAGGGCCACGGTCTTCCCATCATCTGCCACCTCTTCCTCCTCCTCGGCCATATCCCCTATCGTTGCGCTCGGGGCGTCGGCCGACACATCCATCTCTCACGGCCTTGAGCTCTTGGCATTCGTTGGTGTTGTGGGTGTGGAGGTCGTGGTACACGCAGTATCGGCTGCCCTTGGATGACTTAGGCTGATCCCTGCCTCACTTGGTGTCTGGTTCCGCTTCAAGCACGGCAGCACCCTTGTGCTTCACGTCCTTGGCCTTGGGTTTCTTCTCTTCTGGGTCGGCAGCCGGGAGTTCGAGGAGGGAAAGGCGCCCTTCCTCGGCCCTGACGCACTTGGTCTCCAAGTTAAACAGCTCCATGGATGTGCACAGGTCTTCACGGATTGCTAGCTCCTCCTTCATCTTGATGTCGCATACGCCATCGGAGAAGGCCGAGATGATGGCTTCTTCAGTCACCTTGGGGATCTTGAGTCGAGCGTTGTTGAAGCGCTGGATGTATTTCTGCAGGGTTTCCCCTTGCCGCTGCTTGATGCGGCGCAGATCGCTCACGACCGGGGGCCGGTCGCGAGTGCCCTGGAAGTTGGCGATGAAGCGAGTGCGCATCTCGTCCCAGGAGGAGATTGTGCCAGGAGCCAGGTGCGGGCCCCGTCCTTGAGCGACATGGGAAACCAGTTCGCCATGACCCTTTCGTCTCTGTTGGCGGCTTTGATACATATCTCGTAGAGCTGTAGGAACTCCGCGGGGTCCGTCATGCCATCGTAGCGAGGGGGCAGGTCAGGCTTGAATTTGCCTGGCCACGCGACGCCGCGTAGCTCGGGGCTGAGGGAGCGATAGCCTGCCGTGGCCACCGGTGCCTTTTGCTGGTGCTGGGCTTGTTCCTTGGGATTACCGTGCGCCGCCCTTTGGAGCAGCGTGGGGTCTTCGCATGGAGGTGCAGGGACGCGATCTTGGCGCGTCGGCGCTAGGAGCGCGCGAGCACCTTCTTGGGGACGAGGGATCTCTTGGCAGCTCCATTCTTGCTGTGCAGGCGCCGGACGCGGAGGGTCTCGCCCTGGGGCTGCGCGCCTTGGAGCCAGGGCGCCTTCTTGGGGAGGAGGTGGTGGAGGCGCCTCCTGATCCCCGCCTCCTGCGCGGAATGGAGGGCAAGGCAGTGAGAGGGACGGCAAGGGGGATCCCCCTGCAGCGCTGCGAGCTCGCTGATGCGGGCGAGCCAGTCCTCGTAGAGGTCGTCGACGGGGTGGTAGTGCAAGAGCTCTCTTGCCAGGAGAAGCGCGGCGTGCATGTCCATGGGGGCGCGACGGGCGTGGGACGACGAAGCGGCTGGAGTCAGCGACGGTGTGGCGGTGCGGCCCTCCCGCCGCACCAAAGGGTGCTGGGAGGAGGCCTGCTGCTCGTTCCCTGCCGGGCCACTGGCGGCGTTGGCGGCAGGCGACGGGGAACGACGAGGACATCCACTGACAGGCGCCGTCTGGGCGACGCGGGTGGCGAGAGCAGCCCGGCGCTCGGTGCGAGCCCGACGAGTGTCAGCCATGGACACGACGGAAGATCGTACGCGAGCAGCGGAAGAAAGATTCCGGCGCACCCCTACCTGGCGCGCCAAATGTCGGATTTCGGGTTCGGCATACCCTTGAGGTTCGAACACTAGGGTGCGTGCGGAGATCTCTCCCCTACCGTTCTGCGTCCAATCTCCTCGCGTGATTTGAGCTGGAAACAACGAACAACACAAGGGACACAAGGTTTATACTGGTTCGGGCCACCGTTGTGGTGTAATACCCTACTCCAGTGTGTGGTGTGGTGGATTGCCTTAGGGGCTGATGATGAATAGTACAAGGGAAGAACAGCCTCATGAGAGGTGTTCTTGAGCTGGTGCGATGAACTTCTTGGGCGAGTTTAGTCGCCTCTCTCTCTCTCTATCTCTATTTTTCGGTCCCTCCTTGTCTGTTTTCTACTCTGTGGTCGCTATCTCTATTTATAGAGGCCTTGGGCCTCTCCCCAAATAATGAGCGGGAAGGGCGCCAACAATTGGCCATTTTGAAGGGGAACATCTGGTACAAGTTATCCTGACCAAAGGTGGTCTTCGGCTGCCAAAAGTATTGGTGATGACGCCATCTTGGGCTCCACGGTGACCTCCGTCCTGTCGCACTACTGGTCTTGGTCTCGTTGCACCGGAATGGTAAGCTTTGCCCAGTGCCTTGTCCTGTGCTTGCCCCCTTTGCACCAAAGGGGCAACAAGGACACTACACAGGTCGGTGCCCGCCTGGCGCCCGCCTGGTCTCGATCGTCATGGCTTGCGTCACGGGCTCCTCGTGAGGTACCCCTTCCTTGATCTCTCCGCCTCCTCGCAAGCCTGCCTGATGAGGCTGCCTCTGAGGAAGCTTCCGGTTGTCCACCCCGCGAGGATTGGCCCCTCGCGAGGGTCTTGAGCTTGAGCTGATGAATATGGGCCGCGCTGGGCCCCCACTTGAGCCACGCCGCAGGCCGCAGGCAGGCAAGTCTGGGGACCCCCGTTCCTAGAACGCCGACATTATGAGTTTATGTGTTTTGATGTACCAAAGGTAGTTCGGAGTCCCAGATGTGATAGCGGACTTGACGAGGAGTCTCGAAATGGTCGAGACGTAAAGATCAATATATTGGACGACTACATTTGCATACCGGAATGGTTCCGGGTGAGATCGGGATAATACCGGAGCACCGGGAGGTTATCGGAACCCCCGAGAGGTATATGGGCCTTAATGGACTTTAGTGGAAAGGATCAAGGGAGGGGGTGCGCCCCCCAAGCCCAAGCCGAATTGGGAGGGGGGCTGGCCCCCCCTTTCCTTCCTCCCTCCTTCCTCTTCCTTTCCTCTCCATCTCCAAATAGGAAAAGGAGGAGTCCTACTCCCGGTGGGAGTAGGACTCCCCCCTTGGGCACGCCTCCTCCCCTTGGCCAGCCCTCTCCTCCCCCCTTTATATACGGAGGAGAGGAGCACCCCATAGACACAACAATTGATCTCTTGGATTTATTAGCCATGTGCGGTGCCCCTCTCCACCATAGTCCACCTCGATAATATTGTAGCGATGCTTAGGCGAAGCCCTGCAATGGTAGAACATCAACATCGTCACCAAGACATCATGCTGACGGAACTCTCCCTCAAAGCTTGGCTGGATCGGAGTTCGAGGGACGTCATCGAGTTGAACATGTGCACAACTCGGAGGTGCCGTGCATTCGGTACTTGATTGGTCGGATCGTGAAGACGTACGACTACATCAACCGCGTTGTGCTAACGCTTCCGCTTTCGGTCTAGGAGGGTACGAGGACACACTCTCCCCTCTCGTTGCTATGCATCACCATGATCTTGAGTGTGCGTAGGAAAATTTTGAAATTACTATGTTCCCCAACAGTGGTATCAGAGCCAGGTTTTATGCGTTGATATTATATGCATGAGTAGAACACAAATGAGTTGTGGGCGATACAAGTTATCCTGCTTACCAGCATGTCATACTTTGGTTCGGCGGTATTGTTGGATGAATCGGCCCGGACCAACATTACGCGTACGCATACGCGAGACTGGTTCTACCGACGTGCTTTGCACACAGGTGGCTGGCGGGTGTCAGTTTCTCCAACTTTAGTTGAATCGAGTGTGGCTATGCCCGGTCCTTGAGAAGATTAAAACAACACTAGCTTGACGAACTATCGTTGTGGTTTTGATGCGTAGGTAAGAACGGTTCTTTGTCAGCCCGTAGCAGCCACGTAGAACTTGCAACAACAAAGTAGAGGACGTCTAACTTTTATTTGCAGGGCATGTTGTGATGTGATATGTCAAGACATGATGCTATATTTTATTGTATGAGATAATCATGTTTTGTAACGGAGTTATCGACAACTGACAGGAGCCATATGGTTGTCGCTTTATTATATGCAATATATTCGCCCTGTAATTGCTTTACTTTCTCACTAAGCGGTAGCGATAGTCGTAGAAGAAATAGTTGGCCAGACGACAATGATGCTACGATGGAGATCAAGGTGTCGCGCTGGTGACGATGGTGATCATGACGGTGCTTCGGAGATGGAGATCACAAGCACAAGATGATGATGGCCATATCATATCACTTATATTTATTGCATGTGATGTTTATCATTTATGCATCTTATTATGCTTTGTTTGACGGTAGCATTATAAGATGATCTCTCACTAAATTTCAAGATAAAAGTGTTCTCCTTGAGTATGCACTGTTGCCAAAGTTCATCGTGCCGAGACACCACATGATGATCGGGTGTGATAAGCTCTACGTTCATCTACAACGGGTGCAAGCCAGTTTTGCACATGCGGAAATACTCGGGTTAAACTTGACGAGCCTAGCATATGCAGATATGGCCTCAGAACACTAGAGACCGAAAGGTCGAGCGTGAGTCATATAGTAGATGTGATCAACATAGTGATGTTCACCATTGAAAACTACCCCAGCTCAAGCGATGATCGGACATGGTTTAGTTGATTTGGATCACGTGATCATTTAGATGACTAGAGGGATTTCTATCTAAGTGGGAGTTCTTAAGTAATATGATTAATTGAACTTTAATTTATCATGAACTTAGTCCTGATAGTATTTGCATAACTATGTTGTAGATCAATAGCTCGCGATGTTGCTCCCCGTTTATTTTTGATATGTTCCTAGAGAAAAACTATGTTGAAAAATGTTAGTAGCAATGATGCGGACTAGCTCCGTAATCTGAGGTTTATCCTCATTGCTGCACAGAACAATTATGTCCTTGATGCACTGCTAGGTGACAGACCAATTGCAGGAGCTAAAGCAAACGTTATGAACATTTGACAAAGCTCGGTATGATGACTACTTGATAGTTTAGTGCACCATGCTTTATGGCTTAGAACCAGGACTTCAAAAATGTTTTGAACACCATAGAGCATATAAGATGTTCCGAGAGTTGAAATTGGTATTTCATACTCATGTCCATGTCGAGGGGTATGAGACCTCTAACAGTACTTTGCCCATAAGATGGAGGAGAATAGCTCAACCAGTGAGCATGTTCTCAGATTATCTGAGTACTACAATTGCTTTAATCAAGTGGGAGTTAATCTTCCAGATAAGATAGTAATTGAGAAAGTTCTCTAGTCACTATCACCAAGTTACTAGAACTTCGTGATGAACTATAATATGCAAGGGATGACGAAAGTAATTCCCGAGCTCTTCGCGATGCTGAAATCGACGAAGGTAGAAATCAAGAAAGAGCATCAAGTGTTGATGGTTGACAAGACCACCAGTTTCAAGAAAAGGGCAAAGGGAAGAAGTGGAACTTCAAGAAGAACGGCAAGCAAGTTGCTGCTCAAGTGAAGAAACCCAAGTCTGGACCTAAGCCTGAGACTGAGTGCTTCTACTGCAAAGGGACTGGCCATTGGAAGCGGAACTATCCCAAGTAGTTGGCGGATAAGAAGGATGGCAAAGTGAACAAAGGTATATTTGATATACATGTTATTGATGTGTACTTTACTAGTGTTTATAGCAACCCCTCAAGTATTTGATACTAGTTCAGTTGCTAAAGAGTAGTACCTCGATATGGGAGTTGTAGAATGAGCAGAAACTAGTTAAAGGGCGAGGTGACGATGTGTGTTGGAAGTAGTTCCAAGATTGATATGATCACCATCGCACACTCCCTATACTTTCGGGATTAGTGTTGAACCTAAATAAGTGTTATTTGGTTTTTTTGTTGAGCATGAATATGATTTGATCATGTTTATTGCAAAACGGTTATTCATTTAAATTAGAGAATAATTGTCGTTCTGTTTACATGAATAAAACCTTCTATGGTCATACACCCAATGAAAATGGTTTGTTGGATCACGATCGTAGTGATACACATATTCATAATATTGAAGCCAAAAATGCAAAGTTAATAATGATAGTGCAACTTATTTGTGGCACTTCCGTTTTAGGTCATATTGGTGTAAAGCGCATGAAGAAAATCCATGCTGATGGGCTTTTGGAATCACTTGATTATGAATCAGTTGATGCTTGCGAACCATGCCTCATGGGCAAGATGACTAAGACTCCGTTCTTCGGAACAATGGAGCGAGCAACTGACTTATTGGAAATAATACATACTGATGTATGCAATCCGATGAGTGTTGAAGCTCGTGGCGGGTATCGTTATTTTCTGACCTTCACAGATGAATTGAGCAGATATGGGTATATCTACTTGATGAAACATAAGTCTGAAACATTTGAAAAGTTCATATAATTTCAGAGTGAAGTAGAAAATCATCGTAACAAGAAAATAAAGTTTCTACAATCTGATCGTGAAGGAGAATATTTGAGTTACGAGTTTGGTCTTCATTTGAAACAATGCGGAATAGTTTCGCAACTCACGCCACCTGGAACACCACAGCGTAATGGTGTGTCCGTACATCGTAACCGTACTTTATTAGATATGGTGCAATCTATGATGTTTCTTACTGATTTACCACTATCATTTTGGGGTTATGCATTAGAGACAATTGCATTCACGTTAAAAAGGGCACCATCTAAATCCGTTGAGACGACACCATATGAACTGTGGTTTGGAAGGAAACCAAAGTTGTCGTTTATTAAAGTTTGGGGTTGCGATGCTTATGTGAAAAAGTTTCATCCTGATAAGCTCAAACCCAAATCGGAGAAATGTGTCTTCATAGGATACCCAAAGGAGACAGTTAGGTACACCTTCTATCACAGATCCGAATGCAAGATATTCGTTGTTAAGAATGGATCCTTTCTAGAGAAGGAGTTTCTCTCGAAAGAAGTGAGTGGGAGGAAAGTAGAACTTGATGAGGTAACTGTACCTGCTCCCTTATTGGAAAGTAGTTCATCACAGAAATCTATTTCTGTGACTCCTACACCAATTAGTGAGGAAGCTAATGATGATGATTATCATGTAACTTCAGATCAAGTTACTACCGAACCTCGTAGGTCAACTAGAGTGAGATCCGCACCAGAGTGGTATGGTAATCCTGTTCTGGAGGTCATGTTAATTGACCATAACGAACCTACGAACTATGAGGAAGCGATGATGAGCCCAGATTCCGTGAAATAGCTTTAGGCCATGAAATCTGAGATGGGATCCATGTATGAGAACAAAGTGTGGACTTTGGTTGACTTGCCCGATGATCGGCAAGCCATAGAAAATAAATGGATCTTCAAGAGGAAGACAGGCACTGATAGTAGTGTTACTATCTACAAAGCTAGACTTGTTGAAAAAGGTTTTGAAAAAGTTCAAGGTGTTGACTACGATGAGATTTTCTCACTCATAGCGATGCTTAAGTCTGTCTGAATCATGTTAGCAAATTGCCACATTTTATGAAATCTGGCAAATGGATGACAAAACTACATTCCTTAATGGATTTCTTAAAGAAGAGTTGTATATGATGCAACCAGAAGGTTTTGTCGATCCTAAAGGTGCTAACAAAATGTGCAAGCTCCAGCGATCCATCTATGGACTGGTGCAAGCATCTCAGAGTTGGAATATACGCTTTGATGAGTTGATCAAAGCATATAGTTTTATACAGACTTGTGGTGAAGCCTGTATTTACAAGAAAGTGAGTGGGAGCACTACAACATTTTTGATAATATATGTGAATGACATATTGTTGATCGGAAATAATGTAGAATTTTCTGGAAAGCATAAAGGAGTTTTTGAAAGGAGTTTTTCAAATAAAGACCTCGGTGAAGCTACTTACATATTGAGCATCAAGATCTATAGAGATAGATCAAGACACTTGATAAGTTTTTTCAATGAGTACATACCTTGGTAAGATTTTGAAGTAGTTCAAAATGGAACAGTCAAAGAAAGAGTTCTTACCTATGTTACAAGGTGTGAAATTGAGTAAGACTCAAAGCCCGACGACGGCAGAAGATAGAAAGAGAACGGAAGTCATTCCCTATGCCTCAGCCATAGTTTCTATAAAGTATGCCATGTTGTGTACCAGATCTATTGTATACCCTACACTGAGTTTAGCAAGGGAGTACAATAGTGATCTAGGAGTAGATCACTGGACAGCGTTCAAAATTATACTTAGTGGAATAAGGATATGTTTCTCGATTATGGAGGTGACAAAAGGTTCGTCGTAAAGGGTTACGTCGATGCAAATTTTGACACTGATCCAGATGACTCTAAGTCTCAATCTGGATATATTTTGAAAGTGGGAGCAATTAGCTAGAGTAGCTCCGTGCAGAGCATTGTTGACATAGAAATTTGCAAAATACATACGGATCTGAATGTGGCAGACCCATGGACTAAACTTCTCTCACAAGCAAAACATGAACACACCTTAGTACTATTTGGGTGTTAATCACATAGCTATGTGAACTAGATTATTGACTCTAGTAAACCCTTTGGGTGTTGGTCACATGACGATGTGAACTATGGGTGTTAATCACATGGTCATGTGAAGTATTGGTGTTAAATCACATGGCGATGTGAACTAGATTATTGACTCTAGTGCAAGTGGGAGATTGAAGGAAATATGCCCTAGAGGCAATAATAAAGTTATTATTTATTTCCTTATTTCGTGATAAATGTTTATTATTCATGCTAGAATTATATTAACCGGAAACATAATACATGTGTGAATACATAGACAAACATAGTGTCACTAGTATGCCTCTACTTGAATAGCTCTTTAATCAAAGATGGTTTACTTTCCTAACCATATACATGAGTTGTCATTTGATTAACGGGATCACATCATTAGGAGAATGATGTGATTGAATTGACCCATTCCGTTAGCTTAGCACTTGATCGTTTAGTATGTTGTTATTGCTTTCTTCATGACTTATACGTGTTCCTATGACTATGAGATTATGCAACTCCCGTTTACCGGAGGAACACTTTGTGTGCTACCAAACGTCAAAACGTAACTGGGTGATTATAAAGGTGCTCTACAGGTGTCTCCGAAGGTACTTGTTGGGTTGGCGTATTTCGAGATTAGAATTTGTCACTCCGATGGTAATGCACATCACTTAAGCCTTGCAAGCATTGCAAATAATGAGTTAGTTCGGGATGATGTATTACGGAACGAGTAAAGAGACTTGCCGGTAATGAGATTGAACTAGGTATTGAGATACCGACGATCAAATCTCGGGCAAGTAACATACCGATGACAAAGGGAACAGCGTATGTTGTTATGCGGTTTGACCGATAAAGATCTTTGTAGAATATGTAGGGGCCAATATGAGCATCCAGGTCCCGGTATTGGTTATTGACCGGAGACGTGTCTCGGTCATGTCTACATAGTTCTCGAACTCGTAGGGTCCGCACGCTTAAAGTTCGATGACGGTTATATTATGAGTTTATGTGTTTTGATGTACCGAAGGTAGTTCGGAGTCCCGGATGTGATCACGGATATGACGAGGAGTCTCTAAATGGTCAAGACATAAAGATCGATATATTGTATGACTATATTTGGATACCAGAATGGTTCCGAGTGAGATCGGGATAATACCAGAGCACCGGGAGGTTATCAGAACCCCCTGGGAGGTATATGGGCCTTAATGGGCTTTAGTGGAAAGGAGGGGAGAGGAGCAAGGGAGGGGGCGCCCCCCCAAGCCCAATCCGAATTGGGAGGGGGGCCGGCCCCCCCTTTCCTTCCTCCCTCCTTCCTCTTCCTTCCCTCTCCCTCTCCAAATAGGAAAAGGGGGAGTCCTACTCCCGGTGGGAGTAGGACTCCCCCCTTGGGCGCGCCTCCTCCCCTTGGTCGGACCTCTTCTCCCCCCTTTATATACGGAGGAGAGGGGCACCCCATAGACACAACAATTGATCTCTTGGATCTTTTAGCCGTGTGCGGTGCCCCTCTCCACCATAGTCCACCTCGATAATATCTTAGCGGTGATGAAGCTATGCACCTAGGGTAGGGTCATAGGCCTGACCTAGACGCCCTCCCCAAGGACATCACCCTAAATCCAGAAGCATTCAAAGGGTATCATCATCCACTCGACCAGAGACATTCCACTCGGAAGAATCAATGTCACTCGGCCGTCACAAAAATCACTCGACAAACAGAAGATCTAAAGTCACTCCACATAGCAACTGTCGGGCGTTTACTCATAGACTTAACTATCATTCATAGCACTTTAATACGGACGTTACCTATAACGCTCCTTCTTTATATACATTGAACCCCGCATAACAGAGGGGAGCTGGGGTCCTGGCGCACTCTATATAAGCCACCCCCTCCTCCAGGACAGGGGTTCGCATCTTTTGTAAACTCACACACACATATAATCCAGTCGACTGCCTCGGGGCACCGAGACGTAGGGTTGTTACTTCCTCCACGAAGGGCCTGAACTCGTAAACTCGTGTGTACAACTACTCCGTAGCTAAGATCTTGCCTCTTCATACCTACCTCCCATTCTACTGTCAGTCTTAGATCCACGACAGCTGGCGCCCACCGTGGGGCAAGTGTCTTAGCAGTTTGAATGAGAAGTTGCAATTTTTCCGATTCCCGTCATCATGGTTTTCGGCGGAGGATTGGCTGAAGGCCTCGAGATCCTTCTCGGCGCGCTTGTATTCATCGCCAGCGACTCCGCTTGGCTCCACGAGGCTCCACTCGACGTCGAGGCGCTCCCCGTCCGCGGGGCGACGCACTTCCGCGCATGTGTCCGCGGCGTCCTTCTTTGGCAGCCGTCAACTTAGTATCAGTTGGCTCCTACGGCAACCACGCTTTCCGTTGTTCGCCGGCGCCAGCAATTCGATCGATCATGGCTTCAGCAATGGGTGAGGCATGCGGTGGCCTGCCAATTGGCCACCCCACAAATCGCGGCGATCGAGCCCGATGAAACTCTCTACGGCATGTCTGATCTGTCGACAAGCTCCATCGAGACTGCATCCGAGTGCGACAGCATTGACCCCCACGGCGGAAGTCTTGATGGTCAATGGACCACGCAGTACTCCTGGCTTCACCAGTGAAGACGGTGGTGATGGCATCGGCGACCCATCACATATCCACGAGGAGTACCGCCCCTAACCCCTCTCTTCGCAGCGGAGGGAAGAACTTCGCCGCCGTAATATGGATGCACTTCACACTCCTATTGTTGGAGAAACCCCCGAGGCCCAGGCCTTGGAGGAGGCGCGCCTTACCAACTTGGCTGAGCGCACTCAACTAGAGAACCTCCAGCGTGCACTCGATGAGCGTTCTCAACAGCGGATTCCAGAGTCCAGTCGACGACAACTTTTTCTGCCTCCGACTCAGGTATACCGAACTCCGATCCTGAATCTCACATTTGCAGCTCGAATAGCAGAGTCAATTCAACCTTCCCAGTCAGAAGCTGGCCGAGGTTTGATGCAGCTCCGGGCTTTACTCCGGGCAGCAGGAGAGCAGAATACAACAGTATATCTGTCGCAGAATAGGATTCATAGCAGATCTATGGTGGCACACACTATCCAATCTGCTCACAGCCCAAGATCGCCTCCATGGCGTGAGGGACGTGGGAACCAGCAAGATCAGTACAGGAACCATGAGCAGTATGATCACCGACTTGACCACGATGACCGTCATCGAGTGCCAACGCCTCCTCCGAGGAGTGGGTCATACGTGCCTCGGTGGCAAGATGACAGGCACCCCCACAGCGGCGAACGAAGAATTCCGGTCGACCCAAGAGAGCCAGGCTTTGATGCAAGATCTATCCTTGTTCAAGGTCTGGTCGATAGGAACAGGGCTTACAGAGAAGGCCACGATAGAGATCATCCGACTGGAAGCAGGGTGCACGTTTCAGGACCCGAGTGTTTCAGCAGAGCCATCAGAGCAGCAGTGATTCCTCCCAACTTCAGGTTGGCGACTGGAGTCAGCAAGTTCACTGGCGAATCCAAACCAGACACTTGGCTTGAGGATTACCGAGTGGCTGTGCAGATTGGTGGCAGCAATGACGATGTGGCTATGAAGCACCTTCCCTTGATGTTGGAGGGCATAGCCAGAGCGTGGCTGAATTAGTTGGCTCCTGGCAGCATATATAGTTGGGAAGAACTTGCTCAAGTGTTTGTGAGAACCTTTGAAGGTACTTGCAAAAGGCCGACAGGGTTGACAGAATTGCAGTGTTGTGTTCAGAAACCGAATGAAACCTTGAGGGATTATATTCAGAGATGGATCACATTACACCATACAGTGGAGAATGTGTCAGATCGCCAAGCAATCTGTGCCTTCAAGGAAGGCGTTAAGTATCGGGAGTTGAATCTGAAATTCAGTCGGACAGGAGATATGACTCTGACTCGGATGATGGAGATTGCCACCAAATACGCTAACGGCGAAGAGGAAGACCGACTCCGGAGTGGCAAGCACAAAACAGTCGCCCAAGAAACCGGAGGAGGGAATTCCAGTCGGAAACAGAAGCGAAAGGCCGAACCAGCTGCTCCTGGTGAAGCTTTAGTTGTTGCCCAAGGAAAGTTCAAAGGAAAGCCCAAAGGGCCTTGGACTCCCAAAAAAGTTAAGGGTAAAGATGGGAATGATGTGTTGGATCTACCGTGCCATATTCATACCAACAAAGATGAAGAGGGGAACATCATTTACCCTAAACACACCACTCGACAGTGTCATTTCTTGATCCAGCAATTCCGAGAGAAACAACCCAGGGAGAAGGAAAAGGAGTCGGACGAAGGTGAAGATAGGGAAGAAGATGATGATGGTTTTCCTAATGTCAATTCCACGCTGATGATTTTTGTTGATGTTGAAAGAAAAAGTCGGTTGGAAGTTATTAACAGAGAAGTAAACATGCTTGCTCCTGCAACACCCAGTTATCTGAAGTGGTCCCAGACTGCCATCACATTCGACCAGTCAGACCATCCAACACATATAGCCACCCCTGGGAGGCAAGCACTGGTAGTCGACCAAGTAGTTGAAGGCACTCGACTGACTAAAGTGATGATGGATGGTGGCAGTGGCCTGAATATCCTTTATGATGAAACTTTGAAGGGAATGGGCATTCCAATGTCCAAGCTTAGTGAAAGCAACATGAGTTTCCATGGTGTTATACCTGGCAAGAAGGCTCAGTCACTGGGCCAGATCGCCCTTTATGTGGTTTTCGGTGATTCCAAGAATTACCGCAAGGAAAAGTTGACATTTGAGGTAGTGGATTTCAAGAGTGCTTACCATGCTATTCTGGGTAGGCCCGCTTATTCACGTTTTATGGCTCGACCATGTTATGTGTATCTCAAATTGAAGATGCCTGGTCCTAAAGGAGTAATCACTATCACTGGCAATCAGCAGAAGGCAGAAGAGTGATTTCAAAAGGGCTCAAAAATTGCCGATGCACAAATGGCAGTAGTAGAAGTGCAAGAATATCAGAAAAATGCAGATCCGAGTGATTTGCTGCGAGCCAAGAAGCCTGCCAAAGATTCTGCATTTCAGTCGTCTGGTGAAACCAAGTCGATTCATATTCACCCGACCGATCCCAACGCTGCTCCGACCCATATCTCAACAACACTAGACAGCAAATAGGAAGAAGCGCTCATCCAGTTCCTCCGTGAGAACTGGGACATCTTTGCATGGAAACCTTCTTACATGCCAGGTGTACCCAGGGGACTGGCTGAGCATAATTTGCGAGTCGACCCGAAAGTAAAACCATGCAAGGAACATCTCCGACGGTTCGCCGTCCAGAAGAGAAAAGCAATTGGCGAGGAAGTGGCTCGGCTCCTGGCAGATGAGTTCATCCGAGAGATTTACCACTCTGAGTGGCTCGCCAATGTTGTCATGGCCCCCAAGAAGGATGATTCACTTTGCATGTGCATTGACTTCAAGCATATCAATCGGGCCTGCCCAAAAGATCATTTGCCTCTCCCCCGCATCGACCAAATTGTCTACTCGACTGCAGGGTGTGAGCGTTTGTCCTTTTTGGACGCCTATTCCGGGTACCATCAGATCCGACTGTATGGTTCCGATGAGATAAAAACGGCTTTCATCACTCCATTCGGATGCTTCTGTTATGTCACTATGCCATTCGGCCTGAAGAACGCCGGAGCCACATTCATGAGGATGATCCAGAAGTGTCTGCTCACTCAAATCAGTCGGAATGTGGAAGCATACATGGATGACATTGTGGTCAAGTCACGTAAAGGTTCTAACCTGTTGGCTGACCTTGCTGAAACCTTTGCTAATCTCAGAAGATATGATATCAAGCTTAATCCATCAAAATTCACATTCGGAGTTCGTAGCGGAAAGTTACTCGGTTTCCTCGTTTCCGAATGAGGGATCGACGCTAACCCAGAGAAAGTTGGTGCTATACTTCGTATGAAATGCCCTGTGTGTGTGCACGATGTCCAGAAGCTTACTGGTTGTTTGGCCGCCTTGAGTCGATTCATTTCTCGCCTCGGTGAAAAGGCATTGCCTCTTTACCGACTGATGAAGAAGTCTGATAAGTTCGAGTGGACTCCCGAAGCTGATGCAGCATTTGCAGAGCTCAAAGCCCTGCTTTCCACCTAGCCGGTGCTTGATGCACCAATCAGTAAAGAGCCTTTACTGCTTTATATTGCAGCCACTGGACAAGTTGTCAGTACAGTACTCATGGTCGAGCGGGAGGAAGAAGGAAAAGCCTATAAAGTTCAGCACCCAGTGTATTATGTTTCTGAAGTTCTGACTCCGTCAAAGCAAAGATATCCACATTATTAGCAGCTTGTTTATGGGATTTACATGACCACGAAGAAGGTTGCACACTATTTCTCTGATCATTCCATTATAGTCGTCAGCGATGCTCCATTATCAGAGATTCTGAACAACAGAGATGCAACTGGTTGAGTTGCAAAGTGGGTGATTGAACTCCTTCCCCTGGACATCAAATTTGAGGCAAAGAAAGCTATCAAGTCCCAAGCAATAGCTGATTTCCTCGCCGAGTGGATCGAACAGCAACTTCCGGCCCAAATTCACTCGGAGCATTGGACCATGTTCTTCGATGGATCCAAGATGCTGAATGGTTCCGGTGCTGGGGTGGTGTTGGTATCCCCCCGTGGTGACAAACTCAGCTATGTTCTCCAGATTCACTTTGACTCCTCCAACAATGAGGTTGAATATGAGGCACTTCTATACGGGTTTCGTATGGCCATTTCACTCGGCGTCCGTCACCTCATGGTCTATGGCGACTCGGATTTAGTGGTCAATCAGGTGATGAAGGGCTGGGACGTCAGAAGCCCAACTATGACTGGTTATTGCAATGCTGTGAGAAAGTTAGAAAAGAGGTTTGAGGGGTTAGAGCTCCATCGCATCCCTCGACTGAAAAATCAAGCAGCCGATGATCTGGCAAAGATAGGCTCCAAGAGGGAAGCTATTCCCAGCAATGTGTTCCTGGAGCATATTCATACACCTTTAATTCAAGAAGATCCCTTCACTGAAGAGCCCCCGCAGCCAAAGAGTGCCACCGATCCGACTGAAATCGAGATTCCAGCCGTGGTCGATTTGATTATGGAGGTTTTGGTCATCATCCCCGATTGGACAGTACCATATATCATGTACATTCTTAGAAGGGAACTCCCAAAGGATGAAGAAGAGGCTCGACAGATCGTCCGTCGATCTAAAGCCTTTACTGTGATAAGAGGACAGTTGTTCAGAGAAAGTGTGACTGGAGTTTGCCAGAAATGCATAACACCTGAAGAAGGTCGAGTGATCCTCAATGACATCCACTCGAGGACCTGTGGTCACCATGCGTCCTCTCGAACCATTGTGGCCAAAGCATACCGAGCGGGATTTTACTGGCCACGGGCGAATGACATGGCAAAAGAAATAGTCGACAAATGTGAAGGTTGCCAGTTTTACTCCAACATGTCTCACAAGCCTGCGTCGGCCCTGAAGACCATTCCACTCATCTGGCCCTTTGCTGTTTGGGCATTGGACATGGTTGGACCTCTCAGGACTAGTAGGAGTGGATTCACTCATGTGCTTGTAGTAGTCGACAAGTTCACCAAGTGGATTGAAGCCAAGCCTATCAAGAACCTTGAAGCCAGTACTGTTGTCAGCTTCATCAGAGAGTTAACATTCAGATATGGTGTCTGAAAGTGCAACTATCCCTAGGTGGTTTTGGTAATTCCTAACAACATATAGCTCATTGAGCTAATGCTATTTCAAGATTAATATCTCAGGAAAGCTCAATGATTGGCATGGCATGGATGAGAAAAGTGGACCCCTCAAAATCCTAATGACAAAGGATTGGCTCAAGCTCAAAGCTCAAGACTCTACATTTTCCACTTTTGTGATCCAAGATCACATTGAGTCTATAGGAAAAGACAATACTATCAAGGAGGGATGAGGTGTTGCTTAATGAGGTTCTTGCTCAAAATGCTTAGTGATATGCTCCAAAACCCTCAACTACTTTATCACATCCACATATGACCTAAACCAAAAGTCAAACTCAGCCCCATCGATTCTTCCTATCCAGCGCCACCGAGTTTCAAATGTCATAGCCACTGCCACAAACCCTAGGAAAATTGGTCTCAGCGATAGGGATCTCGGTCTCACCGAGATGGGGTTGTAATCTCTCTGTTTCCCTTCGTAATTTTTCAGTCTCATCGAGATGAGCGATCGGTCCCACCGAGATTGCAATGTAAACTCTCTGTTTTCCCTTCATAACGTTTCGGTCTCACCGAAATGAGCGATCGGTCCCACCGAGTTTACCTGACCAACTCTCTGGTTAGCTTATTACCAAAATCGGTCTCATCGAGTTTGTGTAATCGGTCTCACTGAGATTACATTATTCCCTAACCCTAATCATATCGGTCCTACCGAGTTGCATGTCGGTCCCACCGAAAACCCTAACGGTCACTAGCTTTGCTGAATCAGTCCGACCGAGTTTAACCATTCGGTCCCACCGAGTTTGGGAAATTATGTGTAACACTTAGATTTTGTGTGGAGGCTATATATACCCCTCCACCACCTCTTCAGTCGTGGAGAGAGCCATCAGAACAAACCTACACTTCCAACTTACTTTTTCTGAGAGAGAACAACCTACACTTGTGTTGAGACCAAGATATCCCATTCCTACCATATGAATCTTGATCTCTAGCCTTCCCCAAGTTGCTTTCCACTCAAATCTTCTTTCCACCAAATCCAAATCCTGTGAGAGATAGTTGAGTGTTGGGGAGACTATCATTTGAAGCACAAGAGCAAGGAGTTCATCATCAACACACCATTTGTTACTTATTGGAGAGTGGTGTCTCCTAGATTGGCTAGGTGTCACTTGGGAGCCTCCGACAAGATTGTGGAGTTGAACCAAGGAGTTTGTAAGGGCAAGGAGATCGCCTACTTCGTGAAGATCTATCGCTAGTGAGGCAAGTCCTTCGTGGGCGATGGCCATGGTGGGATAGACAAGGTTGCTTCTTTGTGGACCCTTCGTGGGTGGAGCCCTCCGTGGACTCGCGCAACCATTACCCTTCATGGGTTGAAGTCTCCATCAACGTGGATGTGCGATAGCACCACCTATCGGAACCACGACAAAAACATCCGTGTCTCCAATTGCGTTTGGATCCTCCAAACCCTTCCCTTTACATTCTTGCAAGTTGCATGCTTTACTTTCCGCTGCTCATATACTCTTTGAATGCTTGCTTGAATTGTATTAAGATTGCTTGACTTGTCCAAAGTTGCTAAAATCTGCCAAGAACTAAAATTGGGAAAAGGCTAGATTTTTATTTAGTCAAGTAGTCTAATCACCCCCTCTAGACATACTTTCGATCCTACAAGTGGTATCAGAGCTTTGGTCTCCATTTGCTTTGATTTCCATTGCTTTTGGTGGTCATAGCCTTGGTTTCACAACCTAGGAGAGTATGGCGTCTAGCGAGGGAAATTACCATCGTAGAGGTCCTTACTTTGATGGCACTAATTTTGCTAGTTGGAAGCATAAGATGAAAATGCATAATTTTGTACATAACCCCGCCGTTTGGGCTATTGTGTGTATTGGCTTGCAAGGTGAATTCTTTGATGGGAGAGAACCGAACCTTGAAGCTACCGCAGAAGAGTTGAAGATGCTACAATACAATGCTCAAGCCTGTGATATCCTCTTTAACGGATTGTGCCCCGAAGAATTCAACAAAATCAGCCGTCTTGAGAATGCAAAGGAAATTTGGGATACTTTGATTGATATGCATGAAGGTACCGATTCCGTCAAGGAATCCAAGTTGGATGTGCTTCAAAGTCAACTTGGCAAGTTCAAAATGAAGGATGGTGAAGGTGTCGCTGAAATGTACTCTAGGCTTGCTCTTATCACAAATGAGATTGCCAGCTTAGGAAGTGAAGAGATGACCGACAAATTCATCATCAAGAAGATTCTAAGAGCCTTGGATGGAAAATATGATACCATATGCACATTGATCCAAATGATGCCAAATTACGAAGATATCAAGCCAACGGAAGTCATTGGAAGAATTGTTGCTCATGAGATGTCACTCAAGGATAAGGAGGAGCTCCATAACAAGTCAAGTGGTGCTTACAAAGCCTCATGTGAAGCTCCCACATCATCAAGTGAGAAAAAAACCTTCAATCAAGAATTGAGCCTAATGGTGAAGAACTTCAACAAGTCCTACAACAGTAGAAGCAAAGAGAGAAGTTCCAAGTCAAGGTCCTACAATGACAAAAGATCTTCTAGTCGAGAGCGAAACTGCTACAATTGTGGAAGACCTGGACACTACTTCAATGAGTGTATGGCCCCCTACAAGAGAAGAGAAGATTCTCCCAAAAGAAGAAGTAGAAGAGAAGAATCACCATCGAGGGAGAGAAGGAGTAGGGATGATCGTTATGAACGAAGACCCTCTCAGAGAAGTAAGGATTCGGAAAGGAAGAACAAGTCATCAAGGAGCTACACAAAATGAAGACATCAAGCTCATGTTGGTGAATGGGTATCCAGCTCCGACTCCGACAATCACTCCGAGAGAAGCTATCACTCCGACTCCGAATATACTCAAGATGAAGATGTTACCGGTCTAGCACATGTGTCAACCAACTCCTACGACATATTTTATTCACCAAATGAAGGAATTGGAAGATGCTTCATGGTGAAAGGTCCAAAGGTATCACACCCCGAGTATGTTGATTTCAATAGTGATGAAGATGACTTGTTAGGTGATGATGATTTACTTGTTGACAACTCTAGTGATGAATACTATGATGAAACGTCAATTAATCATGCTAATCAAGATAAAACGAATGACAATGATAAGGAGAAGATTGAGTTTCTAACTAAAGAACTAAACACTCTTAAGTTAGCTCATGAAACTATCTTAGGAGATCATCAAGAACTTTTAAGGACTCATGAGAAATTACGCTTTGAAAAGCTCAACCTTGAGCAAGAGCATGAGTTCTTAAAAGCAATCAATGATGATCTTCGCAAGAGAAGTTCTTACATTGCCAAGCGTTTACTCTTATCCACTTACATGCCTCAAGTCAAGTCTAGTAACAAGTACAAGAAGGATTCTTCCTCTAGTAGTAAAAATAATCATGCTAAATCCAATACTGTTGCTTCTAGTAGTTCTCTTGATTCCACTAATGATTCTCTTAGCCAAGTTACACTTGAGCAAGAAAATAGCTTACTGAAGGGAATCATAGAGAAAGGTGTTTACAAGAGCCTTGTCGGGAGTAAGCAATTCGAGGAAATTGTACGCAAGCAAGGAAGGAACCGGAAGAATGAAGGTATTGGTTTTGAACGAAAGTTCAATGCCAATGGAGTTGAGTGGGAAGAAGATCAATACCCCAAGACGAAGTTTGTTCCTCAACAAGAGAAGTATGATCCTACTTCTTTCAAAGGGACACAATCTCGAGATGATCTTCCGCCACAAGACCACAAGGAAAAAGGCAAGGACAAGCTTCAAGAGGAAATTGATGCATTTGAAGAAGCTCCTAAGGCCTTGGTCAAGTGGGTTCACAAGACTACATCAAGTTCCACTTCATCAAGTACAACTACAACTCTGAGGATTCCCATCAAGATGGTGTGGATCCCGAAGAAGAAGAACTAGAGAGTTCTTCAGGGTGACTCCGCTAACATACTTCACTCTTATCATTTTGGCAAGAACAAGTGCAATCAACTTCCACATCTTGCACTAGTTCAAGGAGTCACAAACCCTCTTGTTGGTAAGACAAGGGACAAGGTAACCTAATGCTCTCATAGACATCATCTTGTATGTGCATCACTGTATGTCTATGGATATCCTTGTTTGTTCCTTATGGGACTAACCCGTGTAGGTATTGAAAGTGCAACTCACTCCAAAGGATAGCTCCGAATGATATACATCAACTTAGAGCATCCATAACTTCAACACCTACATGAAGTCATCATCGACAAAACCCAAGGTTAGTTCATCCCTCTTAGGGGGGATCTCACATCTAGGGGGATCTTTACTCTAAGAATTGAGCTAAAGCAACTCTAATGGTGTGAACACAACAACGCGTTATGTAAAAGTGGTAACCCCACTTGTGCTTAAACGATCAGTATGACTGAAAGTGCTAGTGATTGACTAGAGGGGGGGTGAATAGGCGATTTTTATGAAAGTCTTCAAAACATGGAAGTTTCGAAGACAAACGATAGAAATAAACCTATTACCATGCAGTGGAAGGTAGACTACACTAAGCAAGCCATAGTCAAGTATTCAATGAAATGAAAGCACAAAGACTAATAGCAGCTAGGCAGTATAGATCAGGATGGAAGATAGTATGAAGCCAATCAGAACAAGCAGTCACACAGTGAAGAAAAATAGATAATGCAAACATGCAATGACTTCACAAGGACCAATCTGCAAATAAAGAGATGGGAAGGATAGAACCAGTGGCTCGTTGAAGACAATGATTTCTTGGACCAGTTCCAGTTGCTGTGAAAACTGTACGTCTGGTTAGGGAGGCTGAGATTCAACTCAGAAGACCGCGTCTTCACCTTATTCCCCTTGAGTTAAGGACACCTAGTCCTCGCCCAATTACTCTGGTAAGTCTTCAAGGTAGACTTCCAAACCTTCACAGACTTCGTTCACCGGCGATCCACAATGAATCTTGGATGCTCAGAACGCGACGCCTAACTGGCTAGAGGATTCACAGTCCTCAAGTGTAATAAGTCTTCAGATCACACAGACAAGAAGACTTAAGTGATGCCTAACATTCTTTGGCTCTGGGTGTTTAGGGCTTTGTCCTCGCAAGGATTTCTCTCTCAAAGGCTTCGAGGTGGGTTGCTCTCAAACGACAAAAGCCATGCACTAACTCTGAGTAGCCAACCAATTTATGGTGTAGGGGGTGGGCTATTTATAGCCACTAGGCAACCCGGCCTGATTTGTCCGAAATGACCCTGGGTCACTAAGGAACTGACACGTGTTCCAACGGTCAGATTTCAAACACACACGACAACTTTACTTGAGCTACAAGCAAAGCTGACTTATCCAGCTCTGGATAAGATTTACTCTCATTTTCTTCGCTCGAAGACATAGGATTTTGGTTAAGCATCACTTTAGTCATTCTGACTGGTTTACTTGGACCCCACTTAACAGTACGGTGGTTCCTATGACTCAACAAAGAAGAAAAAGAACGATGAAACAACTAAGTCTTCACACTCCATAGTCTTCACGCGATGTCTTCTCTTGTCATAGTCTTCAATGTGAATGTCTTCACATACCACCTTTGACTTCAATGTCTTCATACATTTTTAGGGGTCATCTCTGGTAGGAAAACCGAATCAATGAGGGACTTCTACCTGTGTTATCTTCCAATTCTCACAACACATTAGTCCCTCAACCAGGTTTGTCGGCAATACTCCAAAACCAACTAGGGGTGGCACTAGATGCACTTACAATCTCCCCCTTTTTGGTGATTGATGACAAACTGGTTGAAGTTTTCAACGGGGATAGAAATATGTGAAATTGTAAAGGATTTAAGTATTGTCTTTGTAAGTAGCAGAAAGGCTCCCCCTGAAGATGTGCATATAAGTATTTTGCTTTTGAATGCAAATTCACATGGCAAGTTGTACTTGCGGAGCTCCTATTTTACTTATGAAGACAATTCATCATCCATGAAAGGATATATCAAAGATAATGACATGCATAATGAAAAATGGACGTCTGCAAAATGACCTAAGTGCGGAAGTTATCATCGCACGTGAGGAATTTATCATCGCATCACAGAATAGCAAATAAGTAGCAGGCGACCATCGAGTTTAAGTGTTACAACTCAAAGAACCAAATGTATCAAAAAGCGAGAGTTGTAGACACTAGGCAAAAATATAAAGCAACCGCCCATATGGACCCGCTTGAAGACTATCAACTCATATGCTTCTCCCCCTTTTGTCAGTAAGGACCAAAAAGGTTTGAAGACATAGAGCGTCTACTCGTTCCCAGAGGAAGTAGGGGAAGCAGCAGGGTCGTCGTTGGCGTTTGGCGGTGCAGAAGAACTTGGTGCAGTGTCGAGACGCGCTGAAGGTGGGGGTGGTGAAGTGGCATCATCTTGATTATCGATAACTCTGGCATTCACCGTGGCAGCTGAGGAAGAGTAGTCAGAGTCTTCAAGGGAGGGAGTCCGACGCAAGTGAGCATTCCTTGGAGGAGTGGAGTCAAACTTGAATCTTTCTGTGAAGCCATCGTCTTGAAGATCTTCTTCGGCAGTGAGCAAAGTCAAACTCTTCCAAGACCTCTGATAGGTTTCATGTGCAACAAAGGCATTCTTGGTGGCAAGATTGCAAATGCGATTGACGTCCACCAAGAGGCTTTGCATCTGACACTTAAGCCAGTCATGATGCTTATCATGTTTCTGATGTAGCACGATGAGAAGCTCTCGGTCATTGAGAACACGAGATCGCTTCCGAGGCCTTTGGGCAATGGTGCTTCCAGTGGCGTCAGTTTGGGTGCGAGGGGCACGTGTGTTACCAGCCAGGGGATAAACACGAGAGACTCCCTGAACTCCTTCAATGGGCTGGGTGAAGCTTTGAGGATCAACATTGTGAAGTTAAATTGGATCCTTAGCAGGCTCTGGGTAAATAGCTTCAACAGACAGATCAACCTCTGGCAAGAATACAAGATGATTGCGCAAAGACGGCTGATAGTTGAAGGCAGAGTGAAGCTTGATCAGACGCATTGCCCATTGAGCATAGAACTTTAGACCAAAAATGTCGGAGCCAGATGCAGCCAACTGCCTGATGAAGAAGTCTTGAGCATTGATGCTGATGCCATTGAAGATATAGAAAACCAAAGTCTTCATTGCTCCTTCAAGCCTCGCTGCAGATGAATGTCCTTTGACAGGCCATAGAGTTTTCCTGACGATATGGTAAATGGTACGGGGCAGATACTCTAGGTCTTCAACAAAGAATTCCGTTGGGTATTCAGCGTCGCGTGGCAGAGGCTTCATCATGCTTAGAATTTGGCTCATGTTGGGTTCTGGCTTCTGAAAAATGCTCTCCAAAGCATTCTGGTGTTGTTGACAACCTGGTTCATAGTATTCACCAGGAGTGGGCAGGGCTGTGAGCTCAATGATATCAAGAGCTTTGGCTTCATGATGGACATTGCCTGTTATCCACTCAAGGACCCAAGTCTTTGGATCCCTGTTGTAGCCGCGAATGTGAAGAGTTGCATAAAACTGTAATAGAAGCTCTTCATTCCAGTGTTCCTTGTCTGTGACAAATTGCAGGAGTCCAGCGTCTCTGAAGCAATCCAACGCTTCTTCTAGATAGGGCAGGCCAACTATAGCATCAGTGTCGAGATGCATATGTGGAAATATGCGCCCTTGATTGTATAAGACGCATGAATAGTAGCTGCGCTGCTGATAGCTCCAGAACCAATCCGATAAAATGCGAGGTTTGGAGTATGGGTTCTTGGCGCTGTTGAAGACGGTGTTATGTGCCACGAAGCCATTCACATTGAAGACCCCAGGTGAGGTTGCAGTGCCTGGGAATCTTGGAAGTCTTCGCTTGGGCTTCTGGACTTGAGGCCTGTGCTCGACATGATAGTCAAATTGTGGACCCGCAGCAGTTTAAGGAACCAGAATGGGCCATCAGACCATAACAGGCTTACCACGATCAAATGCCAGCTCAATAGTATGAGGTCTTGGAGGGGGTACAAGAGCATTGGCATTTTTCGTTGACATGGGCTGCAAGTGGCACAATAGCTTCAGGAGGAATGATTACGTCTGGTGCAGCATTGGCTTCAGGGGCCACATTGGCTTCAGGTGCTTCATTATTGGCTTCGGGCATGACGACATTAGTGTCGTCAGCAGTGTTGTTGTTGGTGGTGACGTTAGCTTCAACCTCCATTTGTGTGGCTGGAGGGTTGGACACATTTTCCTCGGGAGCGGCATCTTGGTGGACTGGGGAAGTTGCAACTCGTTCTTCTTCAACTCTTGGTTCTTCTTTATCATCGACTGATGTAGCCGGAATATCTTCAACCGTTTTGTCTTCAGACTCAGAGACGTTCATAGTTGGAGTGGCTTCTGGGAACACTTGACGTGCAACAGATCGGTGGTGCACTTCTCCTTCTAGAACGCTCGGAAGAGTGACTTGGGGCCTTGGTCCTTTGCGAATCCTGCGTAACGCTGGCGACGCCTGTGGAGATGGAGTTGGCTGGGCCTCAAAGTCATCGTCATCTTTCACTAGTGAGGTGACTTGTGGTTGGGGAGTACTTGGGGTGTCTTGTTGTTGTGGGTGATCAGCCCACGATGCATCCTGAGCAATTGGTGTCAGAGGACGACCAATGCCGATGAGCTCGTTGTGTGTGAGCACAGGCGATGATACCACATTTTGTTCAATTTGAGGAAGGACTTCATCATCTGCTACAATGTCATGGTGACCAATGTCTTCAGCTGCGGTGGGGTCAACAGCTGGAATATCTTCAACTTCAGGAGCCTCCGTGGAAGCAGGCTCATGAACTATCATACGTCTTTCTTGTTGTGTGGATTCAGGACAAGCAACAGAAATGGGCTCGACAACAAGGGGCTTTGTGGAAGCAGCCCGGTCTCTCTTCTTTGTTTTCCTTTTCTTGGTTGGGGGAGCATCATCAGTGGTGGCTTTGGTCTTGCGCTTTCTGGCTTCGGCTTCAGCTGCTCTAGTTTTCTTGAATTCTGAAGCCACTGTGGGGACCTTAGGCTTTGAGCCTGTCATACTGGCTGGGAAGACAATGTGAGGTTCTTCCTGCCTTGATGCTTCTGGTTCTGCCACAACTGGCTTCTTCTTCTTCTTGGCAGCCATTTTGGGGTCGATGCCTGGTCGCCCCAAGGCCTTGCGCTTTTCAGCTTCATTGTAGCCTTGAACACATTGGGAAGCAAGATTCTTGATGCGCTCACGAGAACCTTGGGCTTCTTCACGTTTCTTGAGAAATGCTTCCTTGAGCTCGTGTAGCATGATCTTGAAGTTCTGCACATCCTTCACACTGAGCCTGGCCATATGCTTCTTGAACTGATCTTGTGCTTCAGCGCAACAATTTTCTGAGCAAGAGCTAACTCAGAAGCAATGACGCCGTTGAAGGAAACGCTGAGGCCAATTGGAAGTTGTAGATCGTCAAAACTGAGTTCTGGATTGTCAAACCAGTCATCGATGAACTTGTGTAGAATCTCACCATCGAAGAGGGGAAGATCATTGAAGATTTCCGCCTGCTGCTTGCTCTTAATCAACAGCTCAAGAGCGTCTTAGGTAAGATCATCGTCACTTGACAGATCAATGGCATCATTTCTCAGAATGGCAGCAGGGGTCAGAGCAGGACTGGAGGAGTGCATAGGCTTCTTCTTCTTCATCTCGGTCTTGGAGACGCGAGAGTGATCTTCAGACTGCACACTTGGTGCAGGTGGAGCGGTGGCCAAGGGCTTCACTCGTGAAGCTTTTGGTGGAGAGGAAGGCTTCAGAGCCTTGGGTTTCTTCTGCTTCTTCGGCTTCGGAGGTGCAGGTGCTTCATCAAAGTCAGCGTCATCTACAGGTCGATCCACATCTGCACCTTGAACCCTGATATGAGTGATGAGACCTTCTAAGTCATAGAAGGGCCCAACCAGATTTGGTTCAGCTTCGCGTGTGCCATGGGCACGAGGCATAGAGAGGCCAGGATTGAATTCTAATCCCCAAGATTCTTGTTCTCCTTGGCCGAGTTCTTGGCAAACTGAAAGTTGCGCTTGAACAGATCGTCATCCCGACACCATAGCAGAGATGTGGGATGAGCATCAATAGGTTGAGGTCCACGGACCATGCAAGGAAAGAAACCTTGAGCAATGGCTTCAGTTCTGGTCTTGGGTTGAAGATTTCTATAGAGAATATCTCCCCAGGGATGCTTGATAGCATTCTTCTCAGCATACCTGTTGGTGACGAATCTGAACTTAAACCATTGCTCGGCCCAATATCTTCGAATCCATTGGATTCGAGTTTTGCGTTCATTAAGGTTTCTTGAGGATCAGTTTTGTACAGTTCATGCAGATCAGCTGGCAAAGCCTTTGATGTTTCCCCGCGGCGCTGTCTGCCGCCCTTCCTCACTGACTTTTACGAAGCCATGAAGTTCAAACTGTATGGCTTCAACACTGACAAAGGCTTCTTGGTCAGACAAGAACTGGCTTCGGGAGAGTTGATATGATGTTGTAAGAATTCTGCAAATGAATGCAGACTATGAGAACCAAGGGATTCTCCCACGGACATGTACCTGTGACAGCATTAAATATGCGAGGGAAGGGGAAGAGGTCATATGCATTCTTAGAAGATTTTGAAGATAAATCAGTTTGAAGACATTGACCTCATAACGCGAAGACATTCACTTATGTGTTTGAAGTTGGTTCCAGATTTGTACGAATCCAAGAATAGGTACAAGTGAGGAATCTAACCAATTTTAGATGCATAAGTGAACATGCTAGGCATAGTATGAGATGCAGAACTAGATAGATCCAAGTTTGTAGTTACAGAAACCACTTTTGGTGAAGAAGGATGAATCGATTAGATCAAAAGACGGTAAAAAGTGAGATTTTAATTACCACACGATGAACTGCTAGATGGGAAGAGTGGGAGACCGTGAAGTTTGATCCACCGTGCCCTAACTTGGCGACGGAGGACACCTGCGGCGGCGATGGAGAAGACGATGTCCGCAGCCGGCGTGAGGACGACGTCGATGAAGTCCCGGCAGCTAAGCGCTTCGTCATCGGCGTCGTCGAGAGCTAGCGGAGGTGCTAGGGTTTTGACGAGGTGGAGAGGTGGAAGAAGGATTTTTGACCGTGAGGGGACATGTATTTATAAGGAAAAGAACGGCACAACGCAATTACGCAGGTGCCCCTGGCGGTTCACATCTAAGGGACACGTGGCGAACATGAAACACATTGAAAGCAGTTCCATGTTCCCATGCCCGTCTGGATTGTCGAGCGGTCGTTCCGGCTTCTCCGGGTTTCACGCAATAAGGATTAAGCATTTAAAATAGATTAAATGTGTGTCCCTGTGTCTTTTGCTGACAAGGACGCAGAGAACACATTCGACAGTTTCAATAGAATGCATATGATTTGGATAGATAGATTTGAGGTAGAAGCATAGTGAGGTTAGGGTCCGATCACATTCACTTAGATCAAAAGATTCAAATGAAAAGACATAGCTATAAGTGAATGTTGTAGAGGACAGAACACTTAATATATGCATATACCAAGTCGACATTGTGAAGATAATCAAGAAAGCAAATCAATGTTGAAGACAAATCAAGTGAGAAGACTTTGCAAAAGTAACGCCATGAGAAAAACACTTCTAAAGGAAGAATTTGGTGGTGGCATTACCCACCGTATAGGAAGTATTAGACCCAGACACGACGCACAATTATCGTGGCGCTCTGAAGTCAAATTCCACGTTAATGTATTCACACTCAGAATGTAAGTCTTCATTGATTGAAGATATACTTACTTCGTATGTTGCACATCTAAGTCATCAACATGCATAAGTGTTAGGATGTGTGCCTGATCACAGGACATTTGAGTATTCCAAGATATTTAGCTCACACCGTAACTTGCAAAACCTTTTCTCATCCAAGGGCTTTGTGAAGATATCTGCCAGTTGCTCTTCAGTGTTGACGTGTATGATATCAATATCTTCCTTCATGACATGATCTCTCAGAAAGTGATGACGAATTTCAATGTGCTTTGTCTTCGAGTGCTAAACTGGGTTGTTGGCAATCTTGATGGCACTTTCGTTGTCGCAGTAGAGTGGCACTTGCTTCAGATGAATGCCATAGTCTTTGAGTGTTTGCTTCATCCATAGAAGATGAGCGCAGCAAGACCCAACAGCAATGTATTCAGATTCGGCAGTGGAGAGAGATACACAATTCTGCTTCTTTGAAGACCAACATACAAGTGATCGTCCCAGAAAGTGACATGTTCCTGATGTAGACTTGCGATCCACCTTGTCACCAGCATAATTGGCATCCGAGAATCCAACTAGATCAAACTCTGAGCACTTTGGATACCATAATCCTAATGTTGGGGTGTAAGCCAAATATCGAAGAATTCGCTTCACAGCTAAGTGATGTGATTCCTTTGGTGCCGCTTGGAATCGAGCACACATGCAAACACTAAGCATAATATTTGGCCTAGATGCACATAGATAAAGTAAAGAACCAATCATGGAGAGGTATACCTTTTGCTCAAACTCTTTACCATTGTCGTCGGGACCCAGATGGTGTTTAGCTGGCATTGGCGTCGTGTAACCTTTGCAATCTTGCATTCCAAACTTCTTCAGGCAATCTTTGAGGTATTTCTCTTGAGATATGAAGATGCCATTTCTTTGCTGACGAATTTGAAGACCAAGGAAGAACTTCAGCTCACCCATCATGGACATCTGATATTGCTCTTGCATCATGTGTCCAAACTCATCACTATATTTCTGGTTGGTGTAGCCGAAGATAATGTCATCCACATATATTTGGCACACAAACAGTTCACCATCATATGTCTTCATGAAGAGCGTGGGATCCAGGGAACAAGGTTTGAAGCCTTTGCTCTTCAGGAAGTCTTTGAGCGTATCATACCAAGCGCGAGGAGCTTGTTTGAGGCCATACAGTGCTTTGTTTAGTTTGTACACCATATTAGGATGTTTCGGATCTTCAAAGCCAGGAGGTTGTGCGGCGTATACTTCTTCTTCAATCTTGCCGTTGAGAAATGCACTCTTCACATCCATTTGATATAGCAAGATGTTGTGATGGTTAGCATAGGCTAGCAGTATGCGAATAGCTTCAAGCCTAGCCACAGGAGCAAATGCTTCATCGAAGTCAATTCCTTCAACTTGAGTGTATCCTTGAGCAATGAGACGAGCCTTGTTTCCGACAACTTGACCATGCTCATCTTGCTTGTTGCGATATATCCATTAAGTGCCTATGATATTGTGCTTATGAGGATCAGGACACTTGAACAGTTCCCATATATTATTCAGCTCAAATTGTTGAAGATCTTCTTGCATAGCTTGAATCCATTCAGGTTCCATGAAGGCTTCATCAACTTTCTTGGGTTCAGATATTGAGACGAATGCGAAGTGCCCACATAAATTTGCTAGTTGTGTTGCCCTTGAACGAGTGAGTGGACCAGGTGCATTGATGCTATCAATTATTTTCTCAATCTATACTTCATTTGCAACACGAGGATGAACAGGACGAAGATTTTGCTCTTGCTGATCATTGTCATCATTAGAATGATTGTCTTCAGGCTGAGCATTGTCTTCAGGTTGATCGGGTGCAGAGATGATGAGTTCCTCTTCGGGCTGTGCTTCAGATGGTATGATTTCTCCAGTTCCCATAAGCTTGATGAATTCACTGGATGGAACTTCATCTAGCACATTTTGCAAGTGCTCTCTTTGCGAGCCATTAGTCTCATCGAACCGCACATCCGCAATTTCAACCACTTTATAGTGAAAGAGGTTGAAGACTCTGTAGGAGTGCGAATCCTTTCCGTATCCAAGCATAAAACCTTCATGTGCTTTCAGTGCAAATTTTGAAGTGTGATGTGGATCCTTGATCCAGCACCTGGCACCAAATACTCTGAAGTAACTGACATTTGGCTTCTTACCAGTGAGGAGCTCATAGGATGTTTTGTTCAGAAGCTTGTGAAGATAAACACGGTTGATGATATGGCATGCAGTATCAATGGCTTCAGGCCAGAACTTTCTTGGAGTCTTGTATTCATCAAGCATCGTCTGGGCCATCTAAATGAGTGTTCTATTCTTGCGTTCCACGATGCCATTCTGCTGCGGCGTGGACGGAGCTGAGAACTCATGAGTGATGCCCAAACTATCAAGATAAGTGTCGAGGCCGGTGTTCTTGAATTCAGTGTCATTGTCACTTATGATGTTCTTGATCTTGACGCCACAGTTGTTCATGGCTCGATTGGCGAAGCGTCTGAAGACATCCTGCACTTCAGTCTTGTAGAAGATTATATGCACCCATGTATATCTTGAATAGTCATCAACAATGATGAAGCCATAGAGACAAGCAGTAGTAGTAAGAGTTGAGTAGTGAGTGGGACCGAAGAGGTCCATGTGTAGCAGTTCGAAGGGTTGAGTCGTTGTCATGATTGTCTTCGAGGGATGCTTGGCCCTCGTCATCTTTCCATCTTCGCAGGCACCGCATACGTGATCCTTCTTGAACTTGACGCCCTCGATGCCTATGATATGATTCTTCTTTGCAAGAGTGTGCAAATTCCTCATGCCAGCATGCCCTAGCCTCTGATGCCAGAGCCAGCATTCTGAAGCTTTTGCAAGAAGACATACGGCAAGTTGTGGTCCTGCTGAGAAATCTACCATGTACAAATCATCTTTCCGATACCCTTCAAAGACTAGAGACTTGTCAGATTCCATTAGAACAAGGCAACGATATTTTCCAAACATCACAATCATGTTTAAATCGCAAAGCATTGAGACAGACATTAAGTTGAAACCAAGGGATTCAACAAGCATCACTTTATCCATGTGCTGATCCTTTGAGATTGCAACTCTACCTAGACCCAATACCTTGCTTTTACCAGTATCAGCAAATGTGATGTGACTCTTGTCAGATGGACGTAAGGTTGAGTCCATGAGAAGACTTCGCTTGCCAGTTATGTGATTAGTACATCCACTATCAGTAATCCATTCTGAAGCAGCCGGTGTCATATCCTACAGTGCAGTTAGGGGGATAGGCTTCACGAAGAGAATTGTGAAGCATAAACATTTGACGAGCAAGTGGATTATGAAAGCTTAGATTGAGGTTAGGACTGATAGGGCAAGTAGCAAGCGACTCAGGAATAAAATACATAATAAGACCATTTGGGCATTTGATCTTGCGCCCTACAAGATGTTTAAGGTCCCCAGCAATAGCTTCAGACGCATTTGATTTTCGGCTGGAGACCCTTCCCTACAAAAGAGAGTTAAGCTTTCTTAGCCACCCACATCTTCAAGGGTGGCTTCGAAGCAATGAGTCTAAGTGCAGCATCTGAGAACTTTGGCTTTGGAGCCCTAGCAAATAGTCTTGCAGGTGGACAATAGTACTCATAAGAATAAGCAGAGTAGTTCTTGGTCTTATGAACATGGCAGTTTGATGAAACGCGCTCATATTCATAGGCCTGAGTATGGTTTCCCTGCAAAACATTTGCGTTACTGCGACTCAGGTGAGTCCTCTGTCTGTATGAAGCCTTTGGACCATATGAAGCCCGTGGTATGGGGTTTGTCTTCTTCACTTGTGGCATCATGACGACATACATAGGAAGATTTTCCAGACACTTTTTCGGCACCCAGACTTTCTTCATAGGTGGCCCATTCCTGCAGTTAGTACCAATATACCTGGCAAACACTTCACCATTCTGATTCTTAAACAGTTTATAGTTTGCATCAAAGGATTCATCAATAACAATGGGATTAGCACAAGTGAAGCCAGATAGGGTGGATGGATCCACTGAAGGTTCCTTTGCAGCAACCCATGTGGTTTTGGGGTACTGCTCAGGTTTCCAGTAAGAGCCATCAGCATTTATTTTCCTTTCGAACCCAACACCCTCTTTCCTAGGGTTTTGGTTTAGGATCTGCCTTTTGAGGACATCACATAGTGTCTGATGCCCTTTGAGACTTTTGTACATCCCTGTTTCAAGCAATATCTTCAACCTAGCATTTTCATCAGCAATAACAGTGGCATCCTTAGCAGAGGGGTTAGTTACCACATCAATAGTTGAAGATATTGCAACAGTAGCAACAGTAGAACATCCAGCAACAGAAGTAGCATTGTCACGCTCAATGCATTTAAGACATGGTGGTTCAAATCCTTCCTGAGTGGAACAAATCTATTTGGCGCGAAGTGACTCATTTTCTTTTTGAAGATCTTCATGATCCGCTCTCAATTTCTCAAGATCTTGCTTCCTTTGAAGATAATAATAGGAAAGCTTTTCATGAGTTGTTGAGAGCATTTCATGACGACTTTCAAGTTCCTCATACTTAACATGAAGATTTTTTATGTCTTCAATTAAGGACTGAGATCGAGTCATTTCAGCGTCTAACAGGTCATCGCTTTTGTCTAACGGTTTTTGAATATGTTCCATAGCTTTCTGTTGTTCAGTTGCAATTTTAGCAAGTGTTTTGTAGCTGGGTTTGGAACCACAATTAGAGTCATCTTCACTGGATGTTTGATAGTGAGTAGTGCGTGAGTTTACCCTGGCACCGCGTGCCATGAAGCAGTAGGTGGGAGCGGAGTTGTCCTTGTCATTAGCATTGGCGTCGGTGATGAAGTCATTGTCTTCAATGTTGAAGATGGACTTGGCAACGTAGGCTGTAGCCAGACTTGCAACGCCAGAATCGGACTCCTCCTCAGACTCCACCTCCGCCTCCTCAGAAGCAGACTCCTCCTCTGAATACATTTCCTTGCCAACAAACGCACGAGCCTTGCCAGATGAGCTCTTCTTGTGTGATGAAGACTTTGATGAAGTCTTGGAAGAAGACTTTGAGTATTTCTTCTTCTTCTTGTCGTCAGAATCATATTCCTTGCTCTTCTTCTTATTGTTGTTCTCATTGTCCCACTGCGGACACTCAGAGATGTAGTGACCAGGTTTCTTGCACTTGTGGCATGTTCTCTTCTTGTAGTCATGAGCAGAAGCTTCATCATTCCTTGAGCTGGATCGCGAGGACTTTTTGAAGCCTTTCTTCATGGTGAATTTCTGGAACTTCTTCACAAGCATAGCAAGCTCCTTTCCAATGTCTTCAGGATCATCAGAACTGCAATCAGATTCTTCTTCAGATGAGGAAACAGCTTTTGCCTTCAAAGCACGAGTTCGCACATAGTTGGGACCATAGATGTCTCTTTTCTCAGAAAGCTGAAACTCATGTGTGTTGAGCCTTTCAAGTATGTCAGACGGATCGAGTATCTTGAAGTCAGTGCATTCTTGAATCATCAGGTCTAGGGTGTCAAACGAGCTGTCAAGTGATCTTAGGAGTGTCTTGACGACTTCATGCTTGGTGATCTTAGTAGCGCCGAGGGCTTGAAGCTCATTGGTGATGTCAGTGAGTCGATCAAACGTGAGCTGAACATTCTCATTGTTGTTTCTCTTGAAGCAGTTGAAGAGGTCGCGAAGGACACTGATTCTCTGATCTCTCTAGGTTGAGACGCCTTCGTTGACCTTGGAGAGCCAGTCCCAGACTACCTTGGATGTTTCCAGAGCACTCACACGGCCATACTGTCCTTTGGTCAGATGACCACATATGATGTTCTTGGCAGTGGAATCCAGTTGAATGAACTTCTTGACATCAGCAGCGATGACACCTTCACCAGCCTTGGGGACGCCATTCTTGACGACATACCAGAGGTCGACATCAATGGCTTCCAGATGCATGCGCATCTTATTTTTCCAGTAGGGATATTCAGTTCCATCGAAGATTAGGCACGCAGCAGAGACTTTGATTATCCCTGCAGTCGACATAGCTAAAACTCCAGGTGGTTAAACCGAATCACACAGAACAAGGGAGTACCTTGCTCTGATACCAATTAAAAGTGCTAGTGATCGACTAGAGGGGGGGTGAATAGGCGATTTTTATGAAAGTCTTCAAAACATGGAAGTTTCGAAGACAAACGATAGAAATAAACCTATTACCATGCAGCGGAAGGTAGACTACACTAAGCAAGCCCAAGTCAAGTATTCAATGAAATGAAAGCACAAAGACTAATAGCGGCTAGGCAGTATAGATCAGGATGGAAGATAGTATGAATCCAATCAGAACAAGCGGTCACACAGTGAAGACAAATAGATAATGCAAACATGCAATGACTCCACAAGGACCAATCTGCAAATAAAGAGATGGGAAGGATAGAACCAGTGGCTCGTTGAAGATAATGATTTGTTGGACCAGTTCTAGTTGCTGTGGCAGCTGTACGTCTGGTTAGGGAGGCTGAGATTCAACTAAGAAGACCGCATCTTCACCTTATTCCCCTTGAGCTAAGGGCACCCAGTCCTCGCCCAATTACTTTGGTAAGTCTTCAAGGTAGACTTCCAAACCTTCACAGACTTCGTTCACCGGCGATCCACAATGACTCTTGGATGCTCAGAACGCGATGCCTAACCGGCTGGAGGATTCACAGTCCTCAAGTGTAATAAGTCTTCATATCACACAGACAAGAAGACTTAAGTGATGCCTAACACTCTTTGGCTCTGGGTGTTTAGGGCTTTGTCCTCGCAAGGATTTCTCTCTCAAAGGCTTCGAGGTGGGTTGCTCTCAAACGACAAAAGCCGTGTACTAACTCTGAGTAGCCAACCAATTTATGGTGTAGGGGGTGGGCTATTAATAGCCACTAGGCAACCTGACCTGATTTGTCCGAAATGACCCTGGGTCACTAAGGAACTGACACGTGTTCCAACGGTCAGATTTCAAACACACATGACAACTTTACTTGAGCTACAAGCAAAGCTGACTTATCTAGCTCTGGATAAGATTTGCTCTCATTGTCATCGCTCGAAGACATAGGATTTTGGTTAAGCATCACTTCAGTCATTCTGACTAGTTTACTTGGACCCCACCTAACAGTACGGTGGTTCCTATGACTCAACAAAGAAGAAAAAGAACGACGAAACAACTAAGTCTTCGCGCTCCATAGTCTTCACGCGATGTCTTCTCTTGTCATAGTCTTCAATGTGAATGTCTTCACATACCACCTTTGACTTCAATGTCTTCATACATTTTTAGGGGTCATCTCTCGTAGGAAAACCGAATCAATGAGGGACTTCTACCTGTGTTATCCTGCAATTCTCACAAGACATTAGTCCCTCAACCAGGTTTGTCGTCAATACTCCAAAACCAACTAGGGGTGGCACTAGATGCACTTACAATGACCTATGATCAAATGTTCTCATTTGACTCCTAAGTCAATATACTCATATATAGATGACCTAGTCATCGCCAATTGCTTTATAGATGCTAGAATTGTTTGTGCATGCTTTGCCACATATTTCATTTGTCATTTTATTGTGTGAGCATGTTGGTTGCATAATTTACTCATTCGAGGACATCCACTTGTTGTTTTCATTGGTTGGTTACTTTTTATCTTGCCAAGTGGACGGACAAGAATGCCTAAGAACCTTCTCTAGCTATCTATGCTCTTCTCATCTCAAACTCTATTCATGCTGCATCACAAAGTTTGATCAAGTCAGATTCGAACCACTCTGTGTGAGGAGCACTCAGAGTCCCCGATTCGTCATAGACTTAAACTTTCAAAACTTCTTTGTGTGTTTCAGTCTGACCGATTCATCCATTTTGGTCATACCGAGATCACTAAGTCGATCTATGTTTTTAATCTCGGTGCAACCCATTTGAACTTTTCGGTCACACCGAGTTGCAGTCACTACTTGCAGTTATGCATCTTGGTGCCACCGAGTTGTTCTACTCGGTCACACCGACAGGGTCAGGCTATATATACCCATGGGCCAAAATTTGGAAAACTTTCCAAACCTCTTTGCCCGCGCTCAGCCTGCTCTGCCTCCCTGGGTCTCCGGATCGTCCTCCTCGTCGCCAGCCGCCTCCAGTCACTGGTCTCCGCCGTCATCAAGAGGATCATCTCTGCCGTTGCTGCTGTAGCAAGTCCATCACCGAACTAGGGTTTGGACTTGATCTTTGTGCTATTCTCACTCCGATTCACCAGCACATTGTTTTTCCATGTATCTTGCCACGATTGAGATCACTCTATCCAATGAAAACACTCTGTAGTTTAGTTGTGGATTGAAATTTAGGGTTAGGTTTCCGCCGAAACCATCTCGGACCGACCGAGTTGCTGAAATCGGTTTCACTGATTTGGCTCAGGCCATTGCACATGTGATTCTCAGTCTGACCGAGAATTGCAAATCGGTGTGACCGAGTTCGAGTCTTTGTGAAACCCTAGCAGTCTCTGTGCCACCGAACTGTGACTCGGTCTGACCGAGTTCACTAGTTTAGGTTCCAACAAATGCTTCGGTATCACCGAGATTTCAAATCGGTAGATCTGAAATGCTTTCTATGGAAAAATAAAACTAAGTTTTTGATTCATTCTTTTGCAAAAACCTCTGCACTTTGTGATGCTCATCCACTCTACCTCATCTATAATCCATTCACAGGGTCTGCTGTCAGTGTTTGCATCATGTCAGATCAGAGTGACAGTCAGAACAAGTCTGAGGAGCAAGTGAACTTGAGTGAGGGCACTAGTCCCTCTAGCAGCTTTGATGAAGGAATCAGAAGTACCCCCAGCAACTTGCCTAAGGTAGCCACCAGGACCAGAAAGAAGAAAACCTCAGATTCTGAGGATGAGGACTACGTGGCTGCTGAGGAAGAAGCCACCTCAAAGAGGAAAGTCCTGAAAAAGGAATATGGCACAGCTGCTGCCACTAAGCCAGGGATGAAGCAAAATGTTACTGCCAAGAGAGCTCCCATGTCAAAAGCCAGAACATCCACTCAAGAGACTTTAGGATCTGCACCCAAAGAGCAGGTTGTGGCAGAAAAGAAAAGAAAGGAAAGGGTCAAGAAGGCCACTGCCAGAGTTCTAGGCAAGCCATCTATTATGAGAGACTCTGAAGAGGAAGAGGAAGAGGTTGCTGCACCAGCACATAAAGCCCAGAAGCTCATGGGAGATGCCGTAAGATCAGGGGTTGTTCCATCTAAGCCCAAAAGAACTCCTAAGCCAGCTACTCCAAAACCCAAACTGCACCCAAGAGGAGCACCAGGAACATCCCAGCTGCAGAGAAGAACAAGGCCCTAGTGCCTGAAGCTGCAATGGAAGAAGAAGATGATGAGTCACATGTCTTGAGGAAGTTGAAGCCAAAAATTCCAGATCACAATGATGCTCATCCAGTAGCGGAGAACATGAAAATCAGGAAGGATTTTGGTCTAAGGCTATGGAGAGAATTTGATCCATATGCCACCAGGAGAAGGACTGCTGTGGACTACATGTTCCATACCAAGGAACAACATGACTTCTATGAGACAGTGTTGCTTGACAAGAAGCCAATAGTGTGTGACATGAGATGGGTCAACTAGGAGTACATCAAGGAGAATGAAGAGCACTATCCTGGAGTCTTTGAGAGCTTCAAGGCGTGTGGAGTCGATGAGTTTGTGGCTCAGAAGCTCACAAAGTGGAATGATGAGCTCATCATGCAGTTCTACTCCACAGCTCATTTCTACCCAGATGGAAGAATTATCTGGATGTCTGAAGGTACTAGGTACCAGTGAATGGTTGCTGAATGGGCGAAATTGATCAATGCTCCTGAGGAGAGTGAAGATGACTTGGATGTCTATGCCAAGAAGAAGAAGGATCACAACACCATGGCACACATGTACAAAGAGATCCCAGATGCTGCTCTTGAGACACACAAGTTTGGATCAGTACATTACCTTCTGTCAGGCTTGCCAACAATCAATTGGATCCTTAGACACACTCTCTTGCCAAAGTCAGGTGATCACAAGATGATCAGAGGTCATGCAATTAACTTGCTTCACATATTTTATGTGCCTCAAAAGTTCAAAGTCATGAGCCTAATCGTGGAAACCATAAAGAGGACAGCTGCAGATCAGAGGAGGAGTTGTGGGTATGCCCCACAGATCCAGGAGCTAATCAACTCCAAGATGGGCACTGGCACATATCTCCTGGACAAGCAACACATGCCCATCTACCCAGACTTTGAGGACAACACTGTGGTGATGGATGAGAATGAACCATCTTCTGTGCACGCACAAGCCAAGAAGGAGAAGGCAAGGGCTGAAAAGGCTGCAAAGATGCCAACCATGGATGAGGTATCTCAGTATCTTCTGAAGAGCAAGCAAGATCAGTTTGGCTACTTTATTGCCTCCACTCTGAGGATTGAGAAGGGATTGGCTATCCTGACTCAAAACCAGGAGAGCTTGGAGAGGATCGTGGAGCAGAAGTTCTATGACTTAGATGTGAAGGTCACTGAGATCCAGTCAGTCATTGAGCAACTTCAGGATGAAGTGCAGGAGAAGAAGGGCAAGTCTACCACTAATGCTTTTGCTAGAGTGCCCAGAGGTCAGAGGTCTATTGCTATGCCTGTCACAGACACCAGAGAAACTTCATCTGCACCATCTACAACTTCAGTGCCACTAGCTCCAGCACCTACTCCACCAGCTCCATCTACATCTACTGACGCCTTCGTCCTTGGAGTTCTGTCTACACCACCACCTGAAGACCAAGCCTGAGTGACGATTTAGCACTATGCATTTTTTATGAAATTTTTGGTAACTTGTTGCCAAAGGGGGAGAAAATGTATAGATCATAGGCTTCGAGAGAGAGTGTTGCTTTTGTTCTCTCTTGCGTTTCTCCTTGGTGGTTGAACTTTATTATCTGCTTGTGTGTGATACTTGGATGATCATGTGTTTGATCATATACTACCTTTATGCTTGTTGGATGATGTTATCCTTTTATATTCCATATGATCACTCACTTTGCTTGGTGATGAGTGCATGTATTTTAATTATTATCATTTTGAGCGCTCCACCAAGATGTATGTGACATGGAAGAGTAAACCATGATCCTAAATCCTTGTGCATTTGCAGTCCAAAGCAAATCTTAAACTATGCACAAATTTAGGGGGAGCTCTTGCTTTTCACATACTTCTCAAAGCGACAATGTTTTTCACTCTTATTATCATTTATCGAAGCCTTGATCTATATGTTGTCATCAATTACCAAAAAGGGGAGATTGAAAGTGCAACTATCCCTAGGTGGTTTTGGTAATTCCTAACAACATATAGCTCATTGAGCTAATGCTATTTCAAGATTAATATCTCAGGAAAGCTCAATGATTGGCATGGCATGGATGAGAAAAGTGGACCCCTCAAAATTCT
The DNA here is from genome assembly GCF_018294505.1 of Triticum aestivum. NCBI lineage: Eukaryota > Viridiplantae > Streptophyta > Magnoliopsida > Poales > Poaceae > Triticum > Triticum aestivum. Next base: position 424,972,461 of record NC_057797.1, read on the forward strand.
AAGGACAAAGGATTGGCTCAAGCTCAAAGCTCAAGACTCTGCATTTTACATTTCAGTGATCCAAGATCACATTGAGTCTATAGGAAAAGCCAATACTATCAAGGAGGGATGAGGTGTTGCTTAATGAGGTTCTTGCTCAAAATTCTTAGTGATATGCTCCAAAACCCTCAACTACTTTCTCACATCCACATATGACCTAAACCAAAAGTCAAACTTGGCCCCACCGATTCTTCCTATCCGGCGCCACCGAGTTTCAAATGTCATAGCCACTGCCACAAACCCTAGGCAAATCGGTCTCACCGATAGGGATCTCGGTCTCACCGAGATGGGGTTGTAATCTCTCTGTTTCCCTTAGTAACATTTCGGTCTCACCAAGATGAGCGATCGGTCCCATCGAGATTGCAATGTAAACTCTCTGTTTTCCCTTCGTAACGTTTCGGTCTCACCGAAATGAGCGATCGGTCCCACCGAGTTTACCTGAACAACTCTCTGGTTAGCTTATTACCAAAATCGGTCTCATCGAGTTTGTGTAATCGGTCTCACCGAGATTACGTTATGCCCTAACCCTAATCATATCAGTCCTACCGAGTTGCATGTCGGTCCCACCGAAAACCCTAACGGTAACTAGCTGAGCTAAATTGGTCCGACTGAGTTTAACCATTCGGTCTCACCGAGTTTGGGAAGTTATGTGTAACACTTAGATTTTTTGTGGAGGCTATATATACCCCTCCACCACCTCTTCATTCATGGAGAGAGCCATCCAAACGGACCTACACTTCCAACTTACTTTTTCTGAGAGAGAACCACCTACACTTGTGTTGAGACCAAGATATCCCATTCCTACCATATGAATCTTGATCTCTAGCCTTCCCCAAGTTGCTTTCCACTCAAATATTCTTTCCACCAAATCCAAATCCTGTGAGAGAGAGTTGAGTGTTGGGTAGACTATCATTTGAAGCACAAGAGCAAGGAGTTCATCATCAACACACCATTTGTTACTTCTTGGAGAGTGGTGTCTCCTAGATTGGCTAGGTGTCACTTGGGAGCCTCCGACAAGATTGTGGAGTTGAACCAAGGAGTTTGTAAGGGCAAGGAGATCGCCTACTTCGTGAAGATCTACCGCTAGTGAGGCAAGTCCTTCGTGGGCGATGGCCATGGTGGGATAGACAAGGTTGCTTCTTAGTGGACCCTTCATGGGTGGAGCCCTCCGTGGACTTGCGCAACCGTTACCCTTCGTGGGTTGAAGCCTCCATTAACGTGGATGTACGATAGCACCACCTATCGGAACCACGACAAAAACATCCGTGTCTCCAATTGCGTTTGAATCCTCCAAACCCTTCCCTTTACATTCTTGCAAGTTGCATGCTTTACTTTCCGCTTCTCATATACTCTTTGCATGATTTCTTGAATAGTATTAAGATTGCTTGACTTGTCCAAAGTTGCTAAAATCTGCCAAGAACTAAAATTGGAAAAAGGCTAGATTTTTATTTGGTCAAGTAGTCTAATCACCCCCCCTCTAGACAAACTTTTGATCCTACAGTGTCCCACACAGCATGATCACTGACAACGGGTGAAACTTCGATTTTGATGAGTTCAGAACTTTTTGTGCTTCCCAAGGTACTCGAGTCGACTATGCCTCAGTCGCCCACCCCCAGTCGAATGGGCAAGCTGAAAGAGAAAATGGATTGATTCTCAAAGGACTGATACCCTGACTGATGCATGACCTCAAACACGCAGCAGGAGCCTGGGTCGATGAGCTTCCATCAGTATTGTGGGGATTGAGGACAACTCCCAATCGGTCGACTAGCAGAACCCCCCTTTTCTTGGTTTATGGAGCTGAAGCTGTACTTCCGAGTGACTTGCTCCACAATGCGACCCGAGTTGAGCTTTTCTCAGAAGAAGAAGTAGAACAGGCACGGCAAGATGTAGCCGATATCCTGGAAGAATAAAGAGAGATGGCCTTGATCCGATCAACCATCTATCAGCAAGACCTGCATCGATTCCATGCCAGAAACATGAGGGGTCGAGCAGTTCAAGAGGGAGACTTGGTTCTCCGACTGGATCAGCAGAAACCTCACAAGGTTGCTCCTACCTAGGAAGGCCTCTTCGTTGTCACCAGAGTGCTCCACAATGGAGCGTAGCACCTCTACAACGTCGAGCACAAGAAAGACGAGCCGTGAGCTTGGAATGCGGAGCTGCTCCGCCCATTTTATACTTAAGCATTCAGTCTATTGGGATGTAATAAAAAACACCTTTGTAGTTTGTTTATCAAATACAAGAGTTTTTACAGTCTTCTAAAATGATTGTCGATTGCTTATGTTTGTTTCTCAAATCCCCCAGTGGGTGGCTTAGCTGCGAATCCGTTTCTCCTAAGTTTAAAAAATCCTACCGAGTGATGAGCAAGCCTCTCACTCAGGGGCTTAGCCGTGAATCTGTTTCGCCTAAGTTGAAAAAATCCTACCGAGTGATGAGCAAGTCTCTCACTAGGGGGCTTAGGTGCAGTCCAGTACTCGCCTAAGTTGAAAAAAATCCTACCGAGTGATGAGCAAGTCTCTCACTCGGGGGCTTAGCTGCAGTCCAGTACTCGCCTAAGTTGAAAAACCATCCCTATCCGCAAGGTTGACGAGGTGCAGGTTGACTGCAATGCTCTCCACAGAACTGCGCCACAAGTACAATGTGCGCTCCGTCCCTATCCGTAAGGACGATGAGGTGTAGGCCGACTGCAATCCTCTCCACGGAGCTGTGCCACAAGTACAATGTCCACTCCATCCCTATCTGCAAGGATGACCGAGTGATGAGCAAGTCTCTCACTCGGGGGCTTAGATGCAGTCTGTCGGCGTTCTGGGAACGGGGGTCCCCAGACTTGCCTGCCTGCGGCCTGCGGCGTGGCTCAAAAGGGGGCCCAGCACGGCCCATCTTCATCAACACAGACCCAAGACCCTCGCGAGGGGCCAAGCCTCGTGGGGCGGACGACACGGAGCTTCCTCAGGCACGGCCTCATCAGGCTAGCTCGCGAGGAGGCGGAGAGATCAAGGCGGGGTACCTCACGAGGTGCCCGTGATGCAAGCCATGACGACCAAGGGTGCCAGGCGGGCGCCAGCCCGCGCAGTGTCCTCCTTTCCTCTTTGGTGCAAAGGGAGCAAGCGCAGGCGAGAGCATCAAGCAAAGGCACCCGTTTCGGTGCAATGAGACCAAGACCAGTCCAACGGCGGGGAGGAAGTCATTGTGGAGCCCAAGCCAGCGTCACCACCAGAGCCTTTGGCAGGCGAGGACCAACTTTAGTCAAGATAAGTGTACCAGATGTTCGCCTTCAAAATGGCCAATTGTTGGCGCCCTTCCCGCTCAATATTTTTGGAAGAGGCCCAGGGCCTTTGCCTGTAAATAGGACTAGCCACCCCCAGGGTAGAGGGATCGCAATCAAGAAGGGAGAATCTAGAATCGGCCAACCCAGAAACAAGCTGGGATCGAAATCGAAAACTCCTACCGAGTGATGAGCAAGCCTCTCACTCGGGGGCCTAGCTGCAGCCCGGTGCTCGCCTAAGTTTCAAAAATCCTACCGAGTGGTGAGCGAACCTCTCACTCGGGGGCTTAGCTGCAGCCCAGTGCTCGCCTAAGTTTCAAAAATCCTACCAAGTGATGAGCAAACCTCACACTCGGAAGCTTAGCTACAACCCAATGCTCGCCTAAGTTTCAAAAATCCTACCGAGTGATGAGCGAACCTCACACTCGGGGCCTTAGTTGCAGCCCAGTGCTCGCCTAAGTTTCAAAAATCATTCCGAGTTATGAGCGAATCTCACACTCGGGGGCTTAGCTACAGCCCAATGCTCGCCTAAGTTTCAAAAATCCTACCGAGTGATGAGCAAACCTCACACTCGGGGGCTTAGCTGCAGACCAGCGCTTGCCTAAGTTTCAAAAATCCTACCGAGTGATGAGCAACCTCACACTCGGGGGCTTAGCTGCAGACCAGCGCTCGCCTAAGTTTCAAAAATCCTACCGAGTGACGAGCAAACTTCACACTCGGGGGCTTAGTTGCAGTCTAGTACTCGCCTAAGTTGAAAAACCATCCATATCCATAAGGTTGACGAGGTGCAGGTTGCCTGCAATCCTCTCCACGGAACTGCGCCACAAGTACAATGTGCGCTCCGTCCCTATCCGCAAGGACGACGAGGTGCAGGCCGACTGCAATCCTCTCCACGGAGCTGTGCCACAAGTACAATGTCTCCGCTCCATCCCTATCCGCAAGGATGACAAGGTGCAGGTTGACTGCAATCATCTCCACGGAGCTGTGCCACAAGTACAATGTGCGCTCCATCCCTATCTGCAAGGATGATGAGGTGCAGGTCAACTGCAATCCTCTCCACGGAGCTGCACCGCAAGTACAATGTTCACTCCATCCCTACCCACAAGGACGACGAGGTGCAGGTCGATTGCAAACCTCTCCTCAGAGCTGCGCCACAAGTACAATGTGCGCTCCATCCCTATCCGCAAGGACGACGAGGTGCAGGTCGACTACAAACCTCTCTTCAGAGCTGCGCCACAAGTACAATGTCCACTCAATCCCTATCCGCAAGGACGACGAGGCGCAGGTCGACTGGGATATCTCCCTCAGAGTTGCATCTCAAAGAATATTCCGAGTGACGAATAAGTTCCACTCGAAGGCAAATGCAAGCACATGCAGAAGATAAACCAAGATCAGATAAAGTCTCAAGAGTTTCAGGGCGAAGATAAAAGTACTCGGGCGTCAGGCCTGAAGCAGTTTAACGGTTACAAAAACCACTCGGCATTCCGAGGCAACTCTAAAGCAGGTTTAAGTATCAAGTTTGTTCACTCGGTAGGAGGAGGACTTGCAGGCTCGACGAACTCGTCCAAATCAATCATGTTAGCAATTCGAGTGGCGGCAGCAATAAAAGTCTCCATGAAGGAATGGAAGTCATGCCTTTTGTGTTGGCGACCTTGATCACCGCCAGCTTCTCTTCTCGAGCTTCTCTGAAGTGGACCCTGACCAGTGATAGTGCCACGTCAGCACCACATCGGGCAGAGGACCTCTTCCATTGCTGCACTCGACCAGCGACCTCATTGAGTCGAGCCATCAGATACTCGAGATCATTCTGAAGCGTTTCCCTTGGCCAGAGTGATGAGTCGATGCGTGAAACTACAACCTTCAGACGGGCAAGATAACTTGTAACACTGGCGACGCGAGATTCCAGTCGAAGCACATTCATGGCAGCCTCGTCACCAACTGGAGAAAGGATAGGGTCCAAGCCCGTCTCAATCCGTCCAGTCTCCTCTTCAAAGTTTTGGCAGAATTCTGCAGAGTCAAGAAGTTAATGTGTCAACTGGTCAGGTCTAACTTGCAAACAGTAAAATAGTCGGGTAAAAAAGGGGTACCTTCGAGCATAAGGAAGAGTTTCTTGGCGAGAGCTTTCAGATAAGCCTCCAAATCGTTCCTCCTGCGAGTCATGCTTTCTAGCTGGTCGTTCAGAGCCACTTTATCTTTTTTCAGACGAGTCGCCTCTCGATTGGATTCAGTGAGAGACGACTTCAGCTTGTTGATTTCTTCCTCCAACGCTCTGACCGAAGCCAGTTTCTGGTCAGCAATGGCAGTCTTCTCCTGAGCCTCCTTCTGCGCAGCTGCAAGGTCCAAGTCCTTCTTCTCTAGGGCCAGCCTCATTTTCTCTGCAAAATACACAATTAGATCAAACAGAAGAATGAAGAGATAACTTGAAGGGTCGTCAAGATAAACAGTCGACAGGCCGTTACCTTTCGTACCAGCGACTTCATCTTGAGCCTTCTTCAAGTTCTGCTGAGCCAACTCCAGGTCAAGGTTGAGTTGCCTTTGTTTTTCCTGAAATTCACCAAACTTGGAGATAAGCAAACAAGATTTCTACAGTGGGTAAAAACATATCAATCGACAAGATCAAAGATTATCTACTTCTGAGTGAATAAAACTTCAAGACTACTCAGACCCCAACTGACTGCCAGCAGTCGACTGCGGTCTCGGGGACTACACCCAATGGGTGCACTTAGCATGCCCCCACTGGTTTGGATTCCACTCGCCTGGTCCGCCCAGACCGAGTACAAAAAAAAGAGAAGGGAGAGGAAGAAGTAATCAGACCCCAACCGACTGCCAGCAGTGGACTGCGGTCTCGGGGACTACACCCAGTGGGTGCACTTAGCGTGCCCCCACTGGTTCAGATTCCACTCAGCCGGTCCGCCCAGGCTGAGTAAGTAAAAAAAAGGAAGTGCTCAGACCCCAACCGACTGCCAGCAGTCGACTGCGGTCTCGGGGACTACACCCAGTGGGTGCACTTGGCGTGCCCCCACTGGTTCAGATTCCACTCGGCTGCACCCAGTGGGTGTACAATCTCGAATTGCAAGACAATGAAAGATTGCGCGGAGGAAAATATTTGGGTAGCATATCCTAAAAAGAACAAGTTCAGTCGGAAGTTAACTTACCTGGACATTGGCTCGAAGAGCCGCGCTGGCATCTTAAGCAGCCTGACTGCTTTCGTGCACTGTCTTGACCCGCTCCATCATTATGCCAACCTAACGAATGGCCTCCGCAGTGGCGTCCGACTGACTTTATGGAACATGATGAGTGGCAAAGAAGGGGACGGACGGTCCAGACACAGTGGCTTGGAGATCTGATGTATGAAGTTGGATGGTTGAAACAAGCTCTGGAGCAGTCGACGATGCAGGACGAACACTCGACACTGGGTCAGCAAAGGTTACAGAAACCTTACCCGCATCTTCGAGCCGTTGAACTACCCGCTCCGCCACCGGCTCCGACTGGGATGTCTTGCTAGCTATTTCCTTCTTCTTCCCGGGCCTCAGCGACACATCCTCGTCATCATCCGGAAGCTCAATGACATTGAGAGGGGCTGCAAGGAAATCAGCCGACCCTAGATGAGTCACCAGAATTTAATCGACCATACAATCGAGAACAAGATCACGAGGGTTGTACCCGGGTTGGAGGTGACCGCATTTTCCATGTCCTCATCTTCATACTGGCGGGTGGAAGTCCCAAAGGTAGCACCACTACAAATTTCAGAAATCAGTCGGTCATGTCTGACAAAATGAGTTGACTCAAATCCAGATTCATACTAAAACAAGAAATCAAGTCCAACTAATACCCGGAAGCAATGGGGATGGCCACTTTGATCTTCGGCAAGGCTTTTTGCGGTTTGGACGGCATAGCTTTCGGTTGCTTCGACGCCTTTTCAGTCGGCACTGGAGAAGACGTCCGAGGGCGCTTTGATGACTGCCCAGTTTGCGCGGTCGCTTTGCCGCGGGCGCTAGCTGGATCGTGAGAAAGCTTGGATCATTTTTCCCTACAAGGAGGAGAGTCGACCTCTTCTTCATCACTCGGGTCATCGCTATCCTCGTCCTCTTCATCGTTAGAGTGCCACTCGCCGCTTTCACCTCCACTCGCTTCTCCCTCTGGGTCCTGCTCCAGCTCCCCGTTGGGCATCGAGTACATCTCAGTCAGGGTCTGGAAGACAACAACCAAGATAGAGTCAGTCGGATGACAGCAAACAGCTACTTGATAAATCAAGAAGACACTCGACCATGTGGAGTCATACCTTGTCGGTTTCGCATGAGTTGTTGAGTGGAGGAATCCTCCGGGATCCCCTGGGGTTGTCTTTGTTGCCAGTAATACCCTTCAGCCACCCTTCCAACATAGCATCGTCGACTTCCTCTGGATGGATCCGAGTGGTTTCGTCGGTGCCCGAATACATCCACATCGGATGGTAACGAGCTTGAAGTGGTTGGATGTGTCGTGTGAGGAAGACCTCCAACAGATCCATACCGGTTACCCCATCACGGACAAGCTGAACTACTCGCTCAACCAGCACTTTCACTTGCGCCTTCTCCTCTGGGATCACTTTCAAAGCAGAGGTCTTCTCCACTCGAGCCATGGAAAAGGGGGGAAGTCCAGTCGACTAACCCGGAGTCGGTTGGTCCTTGCTGTAGAACCAGGTCGACTGCCACCCTCGGACCGACTCAGGAAGGATCATGGCTGGGAAAGTACTTTTACTCCTCATCTGAATCCCAAGACCCCCGCACATATGAATCACTTGCGTCCTCTCATCACTCGGGTTGACCTTCTTGACCGACTGAGAATGGCACGTGAATATGTGTTTGAAGAGGCCTCAATGTGGCCGACAACCCAGGAAGCTCTCACACATGGACACAAAAGCAGGAAGATACACGATGGTGTTCGGGGTAAAGTGGTGGAGTTGTGCCCCAAAGAAATTCAAGAAACCTCAAAAGAAAGGGTGGGGAGGCAAGGAAAACCCGCGGTCGACGTGAGTAGCGAGGAGAATGCGCTCACCCTCCTATGGCTGCGGCTCAGTCTCATTTCCCAGGAGTTGCGCCGATTAGTGGGGGATCAGTCCCCCCTCGACCAGGTCATCGATATCGTCCTGACGGATCGTCGAGAGAATCCAGTCGCCCTGGATCTAGCCCGGCGGAGGCCGGCCCTCGAGGAAGATCTGCCCCGGTCAGACTTCTTCCCCTTCGCCTTCGCTGTCGCGGCGAGCAGAGCTCGAATGGGGCGGTGGCGCTGGAGCAGGAGCAGATGCAGCGGAGAAAACTGAGAGGGAAAGAGAAGAACGAAGACACACTATTCAAAGAAAACCCCGGCACGATGCCTTATATGGGGCCACTACCGAGTGGCTGACCTGTGGGTCCGGACGACCCAATCAAATCCCGCAACAGTCATGCCCGAGGTACATGGCGAAAAAGGTGGCGCGGTGATCAAGGCGGCCTCACCTAATCCCTTCCGATTACTGCAACCTCCCCCATCCCGCGCGCTTCCCCAAATCCAAATCCCACGATATCTGCATGCAGCAAGGCAATCTATCAGACGAAATATCATCTCCATATTAGTACTCAAGACATCACAGTAAAGTTCACTCGGCAGATTCAAGAATGGATCAAGGCGACTGAAAAGGAGTTGAGATCATCATGGTTGTTCGCTTGGTCGTAATAAGTCACTCCCGGAGCACAAAAATTGAATTGGAGGGATTCTCGACTCCTTCTCCACTCAAGCCTTGAACCATTCGAGGGCTAATGATGAAGCTATGCACCTAGGGTAGGGTCATAGGCCTGACCTAGACGCCCTCCCCAAGGACATCACCCTAAAGCCAGAAGCATTCAAAGGGTATCATCATCCACTCGACCAGAGACATTCCACTTAGAAGAATCAAGGTCACTCGACCGTCACAGAAATCATTCGACAAACAGATGATCTAAAGTCACTCTACACAGCAACGGTCGGGCGTTTACTCATAGACTTAACTATCATTCATAGCACTTTAATACAGACGTTACCTGTAACGCTCCTTCTTTATGTACATTGAACCCCGCATAACGGAGGGGAGCTGGGGTCCTGGTGCACTCTATATAAGCCACCCCCTCCTCCAGGACAGGGGTTCGCATCTTTTGTAAACTCACACACACATATAATCTAGTCGACCGCCTCAGGGCACCGAGACGTAGGCCTGTTACTTCCTCCATGAAGGGCCTGAACTTGTAAACTCGTGTGTACAACTACTCCATAGCTAAGATCTTGCCTCTTCATACCTACCCCCCATTCTACTGTCAGTCTTAGATCCACGACAAGCGGTGCTTAGGCGAAGCCCTACAACGGTAGAACATCAACATCGTCACCACGCCATCATGCTGACGGAACTCTCCCTCAAAGCTCGGCTAGATCGGAGTTCGAGGGACGTCATCGAGTTGAATGTGTGCAAAACTCGGAGGTGTCGTGCGTTCGGTACTTGGTCGTTCGGATCATGAAGACGTACGACTACATCAACCGCGTTGTGCTAACGCTTCTGCTTTCGGTCTATGAGGGTACGTGGACACACTCTCCCCTCTCGTTGCTATGCATCACCATGATCTTGAGTGTGTGTAGGAAAATTTTGGAATTACTACGTTCCCCAACAATTACGTTGTGGTGTTCCAAGTGGCCTCAACTGTGAAACAATTCCACATTGTTTTAAGTGATTGCCAAACTCATAACTCAGATATTCTCCCCTTCGATCGGATCATAGGAATTTAATCTTCTTGTTACGATGATTCCCAACTTCACTCTAAAATTGTTTGAACTTTTCAAACATTTTAGACTTATGCTTTATTAAGTAAATATACCCATATCTATTCAAGTCATCGGTGAAGGTGAGAAAGTAATGATATCCTCCATGTGTGTCAACACTCATTGGACCGCACACATCAGTATGTATGATTTCCAACAAGTCACTTTCCCGTTCCATTGTTCCGGAAAACGGGGTTTTAGTCATCTTGCCCAAGAGGCATGGTTCGCATGTGTCAGGTGATTAAAAATCAAGTGACTTCAAAAGTCCATCAACATGGAGTTTCTTCATGCTCTTTAGACTAATATCACCTAAGCGGCAGTGCCACAAGAAAGTGGTACTATCATTATCAACTCTACATCTTTTGGCATCAATGTTATGAACATGTGTAGCACTAAGATCGAGATTCAATAAACCATTCACATTGGGTGCATGACCATAGAAGGTATTATTCATGTAAACAGAATAACCATTATTATTTGACTTAAATGAATAGCCGTATTGCAACAAATATGATCTAATCATGTTCGTGCTCAATGTGGACACCAAATAACATTTATCTAGGTTCAACACTAATCTCGAAGGTAGAGGGAGCGTGCGATGGTGATCACATCAACTTTGGAAATCCTTCCAATACACATCATCACCTCGCCCTTAGCATGTCTGTATTTATTCTGCAACTTTTGTTTCAAGTTACCAATATTAGCAACTGAACCGGTATCTAATACCTAGGTGCTACTAGGAGTACTAGTAAGGTACACATCAATAACATGTATATCAGATATACTTTTGTTGAAGTTTCCCGCCTTCTTACCTATCGGGGTAGTTCCGCTACCAGTAACCGTTCCCCTTACAATAGAAGCACTTAGTCTCGGGTTTGGGTTCAACCTTGGGTTTCTTCACTGGAGCAGCAACAGGCTTGCCATTCATGAATTTTCCCTTCTTGCCCTTGCCCTTCTTGAAACCAGTGGTCTTGTTAACCATCAACACTTGATGATCCTTCTTTATTTCTACCTTCGCAGCCTTATGCACCGCGAATAGCTCCGGGATCATATCCATCCCTTGCATGTTATAGTTCATCACGAAGCTCTAGTAGCTTGGTGATAGTGATTGGAGAACTCTGTCAATCACGATCTTATCTGGAATATTAACTCCCACTTGATTAAAGCGATTATAGCACCAAGACATTCTGAGCACATGCTCACTGGCTGAGCTATTCTCCTCCATCTTGCAGGCAAAGAACTTGTTAGAGGTCTCATACCTCTCAACACGGGCATGAGCCTGAAATACCAATTTCAGCTCTTGGAACATCTCATATGTTCTATGGCGTTCAAAATGCCTTTGGAGCCCCGATTCTAAGCCGTAAAGCATGGCGCATTAAACTATCAAGTTGTCATCAGAATGTGTCTGCCAGATGTTCACAACCTCCACAGACGATGCTAGAGAGGTTGGCACACCAAGTGGTGCATCAAGGACATAAGCCCTTTGTGCATCAGTGAGGATAATCCTTAGACTACAACCTAGTCTGCATAATTGCTTACAATATCTTTCAACTTAGTCTTTCTCTAGGAACGTATCAAAACAAGGAGCTACAACGCAAGCTATTGATCTACAACATAATTTGCAAACATAATTTAGACTATTGTTCATGATAATGAGTTCAATTAATCATATTACTTAAGAACTCCCACTCAAATCAACATCCCTCCAGTTGTCCGAGTGTAACATGATCCAAATTCCCCAACCCAGGTCCGATCATCACGTGAGATGAGGTGGTTTCAATGGTGAACATCTCCATGTTGATCATATCTACTATATGACTCATGTTCGACCTTTCGGTCTCTTGTGTTCCGAGGCCATGTATGTACATGCTACGCTCGTCAAGTTTAACCTAAGTGTTCCGCATGTGCAAAACTGGCTTGCACCTGTTGTATGTGAATGTAGAGTCTATCACACCCGATCATCACGTGGTGCTTCAAAACGATGAACTTTCGCAACGGTGCACACTCGGGGAGAACACAATTTTATCTTGACATTTTAGTGAGGGATCACCTTATAATGCTACCGTCCTCCTAATCAAAATAAGATGCATAAAAGTATTAACATCACATGCAAATCATAAGTGACATGATATGACCATCAACTTGTGCTTTTGATCTCCATCTCCAAAGCACCGGCATGATCTCCATCGTCATCGGCATGACACCATCATCTCCATTATCATGTCGCCATTGGGGTTGTCATGCCAACCATGCTTCTACTACTATTGCTACCTGATACGTCCCCAACGTATCTCTAATTTTTGATTGCTCCATGCTATTATATTATCAATCTTGGATGTTTTATAATCATTTTATATCATTTTTTGGTACTAACCTATTGACATAGTGCCAAGTGCCAGTTGTTTTTTTGCATGTTTTTTACATCACAGAAAATCAATACCAAACGGAGTCCAAATGCCACGAAACTTTACGGAGATTTTTTTGGACCAGAAGACACCTAATGGGCGAAGGCTGCGCTTGGGAGGGTGCTCCTAGGAGAGAACAACCCACCAGGGTGCGCCTGGAGGCCCAGGCACGCTCTGGTGGGTTGTGCCCACCTCGGGTGCCCCATGGACCGCCTCTTTGCTCTATAAATACCCCAATATTCCAGAAACCCTAGGGGAGTCGACGAAAATCAATTCCAGGTGCCGCAGAGTCCAGAATCACCATATCCAATCTAGACACCATCATGGAGGGGTTCACCACTTCCATTGGTGCCTCTCTGATGATGCGTGAGTAGTTCTTTGTAGACCTTCGGGTCCGTAGTTAGTAGCTAGATGGCTTCCTCTCTCTCTCATTTGATTCTCAATACAATGGTCTCTTGGAGATCCATATGATGTAACTCTATTTGCGGTGTGTTTGTTAGGATCGAATGAACTTTGAGTTTATGATCAGGTCTATCTTTTTATATCCATGAAAGTATTTGAGTTTCTTTGATATCTTTTATGCATGATTGCTTATAGCCTCGTATTTCTTCTCCGATATTTGGGTTTTATTTGGCCAACTTGATCTATTTATCTTGCAATGGGAGGATGTGCTTTGCAGTGGGTTCAATCTTACGGTGCTTGATCCCAGTGACAGAAGGGGAACCGACACGTATGTATCGTTGCTACTAAGGATAAAATGATGGGGTCTATCTCTACATAGATAGATATTGTCTACATCATGTCATTGTTCTTATTGAATTACTTCGTTTCTCCATGAACTTAATACACTAGATGCATGCTGGATAGCGATCGATGTGTGGAGTAATAGTAGTAGATGCAGGCAGGAGTTGGGTCTACTAATGTTGGACGTGATGCCTATATAATGATCATTGCCTGGATATCGTCATGATTATTTGAAGTTCTATCAATTTCCCAACAGTAATTTGTTTACCCACCATTTGCTATTTTTCTCGAGAGAAGCCACTAGTGAAACCTACGAACCCCGGGTCTCTTTCTCATATTATTTGCCTTTGCGATCTATTTTCCTTTGCTTTTATTTCCAGATCTACTAAACCAAAAATACATTGCTGCAATTTATTTTATTTGGCGTTCGATCTATCAATATTTACAACTTTCTCCCGTCCGTGTACCAATTTCTGGTGCCGTTACCCGAAAGGGATTGACAACCCTTTAACACATCGGGTTGCGAGTATTTGTTATTTGTGTGCAGGGGCTGTTTACGTTGTGTTGCTTGGTTCTCCTACTGGTTCGATAACCTTGGTTTCATATCTGAGGGAAATACCTACCGCCGTTGTGCTACGTCATGCCTTCCTCTTTGGTGAAATACCGATGTAGCTTCCAGCGACATCACTCCCCCGCCGCCTCTCGCGGGCGACGTGGCCCACGGTGTGCCTCCTCCACCTCCAAGCCAAGACGTCGTCCCTGAGCCATGGTACAAGGCTCCACGGCGCGACCAGCCTCGCAGGGCGTCGGTGCGCGACAAGGAGAGCTACCAGCTGGTGTAGCGTCTGCAAGGAGAGGTGCGTGCGCTCCCAGCACGGCCACGTCATGACCGCGTGCCGCCCGCGGTGGTGGTGCGTGACTGTCAAGATCAGGCTCCACCTCTACAGCGGGCTCCAGTTGTCGGATTTCGGGTTTCGGCAGACCCTTGATGTTCGAACACTGGGGTGCGCGCGGAGATTTCGCCTTCTACCTACCTGCACCCCTCCGCCTCACTAAGATCTAAGCTATGGAAAGAATAGTCCAAGAGACACAGGGTTTATATTGGTTCGGGCCACCGTTGTGGTGTAATACCCTACTCCAGTGTGTGGTGTGGTGGATTGCCTCTTGGGCTGATGATGATGAGCAATACAAGGAGGAACAGCCTCGCGAGGATCTGTTCTTGGCTAGGGCGACGAACTGCTAGGAGGAGTTCGGTCACCCTTCTCTCTCTCTCTGATTTCCCCCCTTTTTCTACCCTGAGGGTGGCTAGTCCTATTTATAGGCAAAGGCCCTGGGCCTCTTCCCAAATATTGAGCGGGAAGGGCGCCAACAATTGGCCATTTTAAAGGGGGACATCTGGTACACTTATCCTGACTAAAGTTGGTCCTCGCCTGCCAAAGACTCTGGTGGTGATGCTGGCTTGGGCTCCACAATGACTTCCTCCCTGCCGTTGGACTGGTCTTGGTCTCGTTGCACCGAAACGGGTGCCTTTGCTTGATGCTCCCGCCTGCGCTTGCTCCCTTTGCACCAAAGAGGAAAGGAGGACACTGCGCGGGCTGGCGCCCACCTGGCGCCCGCCATCATCATGGCTTGCATCACGGGCACCTCGTGAGGTACCCCGCCTTGATCTCTCCGCCTCCTCACAAGCCAGCCTGATGAGGCCATGCCTGAGGAAGCTCCGTGTCCTCCGCCCCGCGAGGTTTGGCCCCTCACGAGGGTCTTGGGTCTGTGTTGATGAAGATGGGCCGTGTTGGGCCCCTCCTCGAGCCACGCCACAGGCCGCAGGCAGGCAAGTCTGGGGACCCCTGTCAGATTTCGGGTTCCGGCAGATCCTTGAGGTTCGAACACTAGGGTGCGCGCGGAGATTTCGCCTCCTACCTACCTGCACCCCTCCGCCATGCTAGGATCTAAACTAAGGAAAGAACAACACAAGAGACACAGGGTTTATACTGGTTCGGGCCACTGTTGTGGTGTAATACCCTACTCCAGTGTGTGGTGTGGTGGATTGCCTCTTGGGATGATGATGATGAACAATACAAGGAAGAACAGCCTCGCGAAGGTCTGTTCTTGGCTGGGCGATGAACTGCTCGGAGGAGTTCAGTCACCTTTTTCTCTCTCTCTGCTTTCCTACGACCGACCCCTTGCTGTGTGGGTGGCTGGTCCTATTTATAGAGGCCCTGGTCCTCTTCCCAAATATCGGGCGGGAAGGAAGCCAACAATCGCGGGCTAATTTGAAGGGGGACAACAAGTATCAGCTATCCTGACAAAAGTAGTCTTCGCCTGCACAAAGCTCTAGTGATGACGCCGTCTTGGGCTCCACGGTGACCTCCATCTCGTAGTCCTCCTGGTCTTGGTCTCGTTATATCGAAATGGCAACCTTTGCCTGATGCCTCGGTACTCCGCGGCTCCGCTTGCCCCCTTTGCACCAAAGGGGGAAGGAGGATGCTACGCGGGCTGGCACCCACCTGGCGCCCTGAGTCGTCATGGCTTGCGTCACGGGCACCTCGTGAGGTACCCCACCTTGGCCTCTCCGCCTCCTCGTGAGCCAGCCTGACGAGGCCGTGCCTGAGGAAGCTCCGCGTCGTCCGCCCCGCGAGGCTTGGCCCCTCGCAAGGGTCTTGGGTTTGTGTTGGTGAAGATGGGCCGTGCTGGGCCCCCCTTTGAGCCATGCCGCAGGCCGCAGGCAGGCAAGTCTGGGGATCCCCGTTCCCAGAACGCCGGCAGTAGCCCCCGGGCCCAAGGCGCGCCCGGACTTGGTCGTGTAGGGAGGCGTAAGGGCAAGAGCGAAGCGCCGCGGGCCCTAACAGCCTGCGGCCTTGGGCGCCACGTGGCGGTTGACTGGACGTGGGCGCCTCCACTTCCCCACGACGCCTCGGCAACTGCGCAGATGAGACAAGTCCCTTCCGGCTACGTGCCCACGCGTGGATAGTTCCCGGCCCCAGCCGTGGGGGCGACCGACCCAGGCCCCGCGTCTGTGTCGCGGTGCCCGAGGGGCACGGACTGGAGGGGTGCTCCCGCAAGGGGCCCAGGTCGTGAACCCTTTGAATGACTAGGATAGGGACTCTCGTGAGGGCGCCCGGCTGCCCCCCCTCACGAGGCTTTGCACCAGAGAAATCGAGGTAGGAGAATGAAAGGTCGAAGAACCGCAAGCCAAAGACAGCAACATCTTCAATAAAACTTCGAATGAGAAGGAACAAGCCAACTGCGGAAAGCAAATGAAAAGCCGCGTCCGGCACCTAATCTAGTCTTCGACGTCTTCTCACCAGCGCAGAGCTAAGTGCTGCCACTGGGCGTGGGAGGGAGCCCCAGGGCCTGAGGCCGGCACCCCTGAGACTCCAGGGCGTGTACAGCCCCAACTCATTATTACGTGAGAGTGTCACGAACGGCGAGCTTCACAGGCATTGGCCTTCTTCACAGGCTCCAGGCCTTTTCCGAAGCGCGATAGATTCACAGGCACTCGCCTTGCTTCACAGGCTCTGGGCCTTTTCCAAAACGCGATAGCTTCACGGGCACTCGCCTTGCTTCACAGGCTCTAGGCCTTTTCCAAAATGCGATAGCTTCACAGGCACTCGCCTTGCTTCACAGGCTCTGGGCCTTTTCCAAAACTCGATAGCTACACAGGCACTCGCCTTGCTTCACAGGCTCTGGGCCTATTCCAAAACGCAATAGCTTCACAGGCACTCGCCTTGCTTCACAGGCTCTGGGCCTTTTCCAAAACGCGATAGCTTCACAGGCACTCGCCTTGCTTCACAGGCTCTGGGCCTTTTTAGGGGTAGAAGCTCCGGAGGTGCTGGATGTTCCACGCATTCTGGACTGGCACTCCCTCCTGAGTCTCCAAGCGCGCGGAGCCGGGCCTGGAAACATGAACAACCTTGAATGGGCCCTCCCACATGGGAGAGAGCTTGTGCAGTTCCTCCCTGGAGAGAACCCGCCTGAGCACGAGGTCTCCTACCTCGAGAGTCCTGGGGCGGATGTTGCGGCAGTGATATCGCCGCAGCGCCTGTTGGTACCTCGCCGCTCGCAGCGCGGCTTCTCGGCGATGCTCCTCCCCCAGCACGAGGTCCATCCCCCGCATGGCATCCTGCTGCGCCTCGTCGAACGCCAGGACCCGCGCGGAGTGACGTCTCACCTTGTGAGGGAGGACCGCTTCCGCTCCGTAGACCAGGAAGAACGGGGTCTCTCCAGTCGGCTTGGTCGCAGTGGTGCGGATGGACCACAGCACGGACTGAAGCTCATCGTACCAACCTCTGCCGCAGGCCTCCAGCTTATTCTTGAACGTCCTGGTCTTGAGGCCCCTCAGGACCTCCGCGTTTGCCCGCTCGGCCTGGCCGTTGCTTCGGGGGTGCGCCACTGAAGCATAGCATATCTGCGTTCCAAGGTTAGCACAGTATGTTTTGAACAGGTTACTGGTGAACTGCGAACCATTGTCCGTGATGATGCGATTAGGCACCCCGAACCGGCTCACGATGCCCTTGATGAACTTGACCGCGGAACCCGCGGGAATGGTGCAGACAGCCTCCACTTCAGCCCACTTGGTGAACTTGTCCATGGCAACGTAAAGGTAGCGGTAGCCCCCTGGCGCCCGAGGAAACGGGCCCAAGATGTCTAGCCCCCAGACTGCGAATGGCCACCAAAGGGGGATAGTCTGCAAGCCCCCTGCTGGCTAATGGATCTGCTTGGCGTGGAACTGGCAGGCTTCACAAGCTTTCACCAGTTCCATGGCGTCATTGAGCGCGGTGGGCCAATAGAACCCACTGCGGAACGCCTTTCCGACGAGGGTCCATGATGATGAATGATGTCCGTAGTCTCCGCCATGTATATCTTCCAGTAGTTCCTTCCCTTGCTCCCTGGAGATGCAGCGCAGGGATACATCGTTTGGTCGCTTCCGGTAGAGCTCTCCATCTTTGATGCAGTATGTCGTGGCCTCACGTGCCACTCGCTCTACTTCCTCCTCCTTCTCTGGCAAGGTCCCTTGCGTTAAGTAGCTAAGGAGCTCCGCGATCCAACATCCCTCTTGAGGTTCCATCGTCAGGAGTAGGCGTGCTCCCGAGGCCGGGCCACAGGCCGGAGCTCCTGAGGCAGGTGGCTGGGGGAGCTCCTCCCGAGGCTGAGCCGTGTTTGATAATGATGGCAGGGCTGAAGGCTTGAAGAGCCGCTCCTCCAAAACGCCAGGCTCCTGAGGTAACCGCCTGGACGCGCGTTTGGCGATGTCATCGGCTTCCTGATTAGTGCCATGGGGCACATGCTGCAACTCCAACCCCCAGAACGGCTTCTCCATCATGCGGACCTCTGCAAGGTAGGCTTCCATGTGCTCGTCCTTCGGCTCGTACACCTTGTTGGAGAAGTTGACAAGAAGCTGCGAATCACCCTTGATGGTGAGGCATTTCACCCCCAGGGCAGCCGCGGCCTTCAAGCCCGCTATTAGACCTTCATACTCTGCTATGTTGTTGGAGTCCTTTTCACCTTGCTGGAAACAGAGCGGCACGGCGTAATAGAGCTTGCCCTGAGTGGGCGATATAAGCATCGCCCGAGCGCCATGCCTGGAGAACGCCCCATCGAAGTACATGACCCAGCCTTCTGGCGCCTCGCTTCCCGGGGACAGGGACCGATCCTCGTCGGCCTTGAGGCCTGGCGCCTCCATCCATTCTGCCACAAAATCCGCCAATGCCGCTCCCTTGATGACTCTGGTTGTGCTGAATTCGAGCTGAAACGCTTGCAGCTCTATTTTCCACTCGGCGACCCTTCTAGCTGAATTGGGGCTCCTGGGCACTCTCTCTAGGGGGTATGACGAGACGACCTTGATGGGTGACCCTGAAAATAGTGCTGTAGCTTGCGTGAGGCCACCAGCAGCGCGAGGAGGAGTTTCTGAGGCATGGGGTACCGTGCCCTTGCATCTCGCAACACCGTGTTGACGAAGTACACTGGGTGCTCAACGAGGTGGAGTGCGTCAGTGCTGGTGGCTCCCTTCGGAGACCTTGGCGCCTCTTGAGGCAATGAGGACTCCTGGTACTGACCATCTGGGAGTGGGGCCTCTTCTGCTTCCGGTGCGCCCCTCTGCAGCGGCTGATCCTCCTCAGCCGCTGTAGCAGTTTCTGTGGGCCTTCCCCATTCCTGTTCCGCCTCGTCCCGGGCCGCTGCTGCGGTTTTGATTCGACGCTCCTCTCTGACTACCACCAAGGCTGCGCTGGCGGAGTAGGGAGTGGCGGCGAGGTAAAGCACCAGGGGCTCTTGAGGGCGCGGAGCCACCATGACCGCTGGACTGGTCAGGTATCTCTTGAGATCCTGGAACGCCTTGTCGGCCTCTTCAGTCCACTCGAAGGGCCCCTTTTTCTTCATTAGCTTGAAGAAAGGTAGCGCTCGCTCCCCCAACTTGGAGATGAAGCGCCCTAGCGCGGTCATGCGCCCCGTGAGCTTTTGCATTTCTTTGAGGGTCTTTGGCGGGCTCATGTCTTCCACTGCCTTGACCTTCTCCGGGTTAGCCTCGATGCCTCGGTGGGACACGAGGAAACCCAAGAGCTTGCCCAAGGGGACTCCGAACACACACTTCTCTGGGTTGAGCCGTAGGTTCACTGCGTTGGGGCTCGCGAAGGTTTCCTCCAGGTCTTGTATCAAGGTCCTGGCCTCCCTAGATTTTACCATGATGTCATTGACGTAAGCTTCAACATTCTTCCCGAGCTGCGGGCCCAGGGTGATGTGCATCAGCCGCTGAAAGGTCGCCCCTGCGTTACGCAGCCCGAATGGCATGCATGTGTAGCAGTACACCCCACACGGGGTTAGGAAGGCTGTCTTCTCGACGTCTTCTACTGCCATCTTGATCTGGTGATACCCAGAGAAGGCATCCAGGAAGCATAACAGGTCGCATTTCGCAGTCGAATCGACGATCTGGTTGATGCGGGGGAGCGGGAACGGATCTTGCAGGCACGCTTTGTTGAGGTTGGTGAAGTCGACACACATGCGCTCCTTCCCTCCCTTCTTTGGCACAACGACAGGGTTGGCCAACCAATCTGGGTATCGGACCTCGCGAATGACCCCAGCGGCCTCTAATTTGCGGGTCTCTTGGACGATGAAGGCCTGCTTTTCTGTGGACTGCCACCTGGCCTTCTGCTTCACAGGGCGCACGTTGGGGCACACGTTGAGGTGATGCTCAATTACACTCCTGGGGATCCCTGCCAACTGGTCTGGCTCCCAAGCGAATACCTTCTTGTTTGCGCGCAGGAACCCGACCAGGGCCTCTTCCTGCTCGGGTTTGAGGTGGGCGCCTGTGGTGAAAGTGGCGTTGGTGGACCCGTCCTCATCGACGGGTATCCGCTTGGTTTCAGCCTTGTCTTGGGTGAACAACTGCTTCTTCTTGGCGGGGCAGCTCCCTTGGGCTCGGGGGCCTCCAAGTCGGCGGGCTGTGCCGACGCCGCTGTCTTGAAGACGAGCTTGAGCACCCGCAGAGCGTCCCCGGTGTCCCTGTGCACGGTGAGGACACCGCTGCTCCCGGGCATCTTCATGAGGTTGTACGCCGGGTGCGTGGCTGCCATGAACTGGGCCAGCGCTGGGTAGCCGAGGATGGCATTGTAGGGGAGGCCGATGGGGGCGATGTCGAAGTCGACCAGCTCCATGCGGAAGTTGTTGTAGGTGCCAAAGGTTACTGGGAGCCGGATCTGTCCAAAGGAGCTGGACGATCCGCCCCCAACGCCTGAGAAGGGCCGGCTGGGTCGCAGCCGTTCCTGGGGTATGCAGAGGAGGTTGAAGGCCTCGACCGAGAGCATGCTGAGGCCCGCGCCGCCATCAATGAGGGTTCTGGTGACGGCCACCTGGCAGATGGTGGGGGTGCACAGCATGGGGAGCGCACCCGAGGAGGCCGAGTTGGAGGGGTGGTCCTCCGAGCTGAAGGTCAGGCCGGTCTCGAGCGCCGCCCGATCCAGGGGAGCGCCCTGCCGCGTGGAAGCGGCGCTGACCCGGCGGATGAACGGCTTGACGTGGTGACTTGTGGGCGGCGCCTGCGAGCCGCCCAAGAGGGCCGCGACGACCGGGGGTGTTGACGCAGCGCGATAGACGGGGGAGAGGTTGCGGGGCTCCATGGGCGCGCGGAGCGCGCGGGGCGAAGAACCAGCTGGGGTGAGCGTGGGAATTGCGGTGTGGCCGCCTTGCCGCACGGACAGATGCCGGGACGACGCTTGCTGCCCATCCCCCACCGGGCCGGCAGCGGCGTTGACGGCAGGTGACGGGGAACGGCATGGATGCCCGCCGACAGGGGCCGTCGGGGCGACACGGGAAGCGAGTGCGGCCCGGCGCTCGGCGCGGGCCCGACGAGCGTCAGACATGGGCGTGATGGTGGGAGGAGAACGGGGCGGTGGAAGACGAATTCCGGTGCACCCCTACCTGGCGCGCCAAATGTCGGATTTCGGGTTCCGGCAGACCCTTGAGGTTCGAACACTGGGGTGCGCGCGGAGATTTCGCCTCCTACCTACCTGCACCCCTCCGCCATGCTAGGATCTGAACTAAGGAAAGAACAACACAAGAGACAAAGAGTTTATACTGGTTCGGGCCACCGTTGTGGTGTAATACCCTACTCCAGTGTGTGGTGTGGTGGATTGCCTCTTGGGCTGATGATGATGAACAATACAAGGAAGAACAGCCTCGTGAAGGTCTGTTCTTGGCTAGGCGATGAACTGCTCGGAGGAGTTCAGTCACCTTTTTCTCTCTCTCTCTGCTTTCCTACGACCGACCACTTGCTGTGTGGGTGGCTGGTCCTATTTATAGAGGCCCTGGTCCTTTTTCCAAATATTGGGCGGGAAGGAAGCCAACAATGGCGGGCTAATTTGAAGGGGGACAACAAGTATCAGCTATCCTGACAAAAGTAGTCTTCGCCTGCACAAGGCTCTGGTGATGACGCCGTCTTGGGCTCCATGGTGACCTCCGTCTCGTAGTCCTCCTGGTCTTGGTCTCGTTATACCGAAATGGCAACCTTTGCCTGATGCCTCGGTACTCCACGGCTGCGCTTGCCCCTTTGCACCAAAGGGGGAAGGAGGACGCTGCGTGGGCTAGCACCCGCCTGGCGCCCTGAGTCGTCATGGCTTGCGTCACGGGCACCTCGTGAGGTAACCCGCCTTGGTCTCTCTGCCTCCTCGTGAGCCAGCCTGACGAGGCCGTGCCTGAGGAAGCTCCGCGTCGTCCGCCCCGCGAGGCTTGGCCCCTCGCGAGGGTCTTGGGTTTGTGTTGGTGAAGATGGGTTGTGCTGGGCCCCCCTCTGAGCCACGCCGCAGGCCACAGGCAGGCAAGTCTAGGGACCCCCGTTCCCAGAATGCCGACAACCCCCGTTCCCAGAACGCCGACAGTAGCCCCCGGGCCCAAGGCGCGCCCGGACTTGGCCGTGCAGGGAGGCGAAAGGGCAAGTGCGAAGCGCCGCGGGCCCTAACAGCCTGCGGCCTTGGGCGCCATGTGGCGGTTGATTGGACGTGGGCATCTCCACTTCCCCACGGCGCCTCGGCAACTACATGGATTGGACTAGTCCCTGCATGCAAAGCGGGTCATGATTACCTGCGATTGTGGGGACCGACGGTTGGCCCTCGCCGGTTATAAGTACGGATCGGCGCGCGCCCTTCCAGTTCATTCCCCCTTGCTTCTCCTTCTTCTTCATGGCCCCGTCCAGGAGGTTCTCGGCCGCAAAGAAGGGGAAGGCTCGCCAGGTTGAGCCTGCCTCTCCCCCGCCCAAGCGCGGCCGAGGGCGCCCTCGCAAACATCCTGTGGCCACCACGGCAGCTCCCCACGGCCGTGGAGACGATTTCCAGCATGGTGACAGGTGGACTGCTGCGGCTGGGGGGGGGGCGCTTCGGTCGCTCGTCCCCCAAGGCCGCGCTTTCGCGCTGCAGAGGTGCTGCCGGAGTTCGTTGTGTGGTCGGCGGAGCCGACTAGCACCCGGCTTCAACTTCCTCGCTTCCTCCTCGGCGAGCTCCCGGCCGGTGCCCCGGGCGGCCTCTGGCTTCAGGCAAACGGCTGTTGCAGCCGGGCCTCATGGGCTTCACTGGAGGTCTCCGCAGCCGGGAGCCTGGCCTTGACCCGCGGTTGGCAGACGTTTGCCCGCGCGCGTGGCCTGAGCCGTCGGTGCACCCTGCACTTCAAGTTTGACGGTGATGCCACCCTCTATGTGAGGGTGTTTGGGGAAGATGGTCGCCGCGTAGGGTGTTGTCCTGAGGACGACGACCGCGGCCGGGAACCCAGCCCCGGCGATGATGGAGAGGGCAGCGCTCGCGTGATTGGCGGCGCTCAGGGTTCCCCAAGCTTCACCGGTTCTTCTTCAGGCGGCGACTCTTCTAGCGATGACCGCGGTCAGCCCCCACGTCGTCGTACCTGCTTGGGAGGTGGTAGCGTGTCTGCCCGCGATCGCGTTTCGGTGAAGCGCGAGAGGGAATCTGCTTGAGCCCCGGAGGCAGCTCGAGCCTTCCCTGCAGGCCGGTGTGAGGCGAGCTGCGCCTGATTTGTTCTTTCCTTTCCTTTTTCCTGTGTAAAAAGACAGTAGCATGGAGTCCCGCGGGGACGTGTTTGGGTTATTGCTGTTAATCATTGCTTTGCTTCCGTTATCGTGCCTTCCGGCTACGTGCCCGCGCGTGGATAGTTCCCGGCCCCAGCCGTGGGGGGGCGACCGACCCAGGCCATGTGTTCACGTCGCGGTGCCCGTGGGGCACAGACTGGAGGGGTGCTCCTGTAATGGACCCAGGTCGCGAAACCTTTGAACGACTAGGACAGGAACACTCGCGAGGGCACTCGGCTGCCCCCCTCGCGAGGCCTTGCATAAGAGAAATCGAGGCAGGAGAGTGAAAAGTCGAAGAACCACAAGCCAAAGACGGCAACAGCTTCAATAAAACTTCAAATGAGAATGAACAAGCCAACTGCGGAAAGCAAATGAAAAAGGCGCGTCCGGCACCTAATCTAGTCTTTGACGTCTTCTCACCAGCACGAAGCTAAGTGCTGCCACTGGGCGTGGGAGGGAGCCCCAGGGCCTGAGGCCGGCGCTCCTGAGATTCCGGGGCGTGTACATCCCCAACTCATTATTACGTGAGAGTGTCACGGGCGGCGAGCTTCGCAGGCGTTGGCCTTCTTCACAGGCTCCGGGCCTTTCTTGGGGGAAGCAGGCTTCACAGGCATTTGCCCTCTTCACAGGCTCCGGGCCTTTTCCAAAACATGATAGCTTCACAGGCATTCGCCTTCTTCACAGGCTCTGGGCCTTTTCCAAAAAGGATAATCTTCATAGGCATTCGCCTTCTTCACAGGCTTTGGGCCTTTCCCAAAATGCGACAGCTTCACAGGCATTCGCCTTCTTCACAGGCTCTGGGTCTTTTCCAAAAAGGATAATCTTCACAGGCATTCGCCTTCTTCACAGGCTCTGGGCCTTTTCCAAAACGTGACAGCTTCACAGGCATTCGCCTTCTTCACAGGCTCTGGGCCTTTTCCAAAACGTGACAGCTTCACAGGCATTCGCCTTCTTCACAGGCTTTGTGATTTTTCCAAAACACGACAGCTTCACAGGCATTCGCCTTCTTCACAGGCTCTGGGCCTTTTTAGGGGTAGAACCTCCGGAGGTTCTGGATGTTCCATGCGTTCTGGATCGGCACCCCCTCCTGAGTCTCCAAGCGCGCGGAGCCGGGCTTGGAAACATGAACAACCTTGAACGGGCCCTCCCACATGGGAGAGAGCTTGTGCAGTCCCTCCCTGGAGAGAACCCGCCTGAGCACGAGGTCTCCTACCTCGAGAGTTCTGGGGCGGATGTTGCGGCAGTGATATCGTCACAGTGCTTGTTGGTACCTCGCCGCTCGCAGTGCGGCTTCTCGGCGACATTCCTCCCCCAGCATGAGGTCCATCCCCCGCATGGCGAACGCCAGGACCCGCGCGGAGCAACGTCTGACCTCGTGAGGGAGGACCTCTTCTGCTCCGTAGACCACGAAGAACGGGGTCTCTCCAGTCGGCTTGGTCGCGGTTGTGCGGATGGACCACAACACGGACTGAAGCTCGTCGTACCAACCTCTGCCGCAGGCCTCCAGCTTCTTCTTGAACATACTGGTCTTGAGGCCCCTCAGGACCTCTGCGTTGGCTCGCTCGGCCTGGCCGTTGCTTCGGGGGTGCGCCACTGAAGCGTAGCATATCTGCGTTCCAAGGTTAGTACAGTATGTTTTGAAGAGGTTACTGGTGAACTGCGAACCGTTGTCTGTGATGATGCGGTTCGGCACCCCGAACTGGCTCATGATGCCCCTGATGAACTTGACCGCGGAACCAGCGGGGATGGTGCGAACGGCCTTTACTTTGGCCCACTTGGTGAACTTGTCCACGGCAGCGTAGAGGTAGCGGTAGCCCCCTGGCGCCCGAGGAAATGGGCCCAGGATGTCCAGCCCCCAGACTGCGAATGGCCATGAAAGGGGTATAGTCAGCAGGCCTCCTGCCGGCTGATGGATTTGCTTGGCGTGGAACTGGCAGGCCTCACAAGCTTTCACCAGTTCGACGGCGTCATTGAGTGCGGTGGGCCAATAAAACCCACTGCAGAATGCCTTGCCGACGAGGGTCCGTGATGATGAATGGTGTCCACAGTCTCCGCCGTGTATATCTTCCAACAGTTCCTTTCCTTGCTCCTTGGAGATGCAGTGCAGGGATACATCGTTTGGTCGCTTCCGGTAGAGCTCTCCATCCTTGATGCAGTATGTCGTGGCCTGCCGTCCCACACGCTCCGCTTCCTCCTCCTTCTCCGGCAGGGTCCCTTGTGTTAAGTAACTCCGGAGCTCCGTGATCCAGCACCCCTCCTGAGGTTCCATCGTCAGGAGCAGGCGTGTTCCTGAGGCCGGGCCACAGACCGGGGCTCCTGAGTTGGAGACCTTTATCCTCTGCTATGTTGTTGGAGACCTTTTCACCTTACTGGAAACAGAGCTGTACAGCGTAGTAGAGCTTGTCCTGAGTGGGCGTTATAAGCACCGCCCCAGCCCCAGCGCCATGCCTGGAGAACGCCCCATCAAAGTACATGACCCAGCCTTCTGGCGCCTCGCTTCCCGGGGAGAGGGACCGATCCTCGTTGGCCTTGAGGCCTGGTGCCTCCGTCCATTCTGCCACAAAATCCGCTAATGCTGCTCCCTTGATGACTCTGGTCGTGCTGAATTCGAGCTGAAACGCTTGCAGTTCTATGTTCCACTCAGCGACCCTTCCAGCTGAGTTAGGGCTCCTGAGCACTCTCTCTAGGGGGTATGACGAGACGACCTTGATGGGGTGACCCTGAAAATAGTGTCGCAGCTTGCGCGAGACCACCAGTAGCGCGAGGAGGAGCTTCTGGGGCATGGGGTACCGTGCCCTCGCGTCCCGCAACACCGTGCTGACGAAGTACACTAGGTGCTCAACGAGGTTGGGCGCGTCAGTGCTGGTGGCGCCCTCCGGGGACCATGGCGCCTCCTAAGGCGATGAGGCCTCCTAAGGCTGGCCATCTGGGAGAGGGGCCTCTTCCGCCTCCGGTGCACTCCTCTGCGGGGGCTGATCCTCCTCAGCCGTGGTGGCGGTTTCTGTGGGCCTTCCTTGTTCCTGTTTTGCCTTGTCCCGGGCTGCTGCTGTGGTTTTGATTCGACGCTCCTCCCTAACCGCCACCAGGGCTGCGCTGGCGGAGTAGGGAGTGGCGGCGAGGTAAAGCACCACGGGCTCTTGAGGGCGCGGGGCCACCATGACCGGAGGGCTGGTCAGGTATCTCTTGAGATCCTGGAACGCCTTGTCGGCCTCTTCAGTCCATTCAAAGGGCCCCTTTTTCTTCATTAGCTGGAAGAAGGGCAGCACTCGCCCCCCCAACTTGGAGATGAAGCGCCCCAGCATGGTCACGCTCCCAGTGAGCTTCTGCATTTCTCTGAGGGTCTTTGGCGGGATCGTGTCCTCGATCGCCTTGACCTTTTCCGGGTTAGCCTCGATGCCTCGGTGGGACACGAGGAAACCCAAGAGCTTGCCCGAGGGGACTCCGAACACACACTTCTCTAGGTTGAGCCGCAGGTTCACTGCATTGAGGCTCACGAAGGTTTCCTCCAAGTCTTGTATTAGGGTCCTGGCCTCTCGAGACTTCACCACAATGTCATCGACATAAGCCTCAACATTCTTCCCGAGCTGCGGGCCCAAGGTGATGTGCATCAGCCGCTGAAAGGTCACCCCTGCGTTACGCATCCCGAATGGCATGCACATGTAGCAGTACACCCCACACGGGGTTAGGAAGGCTGTCTTTTCGACATCTTCTACCGCCATCTTGATCTGGTGATACCCAGAGAAGGCATCCAAGAAGCATAGCAGGTCGCATTCTGCGGTGGAATCGATGATCTGGTCGATGCGGGGGAGCGGGAACGGATCTTGCGCGCATGCCTTGTTAAGGTTGGTGAAGTCGACACACATGCGCTCCTTCCCTCCCTTCTTTGGTACAACGATAGGGTTGGCCAACCAATCCGGGTATCGGACCTCGCGAATGACCCCAGCGGCTTCTAGTTTGCGGGTATCTTGGACGATGAAGGCCTGCTTTTCTGTGGACTGCCGTCTTGCCTTCTCCTTCACAGGGCGCACGTTGGGGCACACGTTGAGGTGATGCTCGATTACGCTCCTAGGGATCCCCGCTAACTGGTCAGGCTCCCAAGCGAATACCTTCTTGTTTGTGCGCAGTAACCTAACCAGGGCCTCCTCCTGCTCGGGCTCGAGGTTGGCGCCTATGGTGAAAGTGGCATGGGTGGACCCGTCCTCATTGACGGGTATCTGCTTGGTTTCTGCCTTGTCTTGGGTGAACAACTGTTTCTTCTTGGTAGGTGCAGCCCCCTTGGGTTCGGGGGTCTCCGAGCCGGCGGGCTGTGCCAACGCCGCCGTCTTGAAGGCGAGCTTGAGCACTCGCAGCGCGTCTCTGGTGTCCCCGTGCACGGTGAGGACACCGCTGCTCCCGGGCATCTTCATGAGGTTGTATGCCGGGTGCGTCACGGCCATGAACTGGGCCAGCGCTGGGTAGCCGAGGATGGCGTTGTAGAGGAGGCCGATGGGGGCGATGTCGAAGTCGGCCAGCTCCGTGCGGAAGTTGTTGTAGGTGCCGAAGGTTACTAGGAGCCGGATCTGTCCCAAGGAGCTGGATGATCCGCCCCCAACGCCTCAGAAGGGCCGGCTGGGTTGCAGCCGTTCCAGGGGTATGCAGAGGAGGTTGAAGGCTTCAACCGAGAGCACGCTGAGGCCCGCACCGCCATCGATGAGAGTTCTGGTGACGTCCACCTGGCATATGGTGGGGGTGCACAGCATGGGGAGCGCACCCGAGCAGGCCGAGTTGGAGGGGTGGTCCTCCGAGCTGAAGGTCAGGCCGGCCTTGGGCGCCGCCCGGTCCGGGAGAGCCCCCTGCTGCGTGGAAGCGGCGCTGACCCAGCGGATGAACGGCTTGATGTGGTGACTTGTAGGCGGCGCCTGCGAGCCGCCCAGGAGGGTCGCGATGACCGGGGGTGTTGGTGTAGCATGGTGGGCGGGGAACAGGCTGCGGAGCTCTTCCCAAGAGGCCACAGAGGCTACCGGCAGGTGGAGCAGCCATGCGCGCGGAGCGCCGGTGAGGGCCGTGGGGAGCCAGTTGGCCATGACCCTATCGTCACCTCCATCTTTGTGGATGGCCTCCTCGTACGCCAGCAAGAAGGCCAGTGGATCAGTTGTGCCGCTGTAGCACGGCGGCGTCGTTGGCTTGAACTTGTCCGGCCACCGTACCCGTTGCAGGGCCGGCGGCCTGAGCGGGCGACGCGCTACTCATCACGAGGCAGGTCGTGGCGATGGCGGAAGGGAGAACTCCGGTGCACCCCTACCTGGCGCGCCAAATGTCGGATTTCGGGTTCCGGCGGACCCTTGAGGTTCGAACACTGGGGTGCGCGCGGAGATTTCGCCTTCTACCTACCTGCACCCCTCCGCCTCGCTAAGATCTAAGCTATGGAAAGAACAGCACAAGAGACACAGGGTTTATACTGGTTCGGGCCACCGTTGTGGTGTAATACCCTACTCCAGTGTGTGGTGTGGTGGATTGCCTCTTGGGCTGATGATGATGAGCAATACAAGGAGGAACAGCCTCGCGAGGGTCTGTTCTTGGCTAGGGCGATGAACTTCTAGGAGGAGTTCGGTCACCCTTCTCTCTCTCTCTGATTTCCCCCCTTTTTCTACCCTGGGGGTGGCTAGTCCTATTTATAGGCAAAGGCCCTGGGCCTCTTCCCAAATATTGAGCGGGAAGGGCGCCAACAATTGGCCATTTTAAAGGGGTACATCTAGTACACTTATCCTGACTAAAGTTGGTCCTCGCCTGCCAAAGACTCTGGTGGTGACGCTGGCTTGGGCTCCACAATGACTTCCTCCCTGCCGTTGGACTGGTCTTGGTCTCGTTGCACCGAAACGGGTGCCTTTGCTTGATGCTCCCGCCTGCGCTTGCTCCCTTTGCACCAAAGAGGAAAGGAGGACACTGCGCGGGCTGGCGCCCGCCTGGCACCCTTGGTCATCATGGCTTGCGTCACGGGCACCTCGTAAGGTACCCCGCCTTGATCTCTCCGCCTCCTCGCGAGCCAGCCTGATGAGGCCGTGCCTGAGGAAGCTCCGTGTCGTCCGCCCCGCGAGGCTTGGCCCCTCGCGAGGGTCTTGGGCCTGTGTTGATGAAGATGGGCCATGTTGGGCCCCTCCTCGAGCCACGCCGCAGGCCGCAGGCAGGCAAGTCTGGGGACCCCCGTTCCCAGGACGCCGACACCGGTGACCACGGCGAGATGCCGCGCGTTCATCCCAGAGCTACGCAGCGTTGTCTGGCCGGGGAAGTTCAAGCCAAACCTGCCTCCACGCTACGACGGCACCCCCGAATCGGCCAAGTTCCTGCAGCTCGATGAGCTGTGTATCGAGGCGTCCAACGGTGACGAGATGGTCATGCCGAACTGGTTTCCCATGGCCCTGAAAGATGGCACACACTCATGGCTCCTGACCCTCCCAGTGGGATCGATTTCCTCCTGGGTGAGATGCGAGAGCGCTTTATCGCCAACTTCTAGGGCACTCGCGACCGCCCGCCGGCTGCGGGTGACCTGGGCGCATCAAGCAGCAGCCGGGAGAGACCTTCGAGAAGTACATCCAGTGCTTCAACAGTGTTCGCCTCAAGATCACCAAGGTGTCGGAAGAGGCCATCATCTCGGCGTTCCCTGATGGCATCCGGGACGTCAAGATGAAGGAGGAGCTCGGCATACACGAGGACCTGTGCATGGCTCTGGAGATGTTCAACATGGCAATCAAGTGTGCGAGAGCTGAAGAAGGTCGCATCTCTCTCCTGGAGCCTCCAGAGGCTGACCCAGAAGACAAGAAAGCCAAGGCCAAGGATGTGAAGCGCAAGGGCCCAGCTGTGCTGGAGGCCGAACTAGAGATGATGCGCGGTTGCGACCACCCGGAGTCATGCAAGGGCAGCCGCCTGTTCTGCGTCTTCCACAATGTGCACAGCCACAACACCAATGACTGCCAGGAACTCAGGGCCATCCGCGACAGGTGCTTTGGTCGCCGCCCTGAGCGCAATGACTAAGGTTACGGCCATGGAGGAGGCCAAGGCAGAGGATGCTGGGACGGTCGCGACCACCGCCAGGACTGGCACGACCAGCCTCGTGAGGACTGCTGGCAGGACCAACCCCGCGAGGGCCCCCTGGAGAGATCAACCTCGCGAGGACCGTCCTCAGGGCAACGCTAGCCTTCCTCCACTACCGCCACCGCTAAGAAGGAATGATGACCACCACCAGGACAAGGGGGCTGGGGGCTTCCAAGAGCCTCATGCCATCGCCTGCATCCTAGGCGGAGCTTAGGTCCCTGCCTCCCATCATATCTTCAAGCAGTTCGCGTGCGAGGTGAACGTGGACCTCCCCAAGCCTGAGGCAACACGTCCACTCAGGTGGTCCAAGTACACCATCACCTTTGACTCTTCTGACCAACTCAAGTGCGCAGCCACTGCCAGTGCACTCCCGATGCTCTGCTCGCCTACCATCAGCAACGTCCTCGTCACAAAGACACTCATCAATGGTGGCGCGGGGCTCAATGTTCTGTTTGTCGAGACATTCGACCGACTTCAAGTGCCCTACGACTAGCTTCATCCTACAAGCCCTTCTCAGGAGTGACCGACGGCTCCACCATCCTGATAGGGTAGATCTGCCTCCCTGTCACTTTCTGCAAGCGCGACAACTACCATACTTAACTCATCGACTTTGATGTGGCCCACATTCGCCTCCCGACAACGCCATCCTTGGGTACCCGGCCCTGGCCATGTTCATGGCCGTGACTCATCATGGCTACAATATCGTCAAGATGCTAGGGACCTACGACATCATCACGGTTGCCTGCGACGAGAAGGAGGCAGTGTGCTATCTCAAGCGCGCCTACCACGTTGCGGCTGTCGAGGACCCGGACAACGAGGGTGTTGTCTACCCTCCCGAGGTTGTCCCCAAAAAGAAGAAGCAGTTGCTCCGCCTAAGACCTCGGGAGGATGGGGCGGCCGGTGGCCCTGCCCCAGGACCTACGCCCACTAACGGGGCGCCTTCCCCTCTCGCATAGGAAGGCGCGCCCGACGCCCTTCTCAGGCTGGGCACAGGGGCTCTCCTATGGAGGGCCTCTGACCTGGCCAGCATCACGAGGGAGGCACTCAGGCACCATGTGGAGGCGTGCTCTAGCACGCGCTTCCACGAGGAGGGCACAGGGCGCGAGGCGCCAGGCGCACAGGAGTTCATCATCAGGGTGATCGAGGAGATTCAGGAGGCAAGAGCTATGCGAGGCGAGCGTCGCCCTGCACCACACGACGCGACGCCCTGCCCCGGCGAGGACAGCGAGACAGAGCTACATCTCAGGAGCTCTTCTGGCCGTCCCATATTGGCCGGTGTGAGGGGCCCCCCTCACAGCTATGTTCGCATGCCCTTCGGTTTGTTAAAGATGGCTGCCACACACCAGCGCCACATGCGGGGCGTCCTGGCGGCTCATGAGGTGATACGTCTCCAACGTATCTATAATTTTTGATAGTTCCATGATATTATATTATCTGTTTTGGATGTTAATGGGCTTATTTATACACTTTTATATTATTATTGGGACTAACCTACTAACCCAAGGCCAGTGCAAATTGCTGTTTTTTTGCCTATTTCAGTGTTTCACAGAAAAGGAATATCAAACGGAATCCAAATGGAATGAAACCTTTGGGAGAGTTATTTTTGGAACAAACATGATCCAGGGAACTTGGAGTAGACGTCAAGAAAGAAACGAGGTGGCCACGAGGCAGGAGGGTGCGCC
Organism: Triticum aestivum; assembly: GCF_018294505.1. NCBI lineage: Eukaryota > Viridiplantae > Streptophyta > Magnoliopsida > Poales > Poaceae > Triticum > Triticum aestivum. Next base: position 425,005,020 of record NC_057797.1, read on the forward strand.
TGCCCCCTGGGCACGCTCCCCACCCTCGTGGGCCCCTCGCAGCTCCACTGACATACTTCATCCTCCTATATATATCCATATACCCTGAAAACATCTAGGAGCACCACGAAACCCTATTTCCACCGCCGCAACCTTATGTACCCAAGAGATCCCATCTTGGGGCCTTTTTCGGAGCTCCACCGGAGGGGGAATCGATCACGGAGGGCTTCTACATCAACACCATAGCTTCTTCGATGATGTGTGAGTAGTTTACCACAGACCTCCGTGTCCATAGTTATTAGCTAGATGGCTTCTTCTCTCTCTTTGGATCTCAATACAAAGTTCTCCTCAATCTTCTTGGAGATCTATTCGATGTAAATCTTTTTGCAGTGTGTTTGTCGAGATCCGATGAATTGTGGATTTATGATCAAGTTTATCTATGAACAATATTTGATTCTTCTCTGAAATCTTTTATGTATGATTGGTTATCTTTGCAAGTCTTTTTGAATTATCAGTTTGGTTTGGCCTACTAGATTGATCTTTCTTGCAATGGGAGAAATATTCGATGTAACTCTTTTTGCGGTGTGTTTGTCGAGATCCGATGAATTGTGGGTTTATGATCAAGTTCATCTATGAACAATATTTGATTCTTCTATGAAATCTTTTATGTATGATTGGTTATCTTTGCAAGTATCTTTGAATTATCAGTTTGGTTTGGCCTACTAGATTGATCTTTCTTGCAATGGAGAAGTGCTTCGTTTTGGGTACAATCTTGCAGTGTCCTTTCCCAGTGACAACAGGGGTAGCAAGGCACGTATTGTATTGTTGCGATCGAGGATAAAAAGATGGGGGTTATATCATATTGCTTGAGTTTATCCCTCTACATCATGTCATATTGCCTAATGCATTACTCTGTTCTTATGAACTTAATACTCTAGATGCATGCTGGATAGCGGTCGATGTGTGGAGTAATAGTAGTAGATGCAGAATTGTTTCGGTCTACTTGTCACGGACGTGATGCCTATATACATGATCATGCCTAGATATTCTCATAATTATTCACTTTTCTATCAATTGCTCGACAGTAATTGTTCACCCACCGTAATACTTATGCTATCTTGAGAGAAGCCACTAGTGAAACATATGGCCCCGGGTCTATCTTTTGTCATATAAGTTTCCAAACTGTTTTATTTTGCAATCTTTCAATCTGTATCATAAAAATACCAAAAATATTTATCTTGTTATTATTATGTCTATCAGATCTCACTCTCGTAAGTGACCGTGAAGGGATTGACAACCCCTTTATGACGTTAGTTGCGAGGTTCTTATTTGTTTGTGTAGGTACGAGGGACTTGCGTGTAGTCTCCTACTGGATTGATACCTTGGTTCTCAAAAACTGAGGGAAATACTTACGCTAATTTGTTGCATCACCCTTTCCTCTTTAACAGAAAACCAACGCAGTGCTCAAGAGGTAGCATGAGGCCAGGCACCAGGCGATCCTGACGGAGTTGGCGATGGATCCTAGTGAGCCCCCGAGGCCCCCAGAGCCTCGCGAGGTTCAGGACCTGGGCAGATCATGAGGGGCGACTTCTGCAGCATGCGTCTTCAACTACCCCAACACCTCTTCAGCAATGGTGCCAGGTGACATTTTTTGGTTTGTTCTGTCGGCGGCGCCCTTCGGGCTGCATCATCCCCAAGCCGCATGGGTCCATCCCTGCAGCATGTGTCGTCCTATGCATCTATCAGAACTAGCTTACCTTATTCCATGAGTTGCAATATGATTATCACCTGCATGTCCGACGCTTCATCACCCCTCGCAGCCATCGCACGTTGCTGACACGCCTCTTTCTCATCCCGCAATGGGGGCTACACATGCTGGCACGATGCTTGTGCTCGAGTCCGTCCGAGCAACACTAAAAAATCTGAGAGATCGAGCTCTGGATCACGGCCTGCCCCACGCACGTCACCTCACCAGATCGAGCTCTGTGGAAAGATCAGCGGCAGGACAACAAGGGCGCTTATGTGTTATGTTCCCCTCCTTGGACTAACTCGCGGGAATCTCTGGAGCTTGACTATGGGAGGCCTCGCTGGCCACTCCTTTTTCACTCAATTCACTTGCATGTTAAAGGGGGTCCTGAGCATCGCGTCTCATGGGCTCCTACTGGCCTTCGCGCCTTCACCCCTGGCCTTGAGCATGGCATCGTGACCTGGCATACCAGCGGTGACCGAGCCTCGCTCGAGGGCCGACACCCGAGGATGTAGAGCATCTAGATTAGCGAGGAAAAGGGGGGACCGACGTGAGCCCTGCCTAGAAGCATCACCATTGAGATCTGGTCAGGCGCTGTGCAAGGAAATCACCACAGACTCACCAAGATAAGTCACTCATACATATTGGCGTGAACCTCACCGCACAGTATTTCGATTTTCGCGATCTTACTCGGGCAATGCCGCTTTCCTTTTCGGCCTTCAGGGAGCTGCTTGCATGCCAAAGGGGACCTCTTGAGCATCACACCTCAGGAGCTCTTACCGGACCTCGGGTCGCTCACCTCCTGGCCTTGACCACGGCATCGCAACCTGGCATACCAGCGACGGCTGAAGCCTGCCTGGGGACTGGGTCCTGTCAGCGTAGAGCACCAAGCTACCGCGAGAACGAAAAGGGGGGACCATGTCGAAGAGAGATACGTAGTTGCAACATCATACTAGGAAGGATAACATTGGAACAAAAGCAATATAGTTTTTTACATACTTTCATGGGGCTCGTCACAATTCCGCGCAGGGAAATGAAAGAAGAAGACCTCAAAGGACCCTGGCCGTTGGGTATCACCGATGATGCCGAGAGGATGCCGCTGCTGGGCTCCGGGTGCGGCGAGAGCTCGGCGGCACATAGCTGTCGTCGCTGGACTTCGGAGAATCACTAGGCTCGGGAGAGTCTCTAGGTCCCAGGGAGTCGCCGCTACTGCTGGAGGGGCTGCCGGAAAGGCCAGGGGCAAGTTGAGCACCCGTGGCCGCGCCGCGTGGACTGCCTCTCCCGGAGCAGCACTCCGGGCGTCGGCCGTCTTCATCAAAGACCTTGGAGAACAACGTGGAGGCACCATCGTACTCAAGTTGGATGGCGAGGGCCCCCTCTGGACAGATGGCGCAGGCGACCTCGGCCCATCCTCGAGTCATGAAGATGTCACCCGGGGGACGACCTCAACCTCCGCCCCCGTGGCTAGGCTGCAACACCCTGTGTGTTGCAGCCACAACACGAGTGCCCCCCCTCCCGGCGGCATCTCCTCGGTGAAGAACCTTAGGAACCGGATCCACATCTACGGCGGCATTGCAGGCAACACCATGGACTCGCGCAAGGTGTCCTTGACATGGGTTTGCGGGCCGGCTGGCTGCACAGCCTCGGCCTGTCCTCCATGACCCCGGACCATGCAGCGTTGTGCACTTCCACCGTGCCCAAGGCTTTGTGCGCAAGCGTACAGAGGGATCGAGAAGCCGTGTGGAGGTTGCTGTACCAAGGCCACATCGCCACTTGCCCTTCGCCGACATTGCGGGAGTGGCCGAGCCTTTTCTGTGGCGGGAGCGGCCTAGGTTCCTCCCAAGGGGTTTTTTCCTTCTCCGCCGTGGAGAACCTCATGATCGGCGCCATGGACACTACGGCAAGACGGCGAGGCGAGGAAGAAGAAGAAGGAGCAGGCAACGAGAAGCTGGAGATGAGCAAGGGGGGCTCTGCCCCACCCCCCATTTATAGCCGGAGGGAGGCCAAACGCCAGCCTCCATGATCCCTAGTAATGATGACCTACTCTACATGCAGCATGCTCTTTGCAACCCGAACGGTTCCCGAGGCAGTGTGGGGAAGCGGAGACGCCCACGCCCCATCAAGCGCCACGCGTCGACCAAGGCCGCAGGTGGTTAGGGCCTGCAGCGCTCCGCCCTTGCCCTTTGGCTTCGCCTCAAAGCCAATTTCGAGCGCGCCTTGGGCCTGGGGGCTACTATCGAAGTTCTAGGAATGGGGGTACACAAACTTGCCTGCCTGCGGCCCGCGTGTGGCTCCATCGATGGCCTGCTACGGCCCACCTTCAACATCGACAACTCAAGACCCTCGCGAGGGGCCAAGCCTCGCGAGGCAGACGACACCAAGACCTCCAGAAGGAGCGGCCTCCTTAGGATGGCTCTTGAGGAGCAGAGATCTCAATGCAGGCCCCAACCTCATGAGTTTCGGATGACGCAATCCATGACGACCAAGGACAGGCGGGCGCTAGCGGGCGCAGTACAACAGTTTCCTCTTTGGTGCTAAAGAGGCAAGGGTAGGCGCGCAGTCCCAAGAAATCAGCCAAAGGTTTCTAGTTCTGTGCAACAAGACCAAGACCACTAGGATGGCAGGAAGGAGGTCATCGCCGAGCCCACCACGGCGTCATGACCAGAAGCTTTGCAGGCGAAGACTACCTTCAAAATTGGCCGTTGTGGGATCCCTTCCGGCCTCCAATTTGGGGGAAGAGGACCAAAGCCATTATAAATAGGACTTAGCCACCACCATAGAGGGAAAGGGATCATCCAGATCATCCTCTCCCCCACCAACTCAAGAACACACCTCCCGAGGTTGTTCGTCCATTGTACTAGTTCATCCTCAGCCCACCTCGAGGCCAATCCACCACAAAGCAGGAGTAGAGTTTTACGCCGCAAGGTGGCCCGAACCTGGGTAAACTGTCGATTCCCATTTCCTTCCTGTTCATCGAGCTAGGCTTGGAGGTTGGCGAGTGGGTAGGCTAGGGAGGTCGAGTTCTTCGCACGCATCCCAGAGTTCGAACCTGTCCAGGGTCTGTGGAGCCCAAAATCCGACACCATTGATATGAGGAAATGTGAGACCTAAATGTTATTGTGGATATGGTTAGTTCATAATTTTTGCTTAAAACTTGAATGTTGGCTTTACATATTTGCAACAACAAGATCAAATAGAGTTTGTAAAGGTTTTTCTTTATCACTTTCAGTTTGTCAACTGAATTGTTTGAGGACAAGCAATGGGTTAAGCTTGGGGGAGTTGATACATCTCCGTCATATCTACTTTTCCAAACTAGTTCGCCCTTGTTTTGGACTCTAACTTGCATGATTTGAATGGAACTAACCCGGACTGACACTATTTTCAGCAGAATTGCCATGGTGTTATTTTTGTGCAGAATAAAAAGTTCTCGGAATGACCTGAAGCTTCACGGATATACGTTTTGGAATTAATAAAAAATATTGGTGAAAGAATCAAGTGAAGGGGGCCCACACCCTGGCCACAAGGGTGAGCACGCCACCCGTCCTTGTGGGCCCACTGGACATCCACCGACCTCAACTCCAACTCCATATATCCATGTCCGGGGAGAAAAAAAAGGAGAAGGATTCATTGCATTTTATGATATGGAGCCGCCGCCAAGCCCTATTCTTCCTCGGGAGGGAAGATCTGGAGTCCGTTCGGGGCTTCGGAGAGGGGAAGTTGTCGCCATCATCATCATCAACCATCCTCCATCACCAATTTCATGATGCTCACCACCGTGCGTGAGTAATCTCGTCGTAGGCTTGCTGGACTGTGATGGGTTGGACGAGATTTACCATGTAATCAAGTTAGTTTTGTTCTGGTTTGATCCCTGGTATCCACTATGTTCTAAGATTGATGTTGCTATGACTTTGCTATGCCTAATGCTTGTCACAAGGGCCCGAGTGCCATAATTTTAGATCTGAACCTTTTATGTTTTCATGAATATATTTGTGTTCTTGGTCCTATATTGCAAGTTATAGTCACCTACTATGTGTTATGATCCGGCAACCCCGGAGTGACAATAGTCGGGACCACACCCGGTCATGACCGTAGTTTGAGGAGTTCATGTATTCACTAAGTGCTAATGCTTTGGTCCGGTACTCTATTAAAAGGAGGCCTTAATGTCCCTTAGTTTCCAATAGGATCCCGCTGCCACGGGAGGGTAGGACAAAAGATGTCATGCAAGTTCTTTTCCATAAGCACGTATGACTATATTCGGAATACATGCATACATTATATTGATGAACTAGAGCTAGTTCTGTGTCACCCTATGTTATAATTGTTGCATGATGAATGCCATCCTACATAATTATCCATGATTGATCCATTGCCTACGAGATTTTCACATATTTATCTTTGCTTCATTATTTTGACGTTGCCACTATTACAATTGCTACAATACTGCTACTGTTACTTTTGCCACCATTACCGTTACTTCCATATTACTTTGCTACTAAATACTTTGCTGCAGATATTAAGTCTTTCAGGTGTGGTTGAATTGACAACTCAGCTGCTAATACTCAAGAATATTCTTTGGCTCCCCTTGTGTCAAATCAATAAATATGGGTTGAATACTCTACCCTCGAAAATTGTTGCGATCCCCTATACTTGTGGGTTATCACGGTGCCACAACCATCCTTCGGTTGCTTTTGCAAGCAAACAAATTTGGACTGAGGGACCCTTAGAGAAATCCACAATATAAATATCACCCTTTCTAATTCCCTCAAAAACGAAGGAGCATTTGGATATTGAAAATAGAACTAGCATGCCTAAATCACATAGCTTGCCAACTGACATAAGATTCAATCCAACGGATTGAACAAGTAAAACATCATTAGTAGATTTATCCTTGGATATGGCAATTTTATCTAGCCCAATTACCTTTCCTTTGTTGTTGTCGTCAAAAGTAATATACTTCAGAGGAGAAGTAGTTAAGTTGGGGTCGACAAACAACGACTTGTCTCCGATCATATGACTAGTGCATCAACTATCCATTATCCATTCTATACACCCAGAGACATAGTCCCACGGAAGAATTAGGCCTTATTAACCACCCATATCTTTGCAGGTGGCTTTGAAACAAATTAACAGGCAGGATATGATTTATTTTGGTAAACATAGTTGTTGCTCGATGAGGTGCGAGCGTAGGCGAAAGAATAAGCATTGAAATTCCTTCCAGATGAATGAGCATAGTGATTGTATGAGGTATGCATATACCTATTCTGTCGAACTCTTTCTGCCTGCATGGTTAGTCGAGTAGTAATAGGCAAAGCATCAACAGTTTTCTTAGGCACCCAAATAGCTTTCTTTGGGGGGGGGGCATTTCTGCTGTTTGGTCCAACATAGCGAGCAACGGCCTCACCATGTTGATTCTTGAACATCTTATAGTTGTTCAGAGAATTATTATCAGGATATTCAACAATAGGAGAGTTATATCCCGAAAGTAATGCTAGATCGAGCATTTTTCTCTTCGCAGGTACCCACACAGTGCGAGGATATTGATGAGGTTCCCGGTATGAACCATTTACATTCAGTTACCTTTGAAAACTGATACCTTCCTTCCTGGGATTTTTGTGAAGAATAGATTTCTTCAGAACATCATAGAGGGTTTGATGCCCTTTGAGAGATTTGAACATTCCTGTCTGAAGAAGATCCTTCAACCTAGCATTCTCATCAGAAACAAAACCATTTTCCTCGACCGAGGGGTTAGCACTAATAGATGATTCAATATTTGATTATGCATTGGTTCATTCAAGGCATTTTAAGCAAGGTGGCAGAAACACTTCAAGTTTAACCTTAAGTTGTTCGGTGAGAAGAGAATTTTCTCTGATCAAATCCTCATGAGCCTCTCGCAGTGCCTCGATTTCATGTTTCCTCTTCAGGTAATCATCGGTCAATCTTTCATGGTCAGCTGAGAGAAAATCATGACCAGTGGATAGTTCATCCATCGTGACTTGAGAGTGGAATACTCTTCGGTCAACTACTGATTTTTCTCCATCTCCTCAACCAACCACCCTTCAGATTTCCTGATGATTTTCTCAATTTTCTACAGCGGGTTTTGTTGAATATTGGCAATTTTGATCAACTTAGCATGGTCATCCTCACCAGAAGAGTATTGATCACTAGAATGAACCTTGTGATGTTTGGAGGATACCTTTTCTTTCGAGGCCTTGGCCATAAAGCAGTAGGCAGGAGATTCATCGTCGCTTGATGGGTTCTCGAAGAAATTTGTCGCAGGAGAAGAGGCACATGCTGTGCCAGCCATGCCCGAGTCAGAATCCTCATCGGATTCATCAGTTTCTTCATAGGAAGACGATTCTTATTCTTCAGAATCCATCTCCTTGCCGATGTATGATGTCTACTAGACAACCTTCTTTTTGTAGACGTTGTTGGGCCTCCAAGTGCAGAGGTTTGTAGGACAGTAGCAAATTTCCCTCAAGTGGATGACCCAAGGTTTATCAATCCGTAGGAGGCATAGGATGAATATGGTCTCTCTCAAGAAACCCTACAACCAAATAACAAAGAGTCTCTTGTGTCCCCAACACACCCAATACAATGGTAAATTGTATAGGTGCACTAGTTCGGTGAAGAGATGGTGATACAAGTGCAATATGGATGATAGATATGGGTATTTGCAATCTGAAAATATAAAAACAGCAAGGTAACTAATGATAAAAGTGAGCGTAAACGGTATTGCAATGCTAGGAAACAAGGCCTAGGGTTCATACTTTCACTAGTGCAAGTTCCCTCAACAATAATAACATAATTGGATCACATAACTATCCCTCAACATGCAACAAAGAGTCACTCCAAAGTCACTAATAGTGGAGAACAAACGAAGAGATTATGGTAAGGTACGAAACCACCTCAAAGTTATTCTTTCCAATCAATCTGTTAGGCTATTCCTATAAGTGTCACAAACAGCCCTAGAGTTCGTACTAGAATAACACCTTAAGACACAAATCAACCAAAACCCTAATGTCACCAAGATACTCCAATGTCACCTCAAGTATCCGTGGGTATGATTATACGATATGCATCACACAATCTCAGATTCATCTATTCAACCAACACATAGAACCTCAAAGAGTGCCCCAAAGTTTCTACCAGAGAGTCAAGACGAAAACATGTGCCAACCCCTATGCATAGGTTCATGGGCGGAACCCGCAAGTTGATCACCAAAACATACATCGAGTAGATCAATAGAACACCCCATTGTCACCACAGGTATCCCACGCAAGACATACATCAAGTGTTCTCAAATCCTTAAAGACTCAATCCGATAAGATAACTTCATAGGGAAAACTCAATCCATTACAAGAGAGTAGAGTGGGGAGAAAACATCATAAGATCCAACTATAATAGCAAAGCTCGCGATACATCAAGATTGTACCACCTCAAGAACACGAGAGAGAGGGAGAGAGAGAGAGAGATCAAACACATAGCTGCTGGTACATACCCTCAGCCCCGAGGGTGAACTACTCCCTCCTCGTCATGGAGAGCGCCAGGATGATGAAGATGGCCACCGGAGAAGGATTCCCCCTCCGGCAGGGTGCCGGAATAGGTCTAGATTGTTTTGGGTGGCTATGGAGGCTTCTGGCGGCGGAACTCCCGATCTATTCTGCTCCTCGAAGTTTTTAGGGTATATGGGTATATATGGGAGGAAGAAGTACGTCAGTGGACCTCCGGGGTGTCCACGAGGCAGGGGGCGCGCCCCCCACCCTCGTGGCAGCCCGGGACTCTCCTGGTCCATCTCCGATACTCCGTGGGCTTCTTCTGGTCCAAAAATATGTTCCGTGAAGTTTCAGGTCAATTGGACTCCATTTGATTTTCCTTTTCTGTGATACTCTAAAACAAGGAAAAAACAGAAACTGGCACTGGGCTCTGGGTTAATAGGCTAGTCCCAAAAATAATATAAAAGTGCATAATAAAGCCGATAAACATCCAAAACAGATAATATAATAGCATGGAACGATCAAAAATTATAGATACGTTGGAGACGTATCAGCATCCCCAAGCTTAATTCCTGCTCGTCCTCGAGTCGGTAAATGATAAAAACAGAATTTTTTTATGTGGAATGCTACCTAACATATTTCTCTAAGTAATTCTCTTCGTTTTGGCATGAATGTTAAGATCCATAAGATTCAAGACAAAAGTTTAATATTGACATAAAAATAATAATACTTCAAGCATACTAACTAAGCAACCATGTCTTCTCAAAATAACATGGCTAAAGAAAGCTATCCCTACAAAATCATATAGTCTGGCTATGGTCCATCTTCACCACACAAAGTATTTAAAACATGCACAACCCCAATGACAAGCCAAGCAATTGTTTCATACTTTTGATGTTCTCAAAAAATTTCAATCTTCACGCAATACATGAGCGTGAGCCATGGACATAGCACTATAGGTGGAATAGAATGGTGGTTGTGGAGAAGAAAAAAAGGAGAAGATAGTCTCACATCAACTAGGCATATCAACGGGCTATGGAGATGCCCATTAATAGATATCAATGTGAGTGAGTAGGGATTGCCATGCAACGGATGCACTAGAGCTATAAATGTAAGAAAGCTCAATAAAAGAAACTAAGTGGGTGTGCATCTAACTTGCTTGCTCATGAAGACCTAGGGCACTTGAGGAGGCCCATTGTTGGAATATACAAGCCAAGTTCTATAATGAAAATTTCCCACTAGTATATGAAAGTGACAAAACAAGAGACTCTCTATCATGAAGATCATGGTGCTACTTTGAAGCACAAGTGTGGAAAAAAAGGATAGTAGCATTGTCCCTTTTATTTATTTTATTTTTTTATTTGGCCTCCCTTTTTTGGGACAATGCTCTATTAATGATGATCATCACACTTCTATTTATTTACAACTTCAAAGATTACAACTCGATACTAGAACAGAGTATGACTCTATGTGAATGCCTCCGGCGATGTACCGGGATAGCAATGATGCATGAGTGACATGTATGAAAGAATTATGAACGGTGGCTTTCCCACAAATACAATGTCAACTACATGATCATGCAAAGCAATATGACAATGATGGAGCATATCATAGTAAACGGAACGGTGGAAAGTTGCATGGCAATATATCTCGGAATGGCTATGGAAATGCCATGATAGGTAGGTATGGTTGTTGCTTTGAGGAAGGTAAATGGTGGGTTTGTGGTACCGGCGAAAGTTGTGCAGTACTAGAGAGGCTAGCAATGGTGGAAGGGTGAGAGTGCGTATAATCCATGGTCAACATTAGTCATAAAGAACTCACATATTTATTGCAAAAATCTATTAGTTATCGAAACAAAGTACTACGCGCATGATCCTAGGGGGATAGATTGGTAGGAAAACACCATCGCTCGTCCCCGACCGCCACTCATAAGGAGGACAATCAATAAGTACATCATGCTCCGACTTCTTAACATAACGGTTCACCATACGTGCATGCTATGGGAATCACAAACTTCAACACAAGTATTTATCAAAATCACAACTACTCAACTAGCACGACTCTAATATCACCATCTCCATATCTCAAAACAATCATCAAGTATCAAACTTCTCATAGTATTCAATGCATTTTATATGAAAGTTTTTATTATATCCCTCTTGGATGCCCATCATATTAGGACTAAATTCATAACCAAAGCAAATTACCATGATGTTTAGGACTCTCAAAATAATATAAGTGAAGCATGAGAGTTCATCTATTTCTTCAAAATAAAACTACCGCCGTGCTCCAAAAAGATATAAGTGAAGCACTAGAGCAAATGACAAACTACTCCAAAAGATATAAGTGAAGATCAATGAGTAGTCAAATAATTATGCAACTATGTGAAGACTCTCTAACATTTAAGAATTTCAGATCTTGGTATTTTATTCAAGCAGCAAGCAAAACTAAATAAAATAAAATGACGTTCCAAGCAAAACACATATCATGTGGCGAATAAAAATATAGCTCCAAGTAAAGTTACCGATGAACGAAGATGAAAGAAGGGATGCCTTCCGGGGCATCCCCAAGCTTAGGATTTTGGTTGGCCTTGAATTTTACCTTGGGGTGCCTTGGGCATCCCCAAGCTTAGGCTCTTTCCACTCCTTATTCCATAGTCCATCGAATCTTTACCGAGAACTTGAAAACTTCAATACACAAAACTTAACAGAAAACTCATAAGCTCCGTTAGCGAAAGAAAAGAAAACGCCACTTCAAGATACTGTAATTAACTCATTCTTTATTTATATTGGTTTTAAACCTACTGTATTCCAACTTCTCTATAGTTTATAAACTATTTTACTATCCATAGATTCATCAAAATACCAAACAACACAGGGAAAACAGAATCTGTCAAAAACAGAACAGTCTGTAGTAATCTGTAGCTAACGCAAATTTCTGGAACCCCAAAAATTCTAAAATAAATTGATGGACGTGTGTAATTTATCTATTAATTATCTTCAAAAATAATTAACTACATAGCACTCTCCAATAAAAAATGGTAGCAGTTCTCGTGAGCGCTAAAGTTTCTGTTTTTTACAGCAAGATCAACAAGACTTTCCCCAAGTCTTCCCAATGGTTCTACTTGGCACAAACACTAATTAAAACATAAAAACTCAATAATAACAGAGGATGGATTAATTATTTATTACTAAACAGGAGCAAAAATCAAGGAACAAAAATAAAATTGGGTTGCCTCCCAACAAGTGCTATCGTTTAACGCCTCTAGCTAGGCATGATGATTTCAATGATGCTCACATAAAAGATAAGAATTGTAACATAAAGAGAGCATCATGAAGAATATGACTATCACATTCAAGCCTAACCCACTTACTATGCATAGGTAGTTTGTGAGCAAACAACTTGTGGGAACAAGAATCAACTTGCATAGGAAGGCAAAACAAGCATAACTTCAAAACTTTAAGCACATAGAGAGGAAACTTGGTATTATTGCAATTCCTACAAGCATAAGTTCCTCCCTCATAATAATTTTCAGTAGCATCATGAATGAATTCAACAATATAACCAGCACCTAAAGCATTCTTTTCATGATCTACAAGCATAGGAAATTTACTACTCTCCACATAAGCAAAATTCTTCTCATGAATAATAGTGGGAGCAAACTCAACAAAATTATTATCATGTGAGGCATAATCCAATTGAAAACGAAAATCATGATGACAAGTTTCATGGATATCATTATTCTTTATAGCATACAAGTCATCACAATAATCATCATAGATAGCAACCTTGTTCTCATAATCAATTGGAACCTCTTCCGAAATAGTGGATTCATCACAAAATAAAGTCATGACCTCTCCAAATCCACTTTCATCAATATAATCATCATAAATAGGAGGCATGCTTTCATCATAATAAATTTGCTCATCAAAACTTAGGGGACAAAAAATATCATCTTCATCAAACATAGCTTCCCCAAGCTTGTGGCTTTGCATATCATTAGTATCATGGATATTCAAGGAATTCATACTAAAAACATTGCAATCATGATCATCATTCAAATATTTAGTGCCAAACATTTTAATGCATTCTTCTTCTAACACTTTGGCACAATTTTCCTTTCCATCATACTCACGAAAGATATTAAAAAGATGAAGCGTATGAGGCAAACTCAATTCCATATTTTTTGTAGTTTTCTTTTATAAACTAAACTAGTGCTAAAACAAGAAACAAAAAGATTCGATTGCAAGATCTAAAGATATACCTTCAAGCGCTAACCTCCCCGGCAACGGCGCCACAAAAGATCTTGATGTCTACTACACAACCTTCTTCTTGTAGACGTCGTTGGGCCTCCAAGTGCAGAGGTTTGTAGGATAGTAGCAAATTTCCCTCAAGTGGATGACCTAAGGTTTATCAATCCGTAGGAGGCGTAGGATGAAGATGGTCTCTCTCAAGCAACCCTGCAACCAAATAACAAAGAGTCTCTTGTGTCCCCAACACACCCAATACAATGGTAAATTGTATAGGTGCACTAGTTCGGCGAAGAGATGTTGATACAAGTGCAATATGGATGATAGATATGGGTATTTGTAATCTGAAAATATAAAAACAGCAAGGTAACTAATGATAAAAGTGAGCGTAAACGGTATTGCAATGCTAGGAAACAAGGCCTAGGGTTCATACTTTCACTAGTGCAAGTTCCCTCAACAATAATAACATAATTGGATCACATAACTATCCCTCAACATGCAACAAAGAGTCACTCCAAAGTCACTAATAGCGGAGAACAAACGAAGAGATTATGGTAGGGTATGAAACCACCTCAAAGTTATTCTTTCCAATCAATCTGTTGGGCTATTCCTCTAAGTGTCACAAACATCCCTAGAGTTCGTACTAGAATAACACGTTAATACACAAATCAACCAAAACCCTAATGTCACCTAGATACTCCAATGTCACCTCAATTATCCGTGGGTATGATTATACGATATGCATCACACAATCTCAGATTCATCTATTCAACCAACACATAGAACCTCAAAGAGTGCCCCAAAGTTTCTACCGGAGAGTCAAGACAAAAATGTGTGCCAAAACATACATCAAGTGGATCAATAGAATGCCCCATTGTCATCACAGGTATCCCCCGCAAGACATATATCCAGTGTTCTCAAATCCTTAAAGACTCAATCCGATAAGATAACTTCAAAGGGAAAACTCAATCCATTACAAGAGAGTAGAGGGGGGAGAAAACATCATAAGATCCAACTATAATAGCAAAGCTCACGATACATCAAGATCGTACCACCTCAAGAACACGAGAGAGAGAGAGAGAGATCAAACACATAGCTACTGGTACATACCCTCAGCCCCGAGGGTGAACTACTCCCTCATCATCATGGAGAGCGTCGGGATGATGAATAAGGCCATCGGAGAAGGATTCCCCCTCCGTCAGGGTGCCGGAACGGGTCTAGATTGGTTTTCGGTGGCTACGGAGGCTTCTGGCGGCGGAACTCCCGATCTATTCTGCTCCTCAAAGTTTTTAGGGTATATGGGTATATATGGGAGGAAGAAGTACGTCGGTGGACCTCCGGGCTGTCCACGAGGTAGGGGGAGCGCCCAGGGGGGTGGGCGCGCCCCCCACCCTCGTGGGCAGCCTGGGACTCTCCTGGTCCATCTTCGATACTCCCTGGGCTTCTTTTGTTCCAAAACTAAGTTCCATGAAGTTTCAGGTCAACTGGATTCCATTTGATTTTCCTTTTCTGCGATACTCTAAAACAAGGAAAAAAACAGAAACTGGCACTGCCACTGGGCTCTGGGTTAATAGGTTAGTCCCAAAAATACTATAAAAGTGCATAATAAAGCCCATAAACATCCAAAACAGATAATATAATAGCATGGAACAACCAAAAATTATAGATACGTTGGAGACGTATCAATGTACACCTTGGCCTTGCGAGAGGTATTCTTGCGGTTGGAGAAGGACTTGCAAGGGTTCCTTTATGAAGATCTTGACGAAGATTTTGAAGTGGAGTTGTCCTTCTTCTTGAAGAATTTCTTTGTTTTCTTTTCTTCATCGGAGTCGTAGTTCTTGCTCTTGCTTCTGCCTTGATAGTTGCCAGAATCAAGATGGATTCAGCTTCCCAAAGAGGGCAGTCCAAAATGAAGTGTCCTGGCTTTTTGCACTTGAAGCAGGTGTATTCTCCTGTAGGTTTTGATGAGGATTTTGAACCGCCAGAGTTGCTAAACCTTTCTTATTAAACTAACTTTCCTTGTGAAGACACTGGAATCTTTTCATGACTAGTGCGAGATCTTTTCTGAGCCTTTTTGGATCATATGAATCTTCTTCGGCATTTCCATCGGAGGAAGAATCAACAACAACCTTCAGAGCATGTTTTTTGCGTTGACTAGAGCCATAGAGATCTCTCGTATCTTCTTGTTGTTCCTTGTGTGTGTTCAGTATTTCCATAATATCAGCAGACTCGGGGTCTTTGAAATCAGGACATTCCCGAATCAGCAAGACAAGAGTGTTGAATGAACTATCAAGTGATCGAAGCAGCTTCTTCACAACTTCATGGTCAGTGATGTCTTTGGCGTCGAGACCTTGAAGTTCATTTGCTATGTCACTGAGACGGTCAAAGGTTTGTTGACAGCTTCAATTTCCAATGCGCTTGAAGCGATTGAATTTCGCTTGTAAAGTATCAATTCGAGCTTCTTTCTGAGTTCAGACTCCTTCATTGATCTTCTTGAGGACATCCCACAATTCCTTCGTAGTTTCACACTGAGGATAGTGAAGAAATTGTGCTCGATTGAGATGGCCGCCAATCTCATCTTTGGCCTGAGCATCCAGCTGAATGAGCTTCTTTTCTTCATCAGTAGGGGCTTGAGGTACAATGATTGTGAGCCCGAGTTGCACAACATTCCACATATCATCATCTATTGCTCGGAGACAAATGTTCATCTTCTCCTTCCAGAAGGGGTAGTCCATCCTGTCGAATATGGGAATCTTGAGATGTCATTTGTTGTTCACTAAAGACATTCTTAAACTCCAAAGTTGTTACACTAAAATGAGCAGAGTCAAGGAGTACCTTGCTATGATACCAATTGTAGGAATGAAATATGTCTACTAGAGGGGGTGAATGGGAGTTCTAATTTTTTTTGGAAAACATTAAACTCTCAAAACCTAGCAGTGGAAATGAATGAAAAATAAACTACAGCAAGGGGAAACTAAGTACCGAAAGGAAACTAGACATGCATCAAGACAAATCACATGATGGAAAGATATAAAATGAAAACATGGGAACAAAGGTAACCAGTGGTGCTCGATGGCAACATGGTATTTGTTCGACCAGTTTGTCCTTCTGCACAAGCACTACGTCTGGTTGGAGGGGCTATGACTTAACACGGAAGATAAACTCTCTTCACCCTATTCTCCTCGACAATCAATTCATCAACCTATTCCAATTACTCATGGTAGATACTTGAAGGAGATCTCCGAACCTTTACAGACTTCTTCTTCGAGAACCACAATCACTCTTGGTCTCTGAAGAAATTGACACCTAACCATCTAGAGAGTTTGAAGCTCTCAAGAGTAATAGGCAGAGCATACTGGACTTAGATGCGAGTAATGCTAACAACTATCTAATTCTTCGTCTCTAGGGGTTTTCTCTTGGTGTATCGTAAACTCATATTGCTCAGAGAGTAAGTTGCTCAACAATCTTCTCAGAATCAAATGGAGCAGCCACCGGACAAAGCTAGTGCGGGGTGGCTATTTATAGCCATAGCCTTCCCAGATGGGAATTGACCATTTTGGACATGCGGTCCTGCCAATGTCAATCGACACGTTCACAACGGTCGGATTTGGAGCAATGGTAACATTACTTCAGGAACAAGCAATGCTAATTCCTCGGTCCGAGACAAATCTCTTGCAGCAAAGAAGATCACAGTCTCTTGCTAGCAAGTATTTGCTCAGAGCGCAAAGAGATTTCTCTCAGAACATTCATAGGATTTGGGTTTAGCATCAGAGAATCAAAGTTTCGAACGCTACAACCTTCTTAATAGTACAATGGTCCTATGACTCAATGAAAGAAGAAGAACAATGAAATAAATGATATGTCTTCACTTTGTCTTCATTCTTCCTCGAACGTAGCCATTTTCTTCGAACAGACACCGAAGCAATTGCTTCACCTTTAGCAATTTTTAGGGGTCACTATTGTTAGCATCATCTTCGGTGATAACCTTCACTGCAACGCAGGGAGATTATCTTCGTCGTTTGCATCAAACTCCTCGACATCTCAGGGACCTGTTACTCTGTGTGCACTAGCAAATACATAAGTCCCATACTGTTTATGTCAACAAACTCCAAAACATAATGGGACTATCATTGCACCAACACCTTCCTCGACTGATTTTCACGGTATCATCCCCGGAAAATCTGCCTGCCCCATCGAGCGGATCAAGCAAGAGGTTGCATTCGGCAATGAGTATAACTATAGAACAGAGTTTCTGACGTTTGAGGTGGTCAAGATCAAGAGTCCTTATCATGCCTTGTTCGGACGGCCGGCTTATGCTCATTTCATGGCTCAGCCTTGTTATGTGTATCTCAAGCTCAAGATGCCTGGTCCAAAGGGAACTATCACAGTCAATGGGGACAGAAAGGTTGCTCGTGAATGTGAAGAAGGGGACACAACTTATGTTGAGTCGGCTTGCGCAGCGGAGGAGTTGAAATTCTACACGTCCAATGTTGACCCGGCTAATATGACATCTTTGAAGAAGCCCACCATAGAGTCTGACCCGCCCCTCAAGTTTAAGTTGGCCGAAGACACAAAGCAGGTTGATTTTGTCCCCGGTGACTCATCTCAGCAGTTCACTATTGGGACTAGCATGAATCCCAAATAAGACAGCGCGCTTATCGAGTTCATCCATGAGAATCGGGACATCTTTGCATCAAAACCTTCTGACATTCCTGGTGTACTAAGAGAATTCATTGAGCATCACCTTAATGTTGATCCTAAGATGAAACCAGTTCGGCAATACCTTCGTAGTTTTAATGAGGAGAGACACAAGACTATTGGGAAATAAATGGCCCGACTCCTAGCTGCCGGGTTCATCGTTGAACAATTCCATCCTGAGTGGTTGGCCAACCCAGTACTTGTTCTAAAGAAGAATGGTACCTAACGTATGTGTGTTGATTACACAGATCTCAACAAGGCTTGTCCCAAAGACCCATTTGCCCTCCCCTACACTGATCAGATCATCGATTCCACTACTGGCTGCGAGAGTTTGTGTTTCCTGGATGCTTACTCTGGCTATCATCAAATTAAGATGGTTGTTGAGGACTAGGAGAAGACGACTTTCATCACACCTTTTGGGGCTTTCTTCTATGTCTCAATCCCTTTCGGGCTTAAGAGTGCAGGGGCGACTTATCAGTGTTGCGTGTAGAGTTGCCTTCACAATCAGACTGGGCGCAATATCCATGCTTATGTTGACGATAATGTCGTCAAGTCTCAGAAGAAGGAGACTTTGTTGGATGACATGCAGGAGACTTTTGACAACCTTCGGTGGTACAAGATGATGCTTAACCCAACCAAGTGTGTCTTTGGAGTTCTAGCAAACAAATTATTGGGTTTTTTGGTGTGTGGGAGAGATATCAAAGCTAATCCAGAAAAAATCAAGGCGGTAACCTCCCTTGCAATGCCGGCCAACATCAATGATGATCAGCGTATGGCAGGTCGTATAGCTTCTTTGAGCCGGTTTATAAGCCGCCTCAGTGAGAAGGCAATCCCTTTGTACAAGATGCTGAAAATACTGACAACTTCATCTGGAGTGATGCTGCGGATAAACCTTTTGAAGCCCTCAAGAAGTAGTTGCTTGAGCCACCTGTCTTGGTTGCACCTATCGACAAAGAGCCTATGCTCATGTACGTTGCTGCTAATAACAAAGCGGTAAGTGTTGCAGTTGTCATGGAGCACAAGAAGGCTAGCAAAGAATATCCAGTTCAATGACCAATTTACTATATCAGCGAAGTTTTGACGGAGTCTAAGAAGAGATATCCTCATTGGCAGAAGCTAGTGTTCAGGGTCTTCATGGAGAGTCACAAGCTGATGCATTATTTTACGGAGCACCCAATAACTATAGTTAGCTATGCCCCGTTGGGAGACATCATCCAAAATAGGGAAGCCACAGGAAGGATTGCTAAGTGGGCAATTGAGCTTGGGACACATCATCCAAAATATGTGCCTCAAACAACCATCAAATCTCAAGCACTAGTGTATTTCATCATTGATTGGACTGAATTTCAAGTTCCCGAAGAGAAGCAAGACAAAACTTATTAGACAATTCACTTTGATGGTTCCAAATAGTAGGAGGGCTCGGGGGCTGTGGTTATCTTATCTTCCCCAGGAAGTGACATTTTTTGTTATTTCTGAGGATAATGTTTCCCTGTACTAACAATGCAGCTGAGTACGAAGCTCTCCTCCATGGTCTTCAGATGGCCAAGGAGATGAATCCTAGCCGGGTCAGATGTCGAGGTGACTCTGATTTAGTTGCTCAGCAAGTTTCTGGAAAGTGGGATTCCAAGGACCCCCTGATGGCTGCTTATCGGCAGGCGGTGAGTAACATTGTAGGTCATCTCAAGGGTTATCTAGTGGATCACATTGATAGGCGGCTTAACGAGGCGGTTAATGCTTTGTCACGACTTGGCTCTTAACGTAATACGAAGCCCCCCCCAATGTTTTCCTTGATCTCCTTCATAATCCCTCTATTAAGTTGCCATCCGAGGAAGACTTGCTATACCTGACTCGGAAGTACGGTTGGCGGTGGCTCTTCATGCCACCCCGGACTGGACGGTTCCTTATTTGGCTTATTTGACTAGAAGCGAGGTCCCTCAGTATGCACCTGATATGTCTCTGTCATATCTACTTTTCCTAACGCTTTTCCTCTTGTTTTGGACTCTAATTTGCATGATTTGAATGAAACTAACTGGGATTGGCGGTGTTTTCAGCAGAACTACCATGGTGTTGTTTTTGTGCAGAAATAAAAGTTCTCAAGTTGGAACGAAACATTGCGAGGAATTCTTTATACAATAAAAGAGAATATCTGGAGCCAAGAACCATTAGAGGGGGGCACCTGGTTAGGCACAACCCACCAGGGCGCGCTGCCCCCCAGGCACGCCCAGGTGGGTTGTCCCCACCTGGTGGCCCTGTAGACCTTGAAACCGACACTATAAAATCCTATATTTCCAGAAAAATCGAGGAGGAAGAATTATCTTGTTTCGCGACATGGAGCCGCCGTCACCTCCCGTTCTTCATCGGGAGGCCAGATCTGGAGTCCGTTTGGGGCTCCAAATAGGGGGATCTCCGATCTTCGTCATCATCAACCCTCCTCCATCGCCAATTCCACGATGCTCTCCACTGGGAGTGAGTAATTCCTTCGTAGACTCGCTGGTCGGTTGTAACACCCCGGATATAACTTTCCCAATTTGTACTCCAACTCTTGCCGTTTCCGGCGTTAAGTTATATTTATTTCCTCGGGTTCGGGTCTTTGTCTTCGTGTGTTGTTATCGTTGTCATGCATCTTATATCATGTCATCATGTGCATTGCATTTGCATACGTGTTCGTCTCATGCATTCGAGCTTTTTCCCAGTTGTCCGTTTTGCTTTCCGGCGCTTCGTTCTCCTCCGGTGGTCATTTCTAGCTTTCTTTCGTGTGTGGGGATTAAACATTTCCGTATTGGACCGAGACTTGCCAAGCGGCCTTGGTTTACTACCGGTAGACCGACTGTCAAGTTTCGTATCATTTGGACTTCGTTTGATACTCCAACGGTTAACCGAGGGATCGAAAAGGCCTCGTGTGTGTCGCAGCCCAACACCCCTCCAATTTGGCCCAAAACCCACGTAAGCCCTCTCCATCATCTAGAGCGTTCGATTATGATCGCGTGGCCAAAAACCGCACCTCATTTGGACTCTCCTAGCTCCCTCTATGCCTATTTAAAGACCCCTTCCCCGAAATCCGGATTTCCCTCTCCGAAACCCTAAAACTGCACCTCCCGCCGACGGACACGTCCGATTCGGGCCGGACGTGTCCGCCACCGCCCGCCGCCGCCACGTGTCAGCCGCCGACTCGCCTGCGCCGCCGCCCACCGCTCCGGCCCGGGAGCCCGCAGCCGGCCCCCGAGGCCCACTCCCTCCGCCGCCGCGCGCCCGCGCCCTTCTCCTTGCTCCGCCACCACCGCGCTGCCTCGCCAGCCACCGCGCCTCCCAACCGCCCTCGCCGGCCGGATCTCGCCCCGGCCGCCGCGAGCATCGCTGCCCCGCGCCTCCTCACCATCTCCGATGGCCGGAGACCGCCACCCGCCGTCGGATCCACCTCTCCCTCGCCTCCCCGTCGCCTCTTCGCTCGCCGGAGCTGCGAGGAGCTCGCCGGACTTGCCTCGGATTGCGTGCCGCCGAAACCCTAGATATGGGAGGTTGAATTTTCTTCTAAGTCCCGGAATTTTCCGTTTCAAGTGCGCATGTTCGTGGCCCCGTAACTTTGCATCCGTAGCTCCGATTCATGCATATAGCATATCAAAATGTTCATCTCAGAGAGTACATCATTTCATTCCATTGCATTATTTTCATTTGAGTTCATCTTCATGCCCGAAATGCTGTTAGAAGGAGGCTACTTGAGATAATTGTCAGATCTGCTCCTCCATTTAGCCTTTTGTCATTTTTGCCATGATTAATGTGTGCATGATATGCCCTGATGCTCTACACATGTTTTGTTAAGGGTTTTGTCATATTTCTAAAGGTGCAACCCATGTATTTTTGTGATGTGTGTGGTGACTAGTGCAAGCTTGCAAAGTGGTGCACTTGTTAATTCTGTTTTCAGGGACTTAGCAATTCCACCAAGTCCTTGAGTTGTTTATCTCATGATGTCATATGTTCATGTTGTTTCCTAGGGATCTGTGCCTCTTTTGAGGATGATCAGTAAGGATGTTTTGTTAATATTGTAGTACTCTATCCATCCATGTCTTTGTTTGAAATTATGGAGCACCCTAGCTTGAGTCAATCGAGCTCTACTTTTGCTACTTTGTGAATCTGGGCAGATTGTCAACTTGTTTGCAATTTTGCCAATGATGTTGTAGTTGATCCGTGCATGCTATGCTATTGTTCTTGCCATGTCTAGCTTGTATTTTGTGCCTTCTTGATGGGTGTATGCTTGTATTTCCATGACTTGCACCGTAGTGAGTGCCTCGAGCTCGTAAACATGCCTACTTGATATCTGTTTTCAGCATGTTCCAGTTTTCACTAAGTCTGAAAACTGATTATGTTTTTGCTATGTTCACATGCTTGCAATTGTATTTTCTGATCCCTTTTGGCTCAAGGTCACTAAGGGACTTTTGTTAAGCTCTTTGAGTATCTCCATGCCATGCTTTACTTTGCCATGTTCAGTTCCTGTAGCATGTAGTTTTGTTGCTCCGAAGAGTGCTATCTGATCTGAAATTCCAGACAAGTGTTAATTTCACAAAGTCTGAGATCTGTTTACCATATGTATTTTTGCCATGCTTGTTTGAACCTGTTAATGGATGAATTGGTCGTAGCTCAGTGCTAGACTTTTGTTAAGAATCTTGAATGAATCCCTGCCATGTATTTTGTTGTCATGTTTGGGTGCTGTAGCATGTTCATTTCATTGCATTTAGATGGCTACTTGCTGTAAATCGCAGAACGTGGCCATATTTGAATCGCTTGCCATTTCCAAACCGTAACTCCGATTCCGGCGTTCTTTATATCGTTTTCAAGCGATTTCATCTCATCTTCCCAGTGGCATACTTGGATTTCCAAGTTGAGGCCAGGTTCATGCATTTCCTATCATATCTTGCATTTTGCATCCCGCATCACATCCCGCATAGCATATCATCTTTGCATCATATTGCTTGATCCTTGCACGTGGTTGATTGTGTCCTTGTTGCTTGTTTGTATTGTTTGGGTAGAGCCAGGAGACGAGTTCGCTAACGAGGAGGCCGTTGAGTTTGCTTTCGAGGATCCAGTCAACTCTGACAACTGTGCAGGCAAGATGATCATACCCTCGAAATCACTACTATCTTTGCTATGCTAGTTTGCTCGCTCTTTTGCTATGCCATTGCTACGATGCCTACCACTTGCTTTCAAGCCTCCCAAATTGCCATGTCAAAACCTCTAACCCACCTTGTCCTAGCAAACCGTTGATTGGCTATGTTACCGCTTTGCTCAGCCCCTCTTATAGCGTTGCTAGTTGCAAGTGAAGATTGAAGACCGTTCCTTGTTGGAACATTTATTTACTTGTTGTGATATCATTATATTGCTATGTTATCTTAATGCATCTATATACTTGGTAAAGGGTGGAAGGCTCGGCCTCTCGCCTAGTCTTTTGTTCCACTCTTGCCACCCTAGTTTCCGTCATATCGGTGTTATGCTCCCGGATTTTGCGTTCCTTACGTGGTTGGGTTATAATGGGAACCCCTTGATAGTTCGCCTTGATTAAAGCTTTTCCGGTAATGCCCAACCTTGGTTTTACCATTTGCCACCTAGCCTTTTCTTTCCCTTGGGTTCTGCAGACTCAAGGGTCATCATTATTTTAACCCCCCCGGGCCAGTGCTCCTCTGAGTGTTGGTGCAAACCGTCAGCCGCCGGTGGCTACCAGGGGCAACTCTGGGCTGGCCTACCGGAAGTTTGGACAATCTGAGTGTGCCCTGAGAAAGAGATATGTGCAGCTCCTATCGGGATTTGTCGGCACATTCGGGCGGTGTTGCTGGTCTTGTTTTAACCTGTCGAATTGTCTTGGAGAACCGAGATACCGAGTCTGACCGGAACGTCTTGGGAGGAGGTCTATTCCTTCGTTGACCGTGAGAGCTTGTCATGGGCTAAGTTGGGACTCCCCTGTAGGGATTGAACTTTCGAAAGCCGTGCCCGCGGTTATGGGCAGAAGGGAATTTGTTAATGTCCGGTTGTAGATAACTTGAACCTTAACTTAATTAAAATGAATCAACTGAGTGTGTTACCGTGATGGCCTCTTCTCGGCGGAGTCCGGGAAGTGGACACGGTGTTGGAGTAATGTTTGCGCAGGTTGCTCTCTAGTTTCTCACTCGTGCTTTGCCTCCTCTTCTCGCTCTCTTTTGCGAATAAGTTAGCCACCATACTTGCTAGTCGCTTGCTACAGCTCCACATATTTACCTTGCCATACCTATAAGCTTAAATAGTCTTGATCGCGAGGGTGCGAGATTGCTGAGTCCCTGTGGCTCACAGATTACTATTACACCAGATGCAGGGCCTGATGATTCCGCTCCAGGAGACGCGCTTGAGCTCAAGTGGGAGTTCGACAAGGACTCTCAACGTTACTATGTTTCCTTTCCTGATGATCAATAGTGGTGCCCAGTTGGGGGTGAACGGGACTGTTGTCGCATGCTGGGTTATCTTTTATTTTGGCGCCGCAGTCGGGCCATGAGTGTTTGGATGATGTAATGTTATGTACTTGATTGACGTGGCGAGTGTAAGCCAACTATGTTATCTCCCCTTGATTTATGTTACATGGGATGTTGTGAAGATTGCCTAACTTGCGACATATGCCTTCAATGCGATTATGCCTCTAAGTCGTGCCTCGACACGTGGGAGATATAGTCGCATCGAGGGTGTTACAAGTTGGTATCAGAGCCTTCCCCGTCCTTAGGAGCCCCATTGCTTGATCGTTTTTAGCGGCGGAGTTGTGTCTAGAAAAAAGTTTTGAGTCATTTAGGAATTATATATCAGAGAGTTTAGGAATTCTTTTTACTTCCCAGTCTCCTCATCGCTCTGGTAAGGCATCCTGACATAGAGTTTTG
This sequence comes from Triticum aestivum, assembly GCF_018294505.1. Taxonomy (NCBI): domain Eukaryota; kingdom Viridiplantae; phylum Streptophyta; class Magnoliopsida; order Poales; family Poaceae; genus Triticum; species Triticum aestivum. The sequence continues at coordinate 425,030,071 of NC_057797.1, forward strand.
ACTTTTCTCTTCTCAAATTTCACTAAAAAAATTTAGGATCACGCGGGTATCTTGGAATCGTTCCGATGGTTTTATGATGAGAACATTGTCTTGGTGCCTCCTGTCAGGGGTTTAGTGGAAGTGTCCCGGGGAGTTGAGCTCTGAGGTGTTGTCATCATAATGTTATCGTTGCAGTTCTGAAATACCTGAGTTTAGTACGCCGACATCGAAAATCTCTTTTATGCAGTTCGTTGGTGAGATAACCTCGACGCCACCCAGTACTGGGGCGGGAGTTCGGGAGTATCGCCATAACTTGTATAACGGATGCTTTTCGAAGGTTGAGGTAGATGGTTTCCGAAGTTTTTCTTGGTTATGTGTTGAAGGATGGATACAGCTGGATGTAGGATTTGCTAGATTTGGGTGAGATATTATGCTTCCCCTATATCCCCAACACCTGATTGCATAACCGGAAAGGTTCGGGAGTTTCATAGGTGGGAATTCTTGTAGCTCTAGTTCTTCTTCCACGGATATTGGTTTGAGATGGGGATTTCTTACCGATTATTCGTTCTTGATCCGCACCTTGTTGATTTATTTCTCTACCTTAATTCTACATGGCTTCTCAATTTATGGATATGTGACCACTTCAAGAGGAATGCATTCGTTCATTTTGTTCGGATGTGAAGACTATATGTTGCAATTTTCATTCCGTTGGATTCAGCTTCAATATTTATCTGTCAATGTGCTAATGGTAGTCAACCTCTTCAGGATGGCTCCTCCAACGCGCACGACTCCGAATCCTGATCCGCCACCACCTCCACCTCCTCCGGAGGCATGGCAAGCTGTGATGGCTGCAACCAATGCAAACACAGAGTTGATCATGCAAATTCTCCAAGAGCGCAATCAAGGCAACCAAGGGAACCAAGGCAATAATCAGAATCACTTTGCTACACTCAACCAGTTCCTTGCTAACGGGCCAAAGACTTTCAGCAATTGTGTTGAGGCAACCGATGCTGACGATTGGCTTGTGGATCTGTGCAAGCATTTCGAGTGCAGTAACGTCAGGCCTGAGGACTTTGTCAAGTTCGCTTCCTTCCAACTCAAAGATCAAGCTGCAGAATGGTTCCAGCAGTACAAGGATTCCAGAGGTGGACGTGTTATCACTTGGGATGATTTCCGTCGAGATTTCCGAGCTCATCATATTCTTCAGAGCGTGGTTGAAAGCAAGCGTGAGGAATTCCGCAACCTGAAGCAAGGCTCTTTGTCTGTCTATGACTACAACAAGTTGTTTCAGAAGCTCGCCCGCTTTGCCCAGCAGGACGTCCCTGATGAGAAGAGCATGATATATCAGTTCAGGGGTGGTCTTGTAAGTGCATCTAGTGCCACCCCTAGTTGGTTTCGGAGTATTGACGACAAACCTAGTTGAGGGACTAATGTGTTTGTGAGAATTGCAAGATAACACAGGTAGAAGTCTCTCATTGATTCGGTTTTACTACCAGAGATGACCCCTAAAACTTTATGAAGACATTCAAGTCAAAGGTGGTATATGAAGATATTCACATTGAAGACTATGACAAGAGAAGACACGATATGAAGCCTATGGAGCTCGAAGACTTAGATCTTTCGTAGTACTTTTTCTATTGTGTTGAGTCATATGAACCACCGTACTGTTAAGTGGGGTCCAAGATAACCAGTCAGAATGACTGAAGTGATGACTAAACCAAAAACCTATGTCTTCGAGTGAAGACTATGAGAGCGAATCTTGTCCAGAGTCGGACAAGTCAGCTTTGCTTGTAGCCCAAGTAAAGTTGCCGTGTGAGTTTGAAATCAGACCGTTGGGACAGATGTCAGTTCCTTAGTGACCCAGGGTCATTTCGGACAAATCAGGTCGGGTTGCCAAGTGGCTATAAATAGCCCACCCCCTACAACCATAAATGGTTGGCTGCTCAGATTGAAAGTACGGCTTTTGTCGTTTGAGAGCAACCCACCTCGAAGCCTTTGAGAGAGAATTCCCTGCAAGGATAAAGCCCTAACCACCAGAGCCAGAGAGAATTGGGCATCACTTAAGTCTTCTTGTCTGTGTGATCTGAAGACTTATTACACTTGAGGACTGTGCATCCTCCAGCCGGTTAGGCGTCGCGTTTTGAGCATCCAAGAGACATTGTGGATTGCCGGTGAACAAAGTCTGTGAAGGCTTGGGAGTCTACCTTGAAGACTTACCAGAGTGATTGGGCGAGGTCTATGTGACCTTAGCTCAAGGAGAATACGGTGAGGACTGGGTGTCCTGAGCTGCGTGTTCAGGACTGGGTGTCCGGGACTGTGTGTCCTAAGGTTTAAATACCTAGCCGCTCCAACCAGACATACAGTTGTCACAGCAACTGGAACAGGTCCAACAAATCATTGTCTTCAACGAGTCACTGGTTTCATCTTCACTTCACTTTACTTACTGTTACTCCTTGTGAAGTCATTGTATGTTTGCTCTATCATTTGTCTTCACTGAATGACTGCGTTTTCTGTTTGGCTTCACAATATCTTCCTACCTGATCCTTACTACCTAGCTGCTATTAGTCTTTGTGCTTTCACTTTATTGAATACATGACTATGGTTTGCCTAGTGTAGCCTACCTTCCGATGCATGGTAATAGGTTTAATTTTATCGTTTGTCTTCAGAACTCCCATGTTCTGAAGACTTTCATAAAAATCGCCTATTCACCCCCCCTCTAGTCGATATAACGCACTTTCAATTGGTATCAGAGCAAGGTGCTCCCTTGTTCTGCGTGATTCGGTTTAACCACCTGGAGTTTTAGCTATGTCGACTGCAGGGATAATTAAAGTCTCCGCTGCGTGCCCCGTCTTCGATGGAACTGAATATCCCTACTGGAAGAATAAGATGCGCATGCATCTTGAAGCCATTGACGTCGACCTATGGTATGTCGTCAAGAACGGCGTTCCCAAGGCTGGAGAAGGTGTCACTGCTGCTGACGTCAAGAAGTTCGTTCAACTGGACTCTACTGCCAAGAATATCATCTGTGGTCATCTGACCAAAGGACAGTATGGCCTCGCAAGTGCTGTGGAAACATCTAAGCTAGTCTGGGACTGGCTTTCCAAGATCAACGAAGGCGTCTCAACCCAGAGAGATCAGAGAATCAGTGTCCTTCACAACCTCTTCAACCGCTTCAAGAGAAATGACAATGAGAATGTCCAGCTCACGTTTGATCGACTCATTGACATCACAAATGAGCTTCAAGCCCTCGGCGCTACTGAGATCACCAAGCATGAAGTCGTCAAGACACTCCTGAGATCACTTGACAGTTCGTTTGACACCCTAGCCCTGATGATTCAAGAATGTCCTGATTTCAAGACACTCGATCCGTCTGACATACTTGAGAGGCTCAACACACATGAGTTTCAGCTTTCGGAGAAAAGAGAGATCTACGGTCCAAACTATGGGCAAACTCGTGCCTTGAAGGAAAAAGCTGTCTCCTCATCTGAAGAAGAATCTGACAGCAGTTCTGATGACCCTGAAGACATTGGAAGGGAACTTGCTATGCTTGTCAAGAAGTTCCAAAAATTCACCAAGAAGAAAGGCTTCAGAAAGTCTTCCCGATCAAGTTCAAGGAATGATGAAGCTCCTGCTCATGACTACAAGAAGAAAACATGTCACAAGTGCAAGAAACTTGGCCACTTCATTTCTGAGTGTCCACAGTGGGACAATGAGAACAAAAAGAAGAAGAAGAGCAAGGAATATGACTCTGACGACAAGAAGAAGAAGAAGAAATACTCAAAGTCTTATTCCAAGTCTTCTTCCAAGTCTTCCTCAAAGTCTTCATCACACAAGAAGAGCCCATCTGGCAAGGCACATGCGTTTGTTGGCAAGGAAATGGATTCAGAGGAGGAGTCTGCTTCTGAGGAGGCGGAGGTGGAGTCTGAGGAGGAATCCGACTCAGGCGTCGCAAGTCTGGCTACAGCATACGTTGCCAAGTCCATCTTCAACACTGAAGACAATGACTTCATCACCGACACCGATGCAAATGACAAGGACTACTCCGCTTCTACCTACTGCTTCATGGCACGTGGTGCCAAGGTAAACACACGCACTACTCACTATCAAACATCTAGTGACGATGACTCTGATTGTGGTTCAAAACCTAGCTAAAAACACTTGCTAAAATTGCAACTGAACAACAGAAAGCTATGGAACATATTCAAAAACTGTTAGACAGAAGCGATGATCTGTTAGGTGCTAAAATAACTCGATCTGAATCCTTAATTGAAGACATAAAAAATCTTCACGTTAAGTATCAGGAACTTGAAAGTCGTCATGAAACTCTCTCAACAACTCATGAAAAGCTTTCCTATGATTATCTTCAAAGGAAGCAAGATCTTGAGAAATTGAGAGCGGTTCATGAAGATCTTCAAACGAAAAACGAGTCACTTCGCGCCAAACAGATCAGTCCCGCTCAGGAAGGATTTGAACCACCATGTCTTAAATGCATTGAGCGTGATAATGCTACTTCTGTTGCTAAATGTTCTACTGCTACTGCTGTTGCAATATCTTCAATTGTTGATGCGGTAACTAACCCCTCTGCTGAGGATACCACCGCTATTGCTGATGAGAATGCTAGGTTGAAGACATTGCTTGAAACAAGGATGTACAAAAGTCTTAAAGGGCATCAGACGCTATGTGATGTCCTGAAAAAGCAGATTCTAAACCGAAACCCTAGGAAAGAGGGTGTAGGGTTCATAAGGAAAATGAATGCAGATGGCTCTTACTGGAAACCTGAGCAGTACCCCAAAACCATGTGGGTTGCTGCAAAGGAACCTTCAGCAGATCCATCCAATCTATTTGGCTTCACTTGTGCTAACCCCATTATCATTGATGAATCCTTTGATGCAAACTATATACTGTTTAAGAATCAGAATGGTGAAGTGTTTGCCAGGTACATTGGTACTAACTACAAGAATGGACCGCCTATGAAGAAGATCTGGGTTCCGAAAAGGTGTCTGGAGAGTCTTCCTGTGAATGTCATCATGACACCTCACATGAAGAAGACAAATCTCAGACCAAAGGCTTCATACGGTCCAAAGGCTTCATACAGACAGAGGACTCACCTGAGTCACACTAACGCAAATGTTTTGCAGGAAAATCATACTCAGGCACATGAATATGAGAGCGGTTCATCAAACCGCCATGTTCATAAGACCAAGAACTATTCTGCTTATTCTTATGAGTACTATTGTCCGCCTGCAAGACTATTTGCTAAGGCTTCAAAGCCAAAATTCTCAGATGCTGCACTTAGACTTATTGCTTCTAAGCCACCCTTGAAGATGTGGGTGGTTAAGAAGGCTTAACTCTCTTTTGCAGGGAAAGGTCTCCAGCAGAAAACCAAAATCGTCTGACGCTATTGCTGGGGACCTTAAACATCTTGTAGGGCGCAAGATCAAATGCCCAAATGGTCTTACTATGTACTTAGTACCTGAATCGCTTGCTACTCTCCCTATTAGTCCTAACCTGGATCTAAGCTTTCATAACCCACTGGTTCGTCAAATTTTTTTGCTTCACAATGCTCTTGGTGAAGCCTATCCCCCTAACTGCACTGTAGGGTACGACACCAGCATCTTCAGAATGGATTATTGACAGTGGGTGTACAAATCACATGACTGGCAAAAGAAGTCTTCTTATGGACTCAACCTTACGCCCATCCGACAAGAGCCACATCACATTTGCTGACACTAGTAAAAGTAAGGTATTGGGTCTAGGTAGAGTTGCAATCTCAAGGGATCAACACATGGATAAAGTCATGCTTGTTGAATCCCTTGGCTTCAACTTAATGTCTGTCTCAATGCTTTGCGATTTGAACATGATCGTAATGTTTGGAAAATATCGTTGCCTTGTACTAATGGAATCTGACAAGTCTCTAGTGTTTGAAGGGTATCAAAAAGATGATTTGTACGTGGTAGATTTCTCAGCAGGGCCACAGCTTGCAGTATGTCTTCTAGCAAAGGCTTCAGAATGCTGGCTCTGGCATCGGAGGCTTGGACATGCTGCCATGAGGAACCTCCACACCCTTGCAAAGAAGAAGCATGTCATAGGCATTGAGGGCGTCAAGTTCAAGAAAGACCACTTATGCGGTGCCTGTGAAGCAGGGAACATGACGAGGGCCAAACATCCCTCGAAGACAATCATGACTACTACTCAACCCTTCGAACTGCTTCACATGGATCTTTTCGGTCCCACTCATTACTCAACTCTAACTACTACTGCTTGCCTCTATGGCTTCGTTATTGTTGATGATTATTCTAGATATACTTGGGTGCACATAATCCTTTACAAGACTGAAGTGCAGGATGTCTTCAGACGCTTCGCCAATCGAGCTATGAACAATTTTGGCGCCAAGATAAAGCACATCAGAAGTGACAATGGCACTGAATTCAAGAACACTGGCATTGATACATATCTTGATACCTTGGGCATCACACATGAATTCTCAGCCCCGTACACGCCACAGCAGAATGGCGTCGTCGAACGCAAGAACAGAACACTAATTGAGATGGCCAGAACGATGCTAGATGAATACAAGACCCCAAGAAAATTCTGGCCCGAAGCCATTGATACTGCATGTCATACAATCAATCGTGTTTATCTTCACAAGCTACTGAACAAGACATCTTATGAGCTCCTTACTGGCAAAAAGCCAAATGTCAGTTACTTCAGAGTATTTGGCGCAAGGTGTTGGATCAAGGACCCACATCACACCTCAAAATTTGCACCAAAAGCAAATGAGGGTTTTATGCTTGGATATGGAAAGGATCCGCACTCCTACAGAGTCTTCAATCTCTTTCATTACAAAGTGGTTGAAACAGTGGATGTGCGGTTCGATGAGACCAACGGCTCACAAAGAGAGCAGCTACCGAGTGTGCTAGATGAAGTTCCATCCAGTGAATCAATCAAGCTAATGGGAACTAGAGAAATTATACCTTCTGAAGCTCATCCTGAAGAAGAACTAATCATTTCAGCACCTGATCAACATGAAGACAATGCTCAGCCTGAAGACATTCCTTCCAACAACGACAATGAACAGCAAGAGCAAAGTCTTCACCCTGTACATCCTCGCGTTGCCAATGAAGTGAAGATTGAAAGAATAATTGATAGCATCAATGCACCTGGTCCACTCACTCATTCAAGGGCAACTCAGCTAGCAAACTTCTTTGGGCACTTCGCATTCGTCTCGATATCAGAACCCAAGAAAGTTGAAGAAGCCTTCATGGAACCTGAATGGATTCAAGCTATGCAAGAAGAGCTTCAACAGTTTGAGCTGAATAATGTATGGGAACTGGTTAAGCGTCCTGATCCACGGAAGCACAATATAATAGGCACCAAATGGATATACCGCAACAAGCAAGATGAGCATGGTCAAGTTGTCAGAAACAAAGCTCGTCTCATTGCTCAAGGATATACTCAAGTGGAAGGCATTGACTTCGATGAAACATTTGCTCCTGTGGCTAGACTTGAAGCCATACGCATACTGCTGGCCTATGCAAATCATCATAACATACTTCTATATCAAATGGATGTGAAGAGTGCCTTTCTCAATGGCAAGATTGAAGAAGAAGTGTATGTTGCACAACCGCCTGGCTTTGAAAATCCAAAACATCCTGACATGGTATACAAGCTCAACAAGGCACTGTATGGCCTCAAACAAGCCCCTAGGGCCTAGTATGACACACTCAAATACTTCCTGAAGAGCAAAGGCTTCATACCTGGTTCCCTAGATCCCACTCTTTTCACGAAGACATATGATGGTGAACTGTTTGTGTGCCAAATATATGTGGATGACATTATCTTCGGCTGCACCAATCAGAAGTTCAGTGAAGAGTTTGGATATATGATGCAAGAGCAATATCAGATGTCCATGATGGGGGAGCTGAAGTTCTTCCTTGGTCTTCAAATACGACAACAACGCAATGGCATCTTCATATCTCAAGAGAAGTACCTCAAAGATTGCCTAAAGAAGTTCGGTATGCAAGACTGCAAAGGCTTCACAACACCAATGCCAGCCAAACATCATCTGGGTCCTGACGACAATGGTAAAGAGTTCGATCAAAAGGTATACCGCTCCATGATTGGTTCTTTACTTTATCTATGTGCATCTAGGCCAGATATTATGCTTAGTGTTTGCATGTGTGCTCGATTTCAAGCGGCACCAAAGGAGTCGCATCACTTAGCTGTGAAGAGAATTCTTCGATATTTGGCTCACACCCCAACTCTAGGATTATGGTATCCAAAGGGCTCAGAGTTTGATCTGGTTGGATTCTCGGATGCTGATTATGCTGGTGACAAAGTTGATCGCAAGTCTACATCAGGCACATGTCACTTTCTGGGACGATCACTTGTATGTTGGTCTTCAAAGAAGCAGAACTGTGTATCTCTCTCCACTGCTGAATCTGAATACATTGCTGCTTGATCTTGCTGCGCTCAGCTTCTGTGGATGAAGCAAACACTCAAGGACTATGGCATTCATCTGAAGTAAGTGCCACTTTACTGCGACAACGAAAGCGCCATCAAGATTGCCAACAACCCAGTTCAGCACTCGAAGACAAAGCACATTGAAATTCGTCATCACTTTCTCAGAGATCATGTTGTGAAGGAAGACATTGATATCATACACGTCAACACTGAAGAGCAATTGGCAGATATCTTCACCAAGCCCTTGGATGAGAAGAGGTTTTGCAAGTTACGGTGTGAGCTAAATATCCTGGAATCCTCAAATGTCCTGTGATCAGGCACACATCCTAACCCATATGCATATTGATGACTTAGATGTGCAACACACGAAGTGAAGTATATCTTCAATCAATGAAGACATACATTCTAAGTGTGAATACATTAATGTGGAATTTGACTTCGGAGCACCACGATAATTGTGCGTCGTGTCTGGGTCTAATACTTCCTATACGGTGGGTAACGCCACCACCAAACATTCTATTTTGAAGTATTTCACTCATGGCATTACCTTGCAATGTCTTCACATTTGGTTTGGCTTCGAACTCAACATATTTTCATGATTGTCTTCACTATGTTGATTATAGTTATATATATATATATATATATATATATATATATATATATATATATATATATATATATATATATGCTAGTGTTCTGTCCTCTACAGCATTCACTTATAGCTATGTCTTCGTGTTGAATCTTTTGAACTAAGTGAATGTGATCGGACCCCAACTTCTCTATGCTTTCTATCTCAAACTCTATCTCTCCAAGTCATATGCATTCTATTGAAACTGTCGAATGTCTTCTCTGCGTCCTTGTCAGCAGAAGATACAGAGACAACCATTAAGTCTGTTTTCAATGCTCATTCCTCCACATGAAATCCAGAGAAGTAGGAACGACCACCCGACAATCCAGGTGTGCGTGGGATGTGGAACAAACCCCAAAATTCCGCATACTGGCCACGTGTTCCTCAGATGCGAATCGCCAGGGGCACCTGTGTAATAGCATAGTGCCGCCCCTGTGCCTATAAATACACACTCACAGCGGTCATTATCTCTTCTTCCACCCTCGCACGAACCCTAGCGCCACTGCTAGCTCTCGACGACGCCGGCGACGAAGCGCTTCGCTGCCGCAACCTCTCCGACGCCGTCTTCACGCCGACCGCGGACATCGTCCTCTCCGCCGTCGCCGTAGGTGTCCTCCGTCGCCAAGTTAGGGCACGGAAGAGTGAACTGCTCGGCCTCATCTCCCACTCCGTCTAGCAGTTCTCAGTGTGGTAAATAAAACTCCCTTTTTACAGCACCATTGATCCTATTGATCTGTCACTTTCTACCACAAGCAGTTTCTGTTCACACAAGCTAGATCTCTCTCATACTGCATCTCATAACATGCATAGTATATTCACTTGTGCTTCACAAAGTAGTTAGATTCCTCACTTGTACTGATCTGCGGATTCGTACAAATCTGGAACCAACTTCTTATCTATGAGTGAATGTCTTCGCACGATGAGGTCAATGTCTTCTAAACTGATTTATCTTCAAAATCTTCTGAGAATGCATATGACCTCTTCCCCTTCCCTCGCACCTTAATGCTGTCATAGGTACATGTCCATGGGAGAATCCTTTGGTTCTCATAGTCTGCATTCATTTGCAGAATTCTTACAGCATCACATAAATTCTCCCGAAGCCAGTTCCTGTTGGTCCAGCAAATGAAAACCTTTGAAGCCTTTGAACGCCTTGAAGCCTTTCAAGTTAAAGTTTATGGCTTCAGAAAAGGCAGCAAGGAAGGGTGGCAGAAAGCGTCATGGTGAGACCTCCAGAGATTTGCCAGATGAACTCTCAGAAATGTACAAGACAGATCCTGAAGAGGATTACAGTCAGCGCAAGACCCGAATCCAATGGATTCGAAGATATTGGGCAGAACAATGGTTCAAATACAGATTTGTGACCCAGGAGTATGCTGAGAAAAACGCCATCAAGAGACCATGGGGAGACATCCTATTCAAGAATCTTCTACCCAGGTCCAGAGATGAAGCCATTGCTCAAGGCTTCTATCCATGCATGGTCCATGGACCACAGCCTGCTGATGTACACTCGTCGTCACTGCTATGGTGTCGTGACGACAATCTGTTCAAGCGCAACTTCCAGTTTGCTCAAAACTCTGTGAAGCAGAACAAGAAGACTTTTGGGTTAGACTTCAACCCTCGTCCCTCATCTCCAAGGGCAGATGGCACACAACATCCAGAACCCAATGTCATCGGTCCTTTCACCAACCTTGAAGGCCTCATCACCTACATCTTGGTTCAAGGGACTGCAGTGAATGAGCCTGCGGCTGACGCTGAGTCTAATGACGCGGCTGCAGTGCCGAAGCCAAAGCAGTTGAAGAAGCCAAAAGCTTCAAAGCCAGCCCCTTCACGAAAAATCTCAAGGGCGAAGCCATTGGCAACTGCACCTCCTGAAGACAGTATGCAGTCTGAAGATTTATCACGCGTCTCCAAGCCCCAGAAGGCCAAGATGCCTCTGTCTCACACTGGCAAAGAGCTAACAGCTGCTGCCATCCTGCGCAATGACGACATTGATCTGTCAAGTGATGAAGATCTTGCAGATGACGCTCTTGAGCAACTCATCAAGAGCAAAGAAGAAGCAGAAATCTTCAATGATCTGCCTCTCTTTGATGTCACCATCATCCACAACTTCATTGACGAGTGGTTTGACACGCCAAACATCAGCTTTGAAGATCTGCAGCTACCTATTGGCCTCAGTGTCGCCTTCCAAGGCGCCATTGCTTCAGAACTTGCTATTGCCCAATGCATTGTTGAACTAAAGCAGAAGATTGACTATGAAAAGGCTCAGTTCAAGAAGCATATGGCCAAGCTCAGCGTGCAAGAAGTGAAGAACTTCAAGACAATGATGCACGAGCTCAAGGAAGCCTTTGTGAAGAAGCGTGCAGAAGCACAGGGTTCGCGTGAGCGCATGAAGACTTTGGCTGACAGATGTGTGCAAGCCTATAATGAGGCTGAGAAGCGCAAAGCACTTGGGCGTCCTGGCATGGACCCCAGGATGGCCGCAAAGAAGAAGAAGAAGTCTGCTACGGCTGAATCTGATGCACCAAGGCAACAAGCAGTTCCGATTGTCTTCCCAACAAGAATGACTGGCTCGAAGCCAAAGAGCCGGTCAACAGCTTCAGAGCTCAAGAAGATAAGAACTGCTGAGGTTGAAGCCAGGAAGAGGAAACACTCTGAAGCCTCTCCTACTGCCCCCACCAAGAAAAAGAGAAAGACCAAGAAAGCTCGGGCTGCTCCCACAGAGCCCTTGATAGTTGAACCCATTTCTATGGTTCATCCTGACGCAGAACGTCAACTGACAGTTCATGAGCCTGCTTCCACAAAGGCTCCTGAAGCTGAACACATTCCAGCAGCTGATCCCATCGCTGCTGAAGACATTGGTCATCATGACAATGTAGAAGATGATGCAGTCCTTCCTCAGTTTGAAAACAGCGAACTCATCAGCATTGGTCGTCCACTGACGCCACTTGCACATGATGCTTCATGGGCGGATCGCCCACAAGAGGAAGAAGACTATGAGGCCCAGCCCACTCCAACTCCACAGGCGTCGTCTGCGTTCCGCGGGCTTCGCAAAGGTCCAAGGCCTCAAGTCTCTGCTGAAGACATTCCGGCTACATCAGCCGCAGAAGAAGAAGTACCACAAGATCCCACTCCCTTGTTCCACCAAGAAGTAGTTCTCCAGGAGAACGTGCCTGTGACCGACCCTCCAGCCAGTCAAGTGGAGGATGAAAATCTTGAGGCTGCCACAACCACCAATGAAGCTAATGTGGAGCCCTCCCCAGCAAAAGCTTCAGAAGACAGCGAAGCCACTGATCCCGCCACTTCTGTTCCTGAGTCTGCTGCCGGTCCCCAATTCAACTATCATGTTGATCACAGGCCTCAGGTCCAGAAGCCAATCCCAAGACTGCCAAGGTTTCCAGGTCCTGCATCAGCACCTGGCTCCTTCAACATCAATGGCTTCAGGGCAGACAACCCGTTCTTCAATAGCTCCAGGAACCCCTACTCAAGGGAAAGGATATCATCTGATCGGTTCTGGTGCTATCCTCAGCGAAGCTATTACTCTTGCATTCTTTACAACCAAGGTCGCATCTTCCCACACAAGCGCCTTGATGTTGAAGCTATAGCTGGTCTGCCCTGTCTAGAAGAAGCATTGGATTGCTTCAAGCAAGTGGGTGTGCTGCAGTTTGTTACTGATGAAGAGCATTGGAATGAAGAGCTGCTGCTACAATTCTATGCCACATTTCACATCAAAGGGTATAGCAGAGATCCGAAGACTTGGGTCCTGGAGTGGATGACTGACAACGTTCATCACGAAGCCAATGCATTTGACATCATTGAGCTCACTGGCTTGCCCACTCCTGGCGATCTCTTCGATCAAGGCTGTCAGCTGCATGCTGAAGCTATTGAGAGCATCTTTCAGTGGCCAGAACCTGATATGAGTCAAATGCTCAGCATGATGAAGCCATTGCCCCAAGATGCTGCTTATCCCACAGAGTTCTTCGTTGAAGACCTTGAGTACCTGCCCAGAACCATCTATCACATCATCAGGCAAACTCTCTAGCCTATCAAAGGGCACTCTCCAAATGCCAAGCTTCAGGGTGCAATGAAGACTTTCGTCTATTATATACTTCATGGAAAATGCTGCAATGCACAGGACTTCTTCATACGCCAACTTGCTGCATCAGGCATTGATCTGTTTGGTTTGAAGTTCTACGCCCCTTGGGTCATGCGGCTGATCAAGCTACAATCCGCCATCTCGTATCAGCCCTCAGCCCGCAACCATCGGATCTTCTTGCCTGACGTGGACATGTCTACTGAAGCCATATATTCTGAGCCTGCCAAGCAACCTCTAAGTCTTCAGAATGCAGAACATCAGAGTTTTACTCAGAACGTTGAAGGCGTTGAAGCAGTTTCTCGGGTGTATCCTTTGGCTGGCACTACACGTGCACCACACCCTGCTTCAACTGAAGCCACTGACAATGCCACTTCTCCAAGACCCAAGAAGCGCACTCGTGTTCTCAACAACCGAGAGCTTCTTGTGGCTCTACATCAGAAACAGGATAGGCATCATGAATGGCTGAAGCGTCAGATGAAAAGCCTCTTGGTGGATGTTAATCGCACTCGAAATCTTGCCACCAAGAATGCTTTCGTTGCCCATGAAACCTGTCACCGCACATGGAAAGGGCTCTCGATGATGTGTTCTGAAGCTGATCTTCAAGAGGATGGCTTCACTGAGAGATTCAAGTTTGACTCCACACCTCCTCGAAGGGTTGTGCTGCTAGGAACTCCATCCCTTGAAGACTCTGAGTTCTCTTCCTCTGCTGCCACAGTGACTGCCAGAATTATTGAGGAAGAAGACGATGCTACTTCATCGCCACCACCTTCAGCACCTCCAAGCTCTTCTGCATCGCCAAACAACACCAACAACCCTGCTACTTCACCTACTCCTCATGGGGACGAGTAGAGGCTCTATGTCTTCAAACCTTTTTGGTCATTACTGACAAAAGGGGGAGAAGCATATGAGATTGATAGTCTTCAAGCGGGTCCATATGGGCGGGTGCTTTATATTTTGCTTCATGCTTACAACTCTCGTTTTTGCTACATTTGGTTCTTAGAGTTGTAACACTTAAACTAGATGGTCGTCTGCTACTTATTTGCCACCTTGCTTTGCGAAGATAAATTCCGCATGTGCGACGATAAATTCCGCACTTAGCTCATTCTGCAGACGTCCATTTTCCATTATGCATGTCATTATCTTCATATACTTTCACATGCATAGTGGATTGTCATCATAAGTTGAAGTGGATCTCCACAGGTACAACCTTCCATGTGCATTTGCATTCCAAAAGCAAATTAACTCATATGCACATCTTCAGGGGGAGCCCTTGCAACTTATGAAGACAATTCCTTATTCTTTACAATTTCACAGATTATATTCCCCGTTGAAAACTTCAACTAGTTTGTCATCAATCACCAAAAAGGGGGAGATTGTAAGTGCATCTAGTGCCACCCCTAGTTGGTTTTGGAGTATTGACAACAAACCTAGTTGAGGGACTAATGTGTTTGTGAGAATTGCAGGATAACACAGGTAGAAGTCCCTCATTGATTCGGTTTTACTACCAGAGATGACCCCTAAAACTTTATGAAGACATTGAAGTCAAAGGTGGTATATGAAGATATTCACATTGAAGACTATGACAAGAGAAGACACGATATGAAGCCTATGGAGCTCGAAGACTTAGATCTTTCATAGTTCTTTTTCTTTTGTGTTGAGTCATAGGAACCACCGTACTATTAAGTGGGGTCCAAGAGAACCAGTCAGAATGACTGAAGTGATGCCTAAACCAAAAACCTATGTCTTCGAGTGAAGACTATGAGAGCGAATCTTGTCCAGAGTCGGACAAGTCAGCTTTGCTTGTAGCCCAAGTAAAGTTGCCGTGTGAGTTTGAAATCTGACCGTTGGGACACTTGTCAGTTCCTTAGTGACCCAGGGTCATTTCGGACAAATCAGGTCGGGTTGCCAAGTGGCTATAAATAGCCCACCCCCTACAACCATAAACGGTTGGCTGCTCAGATTGAAAGTACGGCTTTTGTCGTTTGAGAGCAACCCACCTTGAAGCCTTTGAGAGAGAATTCCCTGCGAGGATAAAGCCCTAACCACCAGATCCAGAGAGAATTGGGCATCACTTAAGTCTTCTTGTCTGTGTGATCTGAAGACTTATTACACTTGAGGACTGTGCATCCTCTAGCCGCTTAGGCGTCGCGTTCTGAGCATCCAAGAGACATTGTGGATTGCTGGTGAACAAAGTCTGTGAAGGTTTGGGAGTCTACCTTGAAGACTTACCAGAGTGATTGGGCGAGGTCTATGTGACCTTAGCTCAAGGAGAATACGGTGAGGACTGGGTGTCCTGAGCTGCGTGTTCAGGACCGGGTGTCCGGGACTGTGTGTCCTAAGGTTTAAATACCTAGCCGCTCCAACCAGACGTATAGTTGTCACAGAAACTGGAACTGGTCCAACAAATCATTGTCTTCAACGAGTCACTGGTTAAATCTTCACTTCACTTTACTTACTGTTACTCCTTGTGAAGTCATTGTATGTTTGCTCTATCATTTGTCTTCACTGAGTGACTGTGTGTTCTGTTTGGCTTCACAATATCTTCCTACCTGATCCTTACTACCTAGCTGCTATTAGTCTTTGTGCTTTCACTTCATTGAATACTTGACTATGGTTTGCCTAGCGTAGCCTACCTTCCGCTGCTTGGTAATAGGTTTAATTTTATCGTTTGTCTTCAGAACTCCCATGTTCTGAAGACTTTCATAAAAATCACCTATTCACCCCCCCTCTAGTCGATATAACGCACTTTCAGGTCTCAGAGAAGAAATTCAGCTAGCTCTTGTCCTCTTTGAGCCCTTGAGATACGATGAGTTCTACAACATGGCACTGAAGCAAGAGGATGCTCAGTTGTGGTGTGATGCTTCCAAGAAGCGAGTCAGAGATGTTACTCCTTCTTCCTCTACTCAAGTGGCCAAGCAGCAAAAGTATTGGCTTCCTCCTCCTCCGTTCCGTCAGCCGTATCAGCAGAAGAGCAAAGGTGGCAGTGGTTCTTCCCACCCACCCAACCCTGGCTTTCAGAACAAGACTTCGTCTCAACCTCCAAGATCGAGTACTCCGTATCACCGTCCCCTTTCAAAGGTCACGTGCAACAAGTGCCAACAGAAGGGTCACTATGCCAACAAGTGTCTCAACCAGAGGCGTCTTCCTCCTCCTCCTCCTGTCAGATCGGCAAGTACAGCTATGGTTAAGCATAACCCCAAGCACGCCAAGGTCAACTTGATGAACACAGCCCAGGCAGAGGACTCGTCAGATGTGATTATGGGTAACCTTCCTGTTAACGATGTTCATGCAAAAGTTCTTTTTGACACTGGTGCATCGCATTGCTTCATCTCGAAACCTTTTGCATCTAAGCATGAGTTGACTTCCCAAGTTATGCATAAACCGTTAGCAGTTGTCTCTCCGGGTAAATGTTTGCTCGCTAATCACGAGATTCCAGATGTTTCTATCATGATGGGTGATTTCAAGCTTCTGGCTTCTCCGATGGTTCTTGGTAACTCGGATATTGATCTTATCCTCGAGATGGATTGGCTTTCTAAGCACAAGGCTCAGCTTGATTGTGCAGCCAGGCAAATTCAATTGACTCATTCGTCTGAGGATGTAATTGTCTTTGCCGCTCGGGATAATACCATCCGTCTGTTTTCTCTCAATGAGAAGGGTGAACTCGATGCCATCTCACAAATTCTAGTCGTTTGCGAATATCAAGACGTCTTTCTAGAAGAGCTTCCAGGAATGCCTCCGCACCGGCCAGTTGAATTCGTTATTGATCTTGAGCCTGGCACGGAACCTATGTGCAAACGTCCTTACAAGCTCGGACCTGAAGAGTTGAAGGAGCTGAAGAAGCAACTCGATATTCAAGAGAAAATGGGTCTCATCCGGCCTAGTTCTTCTCCGTGGGGTTGTGGTGTTCTTTTTGTGAAGAAGAAGGATGGAACGGACCGACTTTGTGTTGATTACCGTCCAGTGAACAAGAAGACCATCAAGAACAAATACCCACTTCCCAACATCAATAAGCTGTTCGAACAACTCAAAGGTGCCCAAGTATTCTCCAAGCTTGATCTCCGTATGGGTTATCATCAGATTCGAATCCTTGAGCAAGATATTCCCAAGACGGCTTTCAGGACAAGCTTTGGTTCATATGAATACACTGTCATGTCTTTTGGCCTCATCAACACTCCACCGACGTTCTCTCGCATGATGAACTTCATCTTCAACGCCTACACCAATGACTTCGTTTTAGTCTATCTCGACGACATTCTGGTTTTCTCGAAGAACAAGGAAGATCATGCCAAGCACTTGCGTTTGGTTCTCGATAAGCTCAGGGAACATCAGTTCTACGCCAAGTTCTCCAAGTGTGAATTTTGGCTCGATGAGGTTCTTTATCTTGGTCATATCATCTCTGCCAAGGGCATTGCCGTGAATCCTGAGAAGGTGTCTGCAATTGTGAATTGGGAACCTCCTCAGAATGTGAAGCAACTCCGTAGCTTCCTTGGTCTCGCAAGCTATTGCCGAAGATTCGTTGAAAACTTTTCTAAGATCGCGAAGCCTCTCTCAAATCTTCTTCAGAAGCACGTCAAGTACGTTTGGTCCCCGGAATGTGATATTGCTTTCAACACTTTGAAAGAGAAATTGATCACTGCTCCAGTTCTGACTCCGCCTGATGAATCCAAGCCGTACGAGGTCTTTTGTGATGCCTCTCTCCAAGGTCTTGGCGCAGTATTGATGCAAGAGAAGAATGTTGTTGCTTATACTTCTCGCCAGTTGAAGCCTAATGAGAAGAACTACCCCACTCATGATCTCGAGTTGGCGGCAGTTGTGCATGCTCTTTTGACTTGGAGACATCTTCTATTGGGAAGAAAAGTGGACATTTTCACTGATCACAAGAGTCTCAAGTACATCTTCACTCGGCCTAATCTCAACCTCAGGCAAACTCGATGGGTCGAAATGATTCAAGAATATAATCCGAGTATTGAGTATACTCCAGGCAAGGCCAATGTGATCGCTGACGCGTTGAGCAGGAAAGCTTACTGCAATAGTCTGATTCTCAAGCCTTATCAACCCGAGCTTTGTGAAGCTTTCCGCAAACTTAACCTGAAAATTGTTCCTCAAGGTTTCCTCGCCAACCTTCAAGTCTCTCCTACCTTGGAAGACCATATTCGCCAAGCCCAGCTTCTTGATGCTATGGTTAAAAAGGTGAAGATTGGGATTGCCAAGAGTCAGTCCAAGTACAAGTGCTACCGCCTTGATGACAAGGACACTCTCTTCTTCGAGGATCGTATTGTTGTACCCAAAGGTGACCTCCGTAAAGTGATCTTGAACGAGGCTCACAATTCTCTCCTCTCCATCCACCCTGGGAGCACGAAGATGTATCAGGACCTTAAGCAAGCTTATTGGTGGACTTGAATGAAGCGCGAGATTGCTCAATTCGTGAATGAATGTGATGTCTGCAGAAGAGTGAAGGCAGAACACCAAAGGGCAGCTGGTCTCCTCCAACCTCTTGCCATTCTAGAATGGAAGTTTGACCACATTGAAATGGACTTCATGACTGGGTTTCCAAAGTCCAAGCGTGGCAATGATGCTATATTCGTTGTCATCAACAAACTCACCAAAGTGGCTCACTTTCTGCCTATCAAAGAGTCGATCACTGCAGCTCAATTGGCGGAACTCTATACCTCTCATATTGTCTCTCTGCACGGTATTCCACAAGTGATCTCTTCAGACCGTGGCAGCATCTTTACCTCGAAGTTTTGGGATTCTTTTCAGAAGGCCATGGGCACCAACATCCGCTTTAGCACAGCTTTCCATCCTCAAACTAGCGGTTAAGTCGAGCGTGTCAACCAGATTCTTGAAGATATGTTCAGGGCTTGTGTGATCTCCTTCGGCATGAAGTGGGAGGATTGTCTTCCTTATGCTGAATTCTCCTACGACAACAGTTTTCAAGCAAGTTCGGGCAAGGCCCCATTTGAAATTATGTATGGAAGGAAGTGCCGTACCCCTCTCAACTGGTCTGAAACCGGTGAACGTCAGCTTTTGGGTAATGAATTAATCACAGAGGCAGAGGAAATGTGCAAAGTCATTCGTGATAACCTCAAAGCAGCCCAATCCCGCCAGAAGAGCTACTATGATAGTAAGCACCGTGATTTGGCTTTCGAGATCGGAGATCATGTTTACCTCCGCGTCTCTCCTATGAAAGGTACTCGTCGCTTCGGTATCAAAGGGAAGCTTGCCCCTAGATACATGGGACCTTTCAAGATTGTCAGCAAGAGAGGCGACCTCGCCTATCAATTCGAGCTTCCTTCAAACTTTGCAAATGTTCATGACGTGTGCCATGTCTCTCAGCTTCGAAAGTGCTTCAAGACTCCTGACCGCACTGTCAACTTCGAGGACATTGAGCTCCAAGAAGATCTCTCTTATCATGAGCACCCAGTTGCGATTCTTGAAGAGACTGAACGCAAGACTCACAACAAGTCAATCAAATTTCTCAAAGTCAAGTGGTCACACCATTCCAACCGTGAAGCTACCTGGGAACATGAGGATCACCTCTGTTCTGAGTACCCGGCGTTCTTTTAGTCCTAGATCTCGGGACGAGATCCTTTCATTGTGGTGGAGTGTTGTAACACCCCGGATATAACTTTCCCAATTTGTACTCCAACTCTTGCCATTTCCGGCGTTAAGTTATATTTATTTCCTCGGGTTCGGGTCATTGTCTCCGTGTGTTGTTATCATTGTCATGCATCTCATATCATGTCATCATGTGCATTGCTTTTGCATACGTGTTCGTCTCATGCATTCGATCTTTTTCCCCGTTGTTCGTTTTGCATTCCGGAGCTTCGTTCTCCTCCGGTGGTCATTTCTAGATTTCTTTCGTGTGTGGGGACTAAACATTTCCAGATTGGACCAAGACTTGCCAAGCGGCCTTAGTTTACTACCGGTAGACCGCCTGTCAAGTTTCGTATCATTTGGACTTCGTTTGATACTCCAACGGTTAACCGAGGGACCGAAAAGGCCTCGTGTGTGTCGCAGCCCAACACCCCTCCAATTTGGCCCAAAACCCACCTAAGCCCTCTCCATCATCTAGAGCGTTCGATCACGATCGTGTGGCCGAAAACCGCACCTCATTTGGACTCTCCTAGCTCCCTCTATGCCTATTTAAAGACCCCTTCCCCGAAATCCGGATCTCCCTCTCCGAAACCCTAAAACTGCACCTCCCGCCGACAGATACGTCCAATTCGGGCCGGACGTGTCCGCCACCGCCCGCCGCCACCACGTGTCAGCCGCCGACTCGCCTGCGCCGCCGCCCACCGCTCCGGCCCGGGAGCCCGCAGCCGGCCCCCGAGGCCCACTCCCTCCGTCGCCGCGCGCCCGCGCCCTTCTCCTCGCTCCGCCGCCATCATGCTGCCTCGCCGGCCGCCGCGCCTCCCCGCCGCCCTCGCCGGCCGGATCTCGCCCCGGCCTCCGCGAGCATCGCCGCCCCACCCCTCCTCACCATCTCCGGTGGCCGGAGACCGCCACCCGCCGCAGGATCCGGTCGGGCCGGACCGGATCCACCTCTCCCTCGCCTCCCCGCCGCCTCTTCGCTCGCCGGAGCCGCCAGGAGCTCGCCGGACTTGCCTCGGATTGCGTGCCACCGAAACCCTAGATCTGGGAGGTTGAATTTTCTTCTAAGTCCCGGAATTTTCCGTTTCAAGTGCTCATGTTCGTGGCCCCGTAACTTTGCATCCGTAGCTCCGATTCATGCATATAGCATATCAAAATGTCCATCTCAGAGAGTACATCATTTCATTCCATTGCATTATTTTCATTTGAGTTCATCTTCATGCCCGAAATGCTGTTAGAAGGAGGCTACTTGAGATAATTGTCAGATCTGCTCCTCCATTTAGCCTTTTGTCATTTTTGCCATGATTAATGTGTGCATGATATGCCCTGATGCTCTACACATGTTTTGTTAAGGGTTTTGTCATATTTCTAAAGGTGCAACCCATGTATTTTTGTGATGTGTGTGGTGACTAGTGCAAGTTTGCAAAGTGGTGCACTTGTTAATTCTGTTTTCAGGGACTTAGCAATTCCACTAAGTCCTTGAGCTGTTTATCTCATGATGCCATATGTTCATGTTGTTTCCTAGTGATCCGTGCCTCTTTTGAGGATGATCAGTAAGGATGTTTTGTTAATATTGTAGTAATATATCCATCCATGTCTTTGTTTGCAATTATGGAGCACCCTAGCTTGAGTCAATCGAGCTTTACTTTTGCTACTTTGTGAATCTGGGCAGATTGTCAACTTGTTTGCAATTTTGCCGATGATGTTGTAGTTGATCCGTGCATGCTATGCTATTGTTCTTGCCATGTCTAGCTTGTATTTTGTGCCTTCTTGATGGGTGTATGCTTGTCTTGCCAGGACTTGCACCGTAGTGAGTGCCTCGAGCTCGTAAACATGCCTACTTGATATCTGTTTTTAGCATGTTCCAGTTTTCAGTAAGTCTGAAAACTGATTATGTTTTTGCTGTGTTCACATGCTTGCAATTGTATTTTCTGATCCCTGTTGGCTCAAGGTCACTAAGGGACTTTTGTTAAGCTCTTTGAGTAGCTCCATGCCATGCTTTACTTTGACATGTTGAGTTCCTGTAGCATGTAGTTTTGTTGCTCCGAAGAGTGCTATCTAATCTGAAATTCCAGACAAGTGTTAATTTCACAAAGTCTGAGATCTGTTTACCATATGTATTTTTGCCATGCTTGTTTGAACATGTTAATGGATGAATTGGTCGTAGCTCAGTGCTAGACTTTTGTTAAGCATCTTGAATGCATCCCTGCCATGTATTTTGTTGTCATGTTTGGGTGCTGTAGCATGTTCATTTCATTGCATTTAGATGGCTACTTGCTGTAAATCGCAGAACGTGGCCATATTTGAATCGCTTGCCTTTTCCAAACCGTAACTCCGATTCTGGCGTTCTTTATATCGTTTTCAAGCGATTTCATCTCATCTTCCCAGTGACACACTTGGCTTTCCAAGTTGAGGCCAGGTTCATGCATTTCCTGTCATATCTTGCATTTTGCATCCCGCATCGCATCCCACATTGCATCATATTGCTTGATCCTTGCACGTGGTTGATTGTGTCCTTGTTGCTTGTTTGTCTTGTTTGGGTAGAGATGGGAGACGAGTTCGCTAACGAGGAGCCCGTTGAGTTTGCTTTCGAGGATCCAGTCAACTCTGACAACTGTGCAGGCAAGATGATTATACCCTCGAAATCACTACTATCTTTGTTATGCTAGTTTGCTCGCTCTTTTGCTATGCCATTGCTATGATGCCTACCACTTGCTTTCAAGCCTCCCAAATTTCCATGTCAAACCTCTAACCCACCTTGTCCTAGCAAACCGTTGATTGGCTATGTTATCGCTTTGCTCAGCCCCTCTTATAGCGTTGCTAGTTGCAGGTGAAGATTGAAGGCCGTTCCTTGTTGGAACATTTATTTACTTGTTGGGATATCATTATATTGCTATATTATCTTAATGCATCTATATACTTGGTAAAGGGTGGAAGGCTCGGCCTCTCGCCTAGTGTTTTGTTCCACTCTTGTCACCCTAGTTTCCGTCATATCGGTGTTATGTTCCCGGATTTTGCGTTCCTTACGCGGTTGGGTTATAATGGGAACCCCTTGATAGTTCGCCTTGATTAAAGCTTTTCAAGCAATGCCCAACCTTGGTTTTACCATTTGCCACCTAGCCTTTCTTTCCCTTGGGTTCTGCAGACTCAAGGGTCATCATTATTTTAACCCCCCTGGGCCAGTGCTCCTCTGAGTGTTGGTCCAAACCGTCAGCCGCCGGTGGCTACTAGGGGCAACTCTGGGCTGGCCTACCGGAAGTTTGGACAATCTGAGTGTGCCCTGAGAAAGAGATATGTGCAGCTCCTATCGGGATTTGTCGGCACATTCGGGCGGTGTTGCTGGTCTTGTTTTAACCTGTTGAATTGTCTTGAAGAACCGAGATACCGAGTCTGATCGGAACGTCTTGGGAGGAGGTCTATTCCTTCGTTGACCGTGAGAGCTTGTCATGGGCTAAGTTGGGACTCCCCTGCAGGGATTGAACTTTCGAAAGCCGTGCCCGCAGTTATGGGCAGATGGGAATTTGTTAATGTCCGGTTGTAGATAACTTGAACCTTAACTTAATTAAAATGAATCAACTGAGTGTGTTACTGTGATGGCCTCTTCTCGGCGGAGTCCGGGAAGTGGACACGGTGTTGGAGTAATGTTTGCGCAGGTTGCTCTCTAGTTTCTCGCCCGCGCTTTGCCTCCTCTTCTCGCTCTCTTTTGCGAATAAGTTAGCCACCATACTTGCTAGTCGCTTGCTGCAGCTCCACATATTTAACTTGCCATACCTATAAGCTTAAATAGTCTTGATCGCGAGGGTGCGAGATTGCTGAGTCACTGTGGCTCACAGATTACTATTACACCAGATGCAGGGCCTGATGATTCCGCTCCAGGAGACGCGCTTGAGCTCAAGTGGGAGTTCGACGAGGACTCTCAACGTTACTATGTTTCCTTTCCCGATGATCAGTAGTGGTGCCCAGTTGGGGGTGAACGGGACCGTTGTCGCATGTTGGGTTATCTTTTATTTTGGCGCCGTAGTCGGGCCATGAGTGTTTGGATGATGTAATGTTATGTACTTGATTGACGTGGCGAGTGTAAGCCAACTATGTTATCTCCCCTTTATGATTTATTTTACATGGGATGTTGTGAAGATTGCCTAACTTGCGACATGTGCCTTCAATGCGATTATGCCTCTAAGTCGTGCCTCGACACGTGGGAGATATAGTCGCATCGAGGGTGTTACATCGGTGAGGAGTTGGATGAGATTCATCATGTAATCAAGTTAGTTTTGTTAGGGCTTGATCCCTAGTATCCACTATGTTCTGAGATTAATGTTGCTATGACTTTGCTATGCTTAATGCTTGTCACTTTGGGCCTGGGTGCCATGATTTCAGATCTGAACCATTTATCTTATCACCATTATATCTATGTTCCAGATCCGATCTTGCAAGTTATAGTCATCTACGTGTTATGATCCGGCAACCCTGGAGTGATAATAGTTGGGACACTTCCCGGTGATGACCGTAGTTTGAGGAGTTCATGTATTCACCGTGTGTTAATGCTTTGTTCCGGTTCTTTATTAAAAGGAGGCCTTAAATATCCCTTAGTTTCCAATAGGACCCCACTACCGCAGAATGGTAGGACAAAAGATGTCATGCAAGTTCTTTCCATAAGCATGTATGACTATTTATGGAATACATGCCTACACTATATTTATCAACTGGAGCTAGTGATGTATCGCCCTAGGTTATGACTATTATATGATGAATATCATAAAACAAATCGCCGATCCAATGCCTACGATTTTCCTACATATTGTTCTTGCTAAGTTACTACTGCTATCGTTACTGTTACACTTGCTACAAAATCACTGCTATCACTGTTACTATTACTGTTGCTGCTACCACTACTATCAAAGCTATCATAGTACTGTGCTACTAATCACTTTGCTGCAGATAATTAATCTCCAGGTGTGACTGAATTGACAACTCAGTTGCTAATACTTGCAAATATTCTTTGGCTCCCCTTGTGTTGAATCTATAAATTTGGGTTGAATACTCTACCCTCGAAAACTGTCGCAATCCACTATACTTGTGGGTTATCAAGACCTTTTTCTGGCACTGTTGTCGAGGAGCATAGCTATATTTGTTGAGTCACTTGGCATTATTATCAAGTGATCACTATGAAGAATCTGAAGGATGCCAAGACTAAAAAAATTCCCTCTAAGACGAGGGGATGTAAGGAACTGTCATCCAGCTCCGCTTTAGATTCACCTTCTATTATAAAGTAAACTTGCAACACCACCACATGCTATTAATCCTGACATGTCGCAAGTTATTGATGATGCTACTTCTGCTATGAATGCTACTCTTTATGATGGTAGTACCTTGCTTGATGATAATGTGCCACTAGGTGAATTTCTTGATGAACAAATTGCTAGAGTAAGGCAACATGATATTTAGCAAACTGATGAAGAACTTGAAACTGAAAATCTTGAAACACCTATTAGAACTATCCCTCCTACATATGAATTGCCTAAGGTACCGGAAGGTTATGTTATGAATGAGGAGACAACTGGAGATATTCTTGCTTGTAAGGATAGAGATGATCTAGAAAAATTATTATGCAAGTATAAATAAAGGACTTTGAATGCTAAAATGAAATGTGATCCTCAGTTTGATACTTCACCTATATTTGTTGATGATAAGGATTTTGAATTCTTTGTCCACCCAGAGTTGATTGCTCTGGTTGAATCTGATCCTTTCCATGGTTATGAAACTGAAACTGTTGTGGCCATCTTACTAAGTTGAATAATATAGCCGCCCTTTTTCTCAAGATGAGAAAGTTCGCTATTATTATATTCTCAAATTATTTCCATTCTCATTAAAGGGTGATGCTAAAGCTTGGTACAATACCCTTGCTCCTGATGTTGTGTGTGGTCCCCAGGATATGATTTATTACTTCTCTGAAAAATATTTTCATGCTCATGAGAAACAAGCTGCCTTACAAGAAATATTTAACTTTGTGCAAATTGAAAAAGAGAGTCTCTCACAAGCTTGGGGGAGGCTTCTCCAATTGCTTAATGCTTTGCCTGATCATCCTCTTAAGAAAAATGAAATACTTGATATCTTCTATAATGGACTAACCGATGCTTCTAGGAATTTCCTAGATAGTTGTGCTGGTTGTGTTTTCACGGAATGAACTATCGGACAAGCTGAAGAATTATTGAATAACATATTGAAAAATTATGATGATTGGACTCTTCCTGAACCATCGTTTAAACCCACTCCGAAGAAGAGGGGTATCTTATATCTCAGTCCTGAAGATATGGAAAGAGGCAAAGAAACCCATGAAGGAAAAAGGTATTAAAGCTGAGGATGTCAAAAAATTACCTCCTATTGAAGAAGTACATGGGCTTGATACACCACCACCACCTAAGGTGGTAGAGGTAAATTCTCTAATGAAATTCAATGATAATGATAATCCTCACAATATGCGCCCTAGCCAATGCCTTTATGAGTTTGAAAATTGCATTAGAAAGCAAGATCACTTCAATGCAAATGTTATGAAACAATTCAAATACAATTCTAATATGATTGCTCGCTTGAGTGACTTGTTATTTAGAATATCAAATGATGTTAGAGGTATGGGAAAGCATGCTTCTATGGTTAAAACTCAGTTAGAACAAGTTGCTGAATCACAAAGAGAGTTGTTGGATGAAATGAACAACAATATAAATGATCATGCTGTTAGAGTAATGACTAGAGGAGGTAGGATGACTCGGGAACCACTTTATCCTGAGGGACACCCAAAGAGAATTCAACAAGTTTCTCAAAGAATTAACACTGATGCACCTAGTCCTTCTAAAAAGAAAAAGAAGAAGAAAAATGATAGGACTTTGCATGCCTCTAGTGAACCTGAAGTAGAAAAACCTCCTTATAATGATAATGAAGTTTCTATCTCTGATGCTGAAACTCAATCTGATAATGAACACTCACCTTTTGATAATGAAAAAGATAATGATGAGGTTCATGAAAATACTCAAACAAATAATAAAGAACCAGATAATTAATGATGTTGAGATAGAACCAGCAGTTGATCTTGATAACCCACAACCCAAGAATAAAAGATCTGATAAAAGAGACTTTGTGGCTAGAAAACACGGTAAGGAAAGATAACCATGGGTTCAAAAACCTATGCCAATTCCACCTAAGTCAACTAAAAATAAAGATGATGAAGAATTTGAACGCTTTGCTGAAATACTGAGGCCAGTCATTTTGCGTACTCGCTTGACTGACATCTTGAAAATGCCTCCTTATGCAAACTACATGAAAGACAGCATCACCAATAAGAGAAAAATACCGGAAGCTGAAATCTGCACCATGCTTGCTAATTATACTTTTAAAGATGGAGTACCTAAAAAACTTGGAGATCCGGGAATACCAACTATACCTTGCTCCATGAAAAGAAACTATGTGAAAACTGCTTTATGTGACTTAGGAGCTGGTGTTAGTGTTATGCCTTTCTCGTTATATAAAAGACTTGATTTGAATAAACTCATACCTACTGAAATATCTTTGCAAATGGCTGACAAATCAGCTGCCATACCTATCGGTATTTGTGAGGATGTGCCTGTTATTATTGCTAATGTTACTATTTTGACTGACTTTGTTATACTTGAGATGCCCGAGGACGACAACATGTCTATTATCCTTGGGAGACACTTTTTGAATACTACAGGGGTTGTTATTGATTGCAATAAAAGCAAAGTCACTTTTCATACCAATGGTAATGAGCATACGGTGCACTTTCCTAAGAAACAATTCCAAGTGAATGCTATTAATGTCATTGAAAAATCTCCAACAATCACTATTGGAAGTTTTCAACTACCCCTACCTACTGTTAAAAAGAAATATGAAATGCTTATTGTTGGGGACATTCATATCCCCATTGAGGTAACTTAGTGATTTACGAAAGTTCTTCGGTTTCTTGCTAATCGAAAGTGGTTGATAATAAGACTTGATCAACCTTATTAATGGATCATTTCTGAGAGGTATGAAGTTGATGAATTTAGTGAGCACTACTCTCTGTCCCTACCTTTTGTTTTCTGTTTTTATTAGTTAAATAAAATAAAATGCCATGTTTTGTCTGTTTTGTGAATTTTCCATGCAATAAAAAATGACCCAAAAATAAAAGTTCTCAGAATGCCCTGAAAAATTAATACAATTTTTTCTGAATATTTAAGAATTTTTGGTGCAAATAACATCAGAGGGAGGGGCACCAGGTGGGCACAACCCCCCTGGGCGTGCCAGGACCCCCAAGCATGCCCTGGTGGGTTGTGGTCCCCACGTGGGCCCCCTCACTTATCTCTTCATCCCACATCACCACCTACCTCCAGAAAAAAATCACCATTGCTCTCTCTCTCTATCGTGTTCTTGCTCTCAAACCCACGGATTTTGATCTCTTTGCTCGAAGCTCTGTTGCTGAAACTGTTTCGGGGGATTATTGCTTGGTATGTGACTCCTCCATTTGTCCAATTAGTTTTTGCTTTAGTGGTTTATATTTTGAATAATTAGCTACTCTTTGTGCTGCTGTATATGAGCTTCCATGTTGAATTCATAGAGTTCTAAGTAGTTTGAATGCTTGCTATGGCCTCTAGGTATCCCTATGAGTAGTTGCTATCAATCTTGTTGAGTTTTGTTGAGAAAAAAATTGTGGACTAAAATTTTCAAAATTTGTTCATAGGAAAAATATGAGTGTCTTTAGGAAGTTTGCTTCCAATAAGAACTCCAAGGGAGTCATTGGGGAGTCATCTAATAGTGATCTCCATACCCGGAGAATGGCGGAGGTACGACCGTGCAAATGGCCACATAACCCGTTCATGGAAGGGGTCGGAATCCTTCAAGAGTTTGCACAATATGCTAATGCCTGCCTCACCGACTTCATCGTAGCTGAATGTGAACAGTATCATCTCCTCACAAATCTCTTTGTGCAAAATTTGTCATTTTCTTCCTAGGAATAATCCCCCTGTGGTGGAGTTTAATTTATATGCTGAAACTCGTCAGATACCACTTACTGAATTTTGTCACATATGCATGATCTATTCTGACAGGAGTATAGTAGAGCCTAGGCTCGCGGAGTTTCATGGTTTTTGCCACGCTCTAACTGTGGGGGATGAGAGAGGAGTGTCAAGTGTCACTGCCACTAGCATACACTTTCCTGTTGTGCATTATTTTGCTTTATTCATTGCGAAGTGTTTGCTTACTAGAGAGAAATTAGGTGCACTCAGTTCTCCGGACTTTGTTGTTTTACGTCTCGCACTTCATGGCGACAACACTTATAGCTTGGGAGCGATTGTGGCTTGTTGCCTTCACATTAACGGATCCAAGGGAAAAATACATGGTGGTATTTATGCTACTCGCTTGGCAACTCACTTTAACGTCTAGATATGCCAGCATGATTATCCTTTACCTAAGGTTGAGTGGCTCTCATATGCATTATTGTTTATCTAACAAGAGAGCCCATTTTACCTTGTCTTCTCCTTTTGAATAAAATGTTTGCAGATTCTAGCTTAGTCCACGGCACTCTTGCACTATTATTATTTTCATATTGTTCCATCATGCAAGTGAAAGGCAATAATGATGATATCTGATGAACTGGCCATGGCAGAGAGAAACATGTATGAACTTGACTTGTTCTGTTTTTGTAAATATGTTTAATCTATTATCCATGATTCAGCCTATTATGATCAAACATGTTTGGCATGACAATTAGAGATTATAGTTTTTCATGCCATGCATAAGTAGCTAGGAGTGGATAATGCTTTATCTTGGATGTCAACATTGCGTTAAATGATTGTGATATATTATGATGATATGGTATCCTCCTATGAATGTTCGAGTGTCTTGACTTGGCACATGTTCATGCATGTAGTTGAATCAAAACCAACATAGCCTCTATGATATTTATGTTCATGGTGTTCATATCCTACTCATGCTAGTATCCAATGTTACTTATGCATAATGCATGTTCATGACCGTTGTTGCTCTCTAGCTGGCCACTTCTCAACATATTTGCTAGCCTTCGCCTGTACTAAGAGGGAATTCTTCTTGAGCATGAAAAACCTTGAACCCAAGTTATTCCAGATGAGTCCACCATACCTACCTATATGCGGTATTACCCTGCCGTCCTAAGTAAATTTGCATGTGCCACCTCTAAAAACTTCAAATAAATATCCTTTCTGTGTGCCTGGATTATTCACAGAATGACAGGAGGTAGTCGGTATCTTCCATGCTAAGCGGATTAATCTCAAGATGAGTGTTTATTCACTCGTCATTGCACGAGAAAGGGGCGGTATTAGGGATTCCCAGTCCCAAACTTCAAACAGAAAAGAGCTTACAAATAATCAAACAAAAACTCCTAAGGAGACATAACCTTTACTTTACCGCTTGCGGACCGCCACTAATGTGCTTAGCATGGAAGATAATGATAACCGATGTCGCGAAGTAAACAAGAAGGGTGCACCTCTCAAAATTTAATTTACCTATGTTTTAAAAACTTGAGCTCTGGTACCTCTACAAATCACTGCTTCCCTCTGCGAAGGGACTATCTATTTACTTTTATGTTGTGTCATCACCTTCTCAAATAAGTGCCAGAACCTGAGAGCACTGTTGTCACGCTCATACATTGTGTGTAGCTAATGTCGGGTGTATCATGACTGGATCTTTTCTACCATGAATTACAATGTTTAGTCGTTTCTTGAACTTTGGAGGTGCTCTGTATTTATGTTTTGTAGTCTCGGAAAGGGCTAGCGAGATACCACTATTGTCATATTATATCATGGTTGTTTTGACCACATGTTGTTGTTTGAGATATCTTATTATTACTCGCTAGCTGATTATGTCATTGATATGAGTTCATATAATTTTTAAGAGTTATTGTTGACATGGTTAGTTATAATCTTGGCTGAAAACCTGGGTGCTGTCTAAGCTTATTTATGCAAACAAGAGCAAAAGAGTTCGTAAAAGTTTTTCTTTTTTCACTTTTAGTTTATCAACTGAATTGCTTGAGGACAAGCAAAGGCTTAAGCTTGGGGGAGTTGATACGTCTCCATTGTATCTACTTTTCCTAAAGCTTTTCCTCTTGTGTGGGACTCTAATTGGCATGATTTGAATGAAACTAACCCGGACTGACGCTGTTTTCAGCAGAACTACCATGGTGTTGTTTTTGTGCAGAAATAAAAGTTCTCGGATTGGAACGAAACTTTGCGAGGAATTTTTTTATACAATCAAAGAGAATTTCTAGACCCAAGAACCACCGGGGGCCACCTGGGTGGGCACAACCCACCAGGGCGCACTGCCCCCCCCCCCCACCCCACCCCACCCCAGGCGTGCCCAGGTGGGTTGTCCCCACCTAGTGGCCCCTCAGACCCTGAAACCGACGCTATAAAATCCTATATTTCTAGAAAAAATCAGGGAGGAAGAATTATCTCGTTTCACGATACGGAGCCGCCGTCACCTCTTGTTCTTCATCAGGAGGCTAGATCCGGAGTCCGTTTGGGGCTACGGAGAGGGGGGTCTACGATCTTCGTCATCACCAACCCTCCTCCATCGCCAATTCCATGATGCTCTCCACCGGGAGTGAGTAATTCCTTTGTAGGCTCACTGGTCGGTGAGGATTTGGATGAGATTCATCATGTAGTCGACTTAGTTTTGTTAGGGCTTGATCCCTAGTATCCACTATGTTCTGAGATTGATGTTGCTATGACTTTGCTATTCTTAATGCTTGTCACTTTAGCCCCGGGTGCCATGATTTCAGATCTGAACCGTTTATGTTATCACCATTATATCTATGTTCTAGATCCAATCTTGCAAGTTATAGTCACCTACTACGTGTTATGATCCAGCAACCCTGGAGTGAAAATAGTCGGGACACTTCTCGGTGATGATCGTAGTTTGAGGAGTTCATGTATTCACAATCTGTTAAAGCTTTGTTCCGGTTCTTTATTAAAAGGAGGCCTTAATATCCCTTAGTTTCCAATAGGACCCCGCTGCCACGGGAGGGTAGGACAAAAGATGTCATGCAAATTCTTTCTATAAGCACGTATGACTATTTACGGAATACATGCCTACATTTTATTTATGAAAGTGTCATATCGCCCTAGGTTATGACTGTTATATGATGAATATCATCGAACAAATCGCCGATCCAATGCCTGCGATTTTCCTACATATTGTTCTTGCTAAGTTACTACTAATATCATTACTGTTACACTTGCTACAAAATCACTGCTATCACTGTTGTTGTTACTGTTACTGCTACCACTACTATCAAAGCTACCATATTACTGTGCTACTGATCACTTTGTTGCAGATAATTAATCTCCAGGTGTGACTTAATTGACAACTCAGTTTCTAATACTTGCAAATATTCTTTGGCTCCCCTTGTGTCGAATCTATAAATTTGGGTTGAATACTCTAACCTTAAAACTGTTGCGATCCCCTATACTTGTGGGTTATCAGCACCATTGCTACAGTTCGTCGCTTTGAGAGACCATGTGATGATCGGGTGTGATAAACTCTATGTTCATATACAACGAGTGTAAGACAGTTTTACACATGCAGAATACTTGGGTTAAACTTGACGAGCCTAGCATGTATAGACATGGTCTCGGAACATTGGGGACCAAAAGGTCGAACATGAGTCATATAGTAGATATGGTCAACATAGAGATGTTCACCATTGATGACTACCCAATCTCACATGATGATCAGACATGGTTAGTTGATTTGGATCATGTATCACTTAAATAACTTGAGGGATGTTACTTTAAGTGGGAGTTCATTAGTAATTAGATTAATTGAACACAAATTTATCATGAACTTTGTCTTAATAGTTTTTGCATATCTATGTTGTAGATCAATAGCTCGCAATATAGCTCCCCTATTTTTGATATTTTCCTAGAGAAAAATAAGTTGAAAGATGGTAGTAGCAATTATACGGACTGGGTTCGTGATCTGAGGATTATCCTCATTGCTGCACAGAAGAATTCTGTCCTTGATGCACCGCTAGGTGACAGACCTATTGCAGGAGCAGATGCGGACGTTATGAATGCTTGGCAAGCTCGATGTGATGACTACTTAATAGTTTAGTGCGCCATGCTTTACAACTTAGAACCAGGACTTCAAAAACATTTTGAACATCACAGAGCATAGGAGATGTTCCAAGAGATGAAATTGGTATTTCAGACTCATGCCTGTGTCGAGAGGTATGAGACCTCTGACAAGTATTTTGCCTACAAGATGGAGGAGAATAGCTCAAGAAGTGAGCATGTGCTCATAATGTCTGGGTACTACAATAGCTTGAGTCAAGTGGGAGTTAATATTTCAAATAAGATAGTGATTGACAAAGTTCTCTAGTCACTATCACCTAGCTACTAGAATTTCGTGATGAACTATAATATGCAAGGGATGATGAAAATGATTCTCGAGCTCTTCGCGATGCTAAAATAGGCGATGGTAGAAATCTAGAAAGAGCATCAAGTGTTGATGGTTAACAAGACCACCAGTTTCAAGAAAAAGGGCAAGGGAAAGAGAGGGAACTTCAATAATAATGGCAATCAAGTTGCCGCTCCCATGAAGAAGCCCAAAGCTGGACCCAAGCCTGAAACTGCCTCTACTGCAAAGGAAATGGTCACTGGAATCGGAACTGCCCCAAATACTTGGCGGATAAGAAGGATGGCAAAGTGAACAAAAGTATATTTGATATACATGTTATTGATGTGTACCTTACTAGTATTAATAGTAGCCCCTGGGTATTTGATACCGGTTCAGTTGCTAAGATTAGTAACTCAAAACAGGAGTTGCAGAATAAACAGAGACTAGTTAAGGGCGAGGTGAAGATGTGTGTTGGAAGTGATTCCAAGGTTGATATGATCACCATCGCACACTCCCTCTACCTTTGGGATTAGTATTGAACCTAAATAATGTTATCTCGTGTTTGTGTTGAGCATGAATGTGATTTGATCATGTTTATTGCAATACAGTTATTGAAAGTGCAACTATCCCTGGGTGGTTTTGGTAATTCCTAACAACATATAGCTCATTGAACTAATGCTCTTTCAAGGTGATCATTTCAGAAAGTTCAATGATTGGCATGGCATGGACTAGGAATGTGGACCCCTCAAAATGACAAGGACACATATTGGCTCAGGCTCAAGACTCTACATTTTGATTTTAGTGGTCCAAGATCACATCGAGTCCATAGTAAAAGCCAATACAATTAAAAGGGGATGAGGTGTTGCTTAATGGCTTGCTTGCTCAAAATGCTTGGTGATATGCTCCAAAAGCCCTCAACCACTTTATCATATCCACTTATGTCCCAAACCAAAATTCAAACTCAGCCCCATCGATTTGATCTATCTGGCGCCACCGAGTTCATTTGACATAGCCATAGCCAGAAACCCTAATTAGTTCGGTCTCACCGAGATGGGATTGCAAACTCTCTATTTCCCTTCGTAACGTTTTGGTCCAACCAAGATGAGTGATCGGTCCCACCGAGTTCGCAATGCAAACTCTTTGTTTCCCTTTCATATCATTTCGATCTCGCCGAAATGAGCGATTCGGTCCCACCGAGTTTGCCTGACCAACTCTTTGTTTGCCTATTACAGAAATCAGTCTTACCGAGTTTATGTGATCGGTCTCACCGAGATTACGTTATGCCCTAACCCTAATGAAATTGGTCCCACCAAGTTGACATTTCAGCCCCACCGAAAAGCCTAACATTCACATTTTGAACTAAATCGGTCTGACCGAGTTTCATGATTCGGTCCCACCGAGTTTGGTAAATTGTATGTAACGGTTAGATTTTGTGTGGAGGCTATATATACCCCTCCATCCACTCCTCATTCATGGAGAGAGCCATCAGAACGTGCCTACACATCCAGCATACATTTTCTGAGAGAGAACCACCTACTCATGGGTTGAGACCAAGATATTCCATTTCAACCACAAGAATCTTGATGTCTAGCCTTCCCCAAGTTGCTTTCCACGCAAATCATCTTTCCATCAAATCCAAATCCGTGAGAGAGAGTTGAGTATTGGGGAGACTATCATTCGAAGCACAAGAGCAAGGAGTTCATCATCAACACACCATCTATTACCTTTTGGAGAGTGGTGTCTCCTAGATTGGTTAGGTGTCACTTGGGAGCCTCTGACAAGATTGTGGAGTTGAACCAAGGAGTTTGTAACGGCAAGGAGATCACCTACTTTGTGAAGATCTACCCAATTGAGGCAAATCCTTCATGGTCGATGGCCATGGTGGGATAGACAAGGTTGCTTCTTCGTGGACCCTTTGTGGGTGGAGCCCTCCATGGACTCGCACAACCATCACCCTTTGTGGGTTGAAGTCTCCATCAACATGGATGTACGATAGCACCACCCATCGGAACCACGCCAAAAATCTTCGTGTCTACATTGTGTTTGGTCCCTCTAAACTCCTCTCTTTACCTTCATATGTAAATGATTTACATTTCGCTGCTATACTCTTAGACTTGCATGTGTAGGTTCATCGCTTGACTTGTGCTAAGTTGCTAAAATCTGCCAAGACTTAAAATTGGGAAAAGGCTAAATTTTTATTTGGTCGAGTAGTCTAATCACCCCCTCTAGACATACTTTCGATCCTACAAGTGGTATAAAAGCTTTGGTCTCCATTTTGCCTTGATTTCCATAGCTTTGGTGATCATAGCCTTGGTTTCACAACCTAGGAGAGTATGGCATCTAGCAAGGGTACCATCGTAGAGGTCCTTACTTTGATGGTACTAATTTTGCTAGTTGGAAGCATAAGATGAAAATGCATATTCTTGGACATAACCCCACCGTTTGGGCTATTGTGTGTATTGGCTTGCAAGGTGAATTCTTTGATGGGAGAGAACCGAACCGTGAAGCTACCGCGGAAGAGTTGAAGATGCTGCAATACAATGCTCAAGCTTGCGATATCCTCTTCAACGGATTGTGCCTCGAAGAATTCAACAAAATCAGCCATCTTGAGAATGCAAAGGAAATTTGGGACACTTTGATTGATATGCACGAAGGTACTGGCTGTGTCAAGGAATCCAAATTGGATGTGCTTCAAAGTTAGCTTGACAAGTTCAAAATGAAGGATGGTGAAGGTGTCGCTGAAATGTACTCTAGGCTTGCTCTCATCACAAATGAGATTGCCGGCTTAGGAAGTGAAGGGATGACCGATAGATTCGTCATCAAGAAGATCCTAAGAGCCTTGGATGGAAAATATGATACCGTGTGCACATTGATCCAAATGATGCCCAATTACAAAGATCTCAAACCAATGGAAGTAATTGGAAGAATTGTTGCTCATGAGATGTCACTCAAGGATAAAGAAGAGCTTCACAACAAGTCTAGTGGTGCTTACAAAGCCTCATGTGATGCTCCTACATCACCAAGTGAGAAACAAGCCTTCAATGAAGAATTGAGCCTAATGGTGAAGAATTTCAACAAGTTCTACAAGAGTAGAAGCAAAAAAAGAAGGTCCAAGTCAAGGTCCTACAATGACAAAAAATCTTCTAGTCATGAGCGTAATTGATACAATTGTGGAAGACCCGGACACTACTCCAATGAGTGTACGGCTCCCTACAAAGAAGAGAAGATTCACCCAAAAGGAGACGTAGAAGAGAAGAATCGCCTCCAAGAGAGAGAAGGAGTAGAGATGATCGTTATGAATGAAGAACCTCTCTGGGAAGCAAGGATTCAGAAAGGAAGGACAAGTCATCAAGGAGCTACACAAAATGTCGGTGCAAACGACACCTATGGGGTCACTGGGATCCCTTCTACGGTAGGCGGGCGCGGGGTTGTGCGAAGAGCAGGTCTGACATGAAGCACATGGATCGTTTACCCAGCTTCGGGCCGCGGAGATGCGTAATACCCTAGTCCTGCTTTGGTGGATGTATTTGAGTGTTCTTGTGTTCTTGAGCTAGCTACGGGGTGCGACTTGCCCAAAAGAGCCGAATCCCTCTCCTGGATGCCCCGAGCCTCCTTTTATAGATGAAAAGGGGTTGCCATAGTGGCACACAGGAGGTGGAAAGGTCTACAGTGGATGAGTCTATCCTCTGGCCTCGTCGGACAAACGCATTTAATGCGCTGCCGACGTGCCCCCCTTGCCTTATCGGGGGTGGTGAGGAAGCACGTCCCAGCAGTCACCGCCTCGACATGCGTCCGAGCTGACGAGGTGTCATAGCGCCACGTTGGCTGGTTGCTGGGCTGGCGCGGTGGTGGAGCCTTCATGAAGGGTCGCATGTAGCCACGCAGGTGCTTGCCAAGTCGGTGTAGAGGCCACCCGTCGCCACGCAGGTGCATGTCCAGCTAGTTGAGCTAGCAGCTGCTTGGGGATGGTGGTGGTGTCTTGGCTGGCGCGGGCCTAGTAGTGGCCCTGCTGATGCCCTTGGTAAGTGCCTTGCCGGGGCCCGGCAAGGGTCTTGCTGTGGTGTCGCAGTCGTCCCCGGCAAGGGTCTTGCCGGGGGTCTCGTGGGTTTCCTCGGCTAGGATCCCGCCGAGGGTCGCCGTCTTCTGGTCCTCATCTGATCTCATATGTTTATGATCTTGACGAAGATTTGCATGCCACCACAGAGGTGCCTCCCGAGCCTTGGTTCCAATGTAGTTGGTTGGGTTGGAGCCCGTGGGCTCAAGGGTGGCTTGCTCCGCTGGCATCAGGCAAGTTGCCCCGGCAAGGCTCTTGCCGGGGCTGCGGAGGCTGCCTCGGCAAGGATCTTGCCGAGGGAGTCCGCCTCGCCCTCTTTCTCTCCTACGCTTTAGGTCTTGGCGTTGCCTTGGTTGTCTCGCACTTCGGCTTTTCTCCGGCTTCCCTCCTC
Source organism: Triticum aestivum (assembly GCF_018294505.1). NCBI lineage: Eukaryota > Viridiplantae > Streptophyta > Magnoliopsida > Poales > Poaceae > Triticum > Triticum aestivum. Next base: position 425,067,692 of record NC_057797.1, read on the forward strand.
TGCCCTGCTAAGTGTGGCCGTGGCGCGCGGCTTTGACTGCCCGTGCACAGGTAAAGGGGTCAAAAGAAGAGCCCCTACTTTTGTACACCGACGGGAGCTCCCGGGCCTGGGCCACACATAAGCGCACCGCGTTGTTGGGCTAGGCCCAGAACGGTGCGCGGGCAGGTGGGCGGATTTTTCCACAGTAACTTCTTGTCTGCTGCGCTTCCCCACGACCTGCGTTGAACGTGCGACGTGGAAGGGCGTGCGTGATGTGGGGGTCATGTGTGGGGCGGTTTCCACACGCATGCGTCACATCGTGGTAAAGAGGCGGCTCGCGCCTTCCCCGTAAAAAGGAACGACCACGGGCGCGCTGCTCATTTACCCTCTGTGTCTTCCCCAATCTCGGAATCGCTGTCCCTTCCTTCTTCCTTCTCAAGCTTCTGCCCTTTCTTGCCATCTCCGCGCCTTTGTACTCCTCAACTGCCATGGCGCCCAAAACCAGTAGAGGCAAGGGGCGGCCAAGGACGCCGGGGAGAAGGAGCCGCCGGAGAGCGAGTTGGCGGTGCGGCGAACGCATCATGCCTACTTTCCATCGACGGTCGGCACCGTCGAACTACGGTACTACTTCAGACACCTGTTGGGGTGCAAGACGGGGGCGAGACGATGGGGCATCCGGCCACGCGCGTCATCCCCGCCGCTTTCGCCGAAGCCAGCCCAAATCTGTACCCATTCTTCGTCGATTACTTCTCCTGCGGCCTCTGTCCCCCCTGCTCTGATTTCTTCAATGACGTCATGCACACCTATAGCTTCCACCTTCTGGATTTTACTCCAAATGCCATGGCATGCATGGCTCTTTTTGCGCACCTCTACGAGGGTTTCGCCGGGGTGCATCCCAACACGGCGCTCTTCTGCCACTACTTCTTCCCTCGGATCTAGAATGGAGGCGCCATCTCCGATTGTGTCGCCTGAATCCCGAGGTCCAAGGGGACATACCCGGAGGGCGCTCAGAAGGAGAGGTGGGAGGAGTGGCGGGGCCGGTGGTGTTGGATTGAGGAGGAGGATCCACAAGAATTCTGCCAAGTTCGCCAGGCGCCGCCGATTCGCGGAAACGACTAGAGCAATGTCGATGCTGACGATGCAAAGCTCACGGTCGCCACCACCAGGATTCTTCGCCTCACCGAGGCCGGGCTCACCCTTGAGATGATCGGGGCGTATTTCATCCGCCGCCGAATCGCTCCGCTGCATAACAAGGGGAGGTCAGCCTGGCTCTTCACGAATGCGGCCGATATCATGAGGCTTCGCCCCTGCCTCGACCACAACTTCACAGTGTTGGCGCATGCTCACTTCTGCCAGCGGCTCTTCTAGCTTGATGTGAACCGCGACGGCAAGGCCGAGAGGTCCGGCAAGGTCACCAAGGGGCCCTTGTTTGGGTTGCCGGCGGGGGTGGTCCCGCTGAGCAATAACTCGCGCCGAAGCGACATCATCGCCATGATGCCGGAGTTCAACGCGCACGGCCTCGTCCCAAATTGGGCTGAGCCGCCGGAGGATCAAGTGCGGGAGTTTTTTGACACCCTGGAGGAGAAGTACATCCACGACGAGCCGCGGCTCATCCAGGACACCACCTAGGCAGAGCTGGACTACATCGCCGCCAGGGCGGCAGAGGCGGAGCTCGCCAAGGAGGCCGGTAGCGCTAGCGGCATGGAGGACAAAGCCGCGGCGATCGAGAGGAGAAGGAGCTCGCCCAGTGGGCGGAGTCCGCTGGGGAGGTCAGCAGCGCCGGCACCAGGGGCCCTCTCGTTGAAGACGACGACGACGAGCCGTCCGAGGAGGAGGCTGAAGCTATCGAGCCCCCAGCCACGGGGAAAGGGCGAGTCCTGCGGCGGGCCAGCTCTGGTGAGCCGGTTCGGCCCGGCAGGGCCGTGCAACCCCGGCATGCCCAGAAAACGTCTGCGCGCCAAACGAGGGTCACGGCGGCGAAGAAATTGGTGAAGGTCGCGGCGGCAAAGAAGAAAGCATCTGCCTCTTCTTCGTCCAAGCGTTCCCCAACTCCACCTGCTTCCCATCCTCCTGCAGGTGACGACACGAAGGTCTTCTTTGATCTCGGGTCTCTTAGCCCGAGGAGGACAAGGAAGGCAGCAGAAGAAGAAGCGAAGGATGAGTAAGTGCCTCGACTTTTGTCATCTCCGTCCCTCCGGACCGTGCTTCTTTTCTTGACTTGTCTTCATCTTGGCAGGGATACGGAGACACTGGCCTAGAGGGTGAAGAGGGTCAGGTCTTCGATGGGCGGCCAGCCCCCGCCAAGCACTTCTGACGCGCCACTGGTGGTGGTGAGTAGCCCCGACAGCAGCCCCCGACACAGCCCCCAGCGTAAGCCCATCATCTGCCCCTCGTCAACGTGTGTCAGGGGTACGATCCTTGGTGCTAACTTTGTCATGATCATAGGAGGAGGACAGCAGCAGGAGGAGCCTCTGAGGGCTACCCCCAACACGCCGCCTCCGTCAACCACGCCGCCCCGAGGGGCGTCCCCGGCAAGGGCGCCAAGCACCGAGCCCATGCACACGGAGGAGGAGGAGGAGGCAAGCTTGGGCACTGGTGGCCATACCTCGGCGCCAGATATTGGCGGGGAGGGGGCCTCTTCTTCCCAGCCCGACACGGGTAAGCCACTCGCCTTCCATCGCTTTTCTTTTTCTATTCTTTCTGAATCTTGGTCTCGGCTTCTTTTCATCCCCTTCTCAATATCCAGATCCTCCGTCGGTGGACCAGGAGGATATAGACACCGTCATCGTGGACGTCCCAAGGCCCTCAAGGCGGAGGCCGAGAAGATGGCCACCAAGGAGGCCGCCAAGGGCGCTGCTGAGGACGCCGCCAAGGGGCCTGCCGGGGAGCCCGGCAAGGCTACTGCCAAGGAGGACGGCAAGGGACCTGTCGGGGAGACGGCAAGCCCGCTACCGATGAGGAGGTGGCTGATGACCAGCCTTCCTCCTCCGCTGCCTCTGGCTCCGGCAGGTATCTGAGGGTGAGCAAAGACCTTTTCGTCCACCTTCCAGGGGCATCGAACTCCAGGGCGCCCATCGAGGGAGAGGTGTTCGACGAGGAGGTGCTTGCCGCCGCCGAGCTCGAGGTCGTCGATGAGCCAAGCGCTGGTGGTGATGGTTCTCAGGAGGAGCGGCTTGTCCAGGCCATGGGCGCCAGCTTTCGGAAGCTCCAGGCGCTCCACCATGCCCGCCTGGACAAGGCCAAGTCCAGGATGGCAACGGTGGACAAGGCGGAGGCAGACCTCAAGGGACGCATCGCTGAGGCGCAAACTTGGTTCCGCCAAGCTTGCGAGGAGCTGAAGGCCGCCCAGGGCGAGCTGGCCAACCACGAGGTGGAGCTCACCATGGAGCGGGCCGACATCGAGAAGGCCCAAGAGACGACAAAGAACCTGGCCGCCGAAGCCGAGGCCACTCGAGCCCAGCATCAGGCCGTGTTGAACTCCTAGGACGAGGAACTTGCCGCACGTGAGGAAAAGCTTGCCGCAACGCTCCGCGGCAAGGACGAGGAGGTGGAGAAGCTTGGCGTGCAGCGGACCCAGGAGATGGAGCAGAGGCACAAGGAGGCACTCGATGCCCAGGCTATGGTTCACACCGACAAGGTGAAGGAGCTGGAGGTGGAGCGGGACGGGCTGGAGAATCAGGTCCTGAAGCTGTCCAAGGAGAAGGACACGCTCAACGGTGCCCTGGTTGAGGCACAGGGCGCAGTCCTCGACAAGGCTGGGCAGCTCTCCATCAAAGACCTCAAGCTGAAGCTGGAGGGTCTCGAGGGGATGCTGTCGGAGGGCAAGGCTCGGGAGGAGGCCCTGGCCAAGGACCTGGAGACCGAGAAGCAGCTGCGGAAGAACGAAGCCGCCAACCACAAGGATTTTGTGGAAGGCGAGAACCGCTAGATCGGGCACCTCGAAGGCGTCACCGGCAGGATCACCACGCAGCTGGCTACCATGGGGATGTCAAATGTGAGGTATACCTCGGAGCGCAATGCGAGCCCTAACGCCAAGCTGACCATCTTCTTCGAGGGCGTCCTCGGGGCCCTGGAGCAGCTCCACTCCAATCGGGCGGCCTCCCTAGCCGATGAGGCCCGGATGCTTTGCCATGATGCCATGACCAAGGTTCTCACCAAGGTGGCGCACTGGAACCCCGACCTCGACTGCGACGCCGCGCTCGAGAGCTTGCCGGAGGATGCAGACCTCGTGACGCTCAAGGAGCGTATCAAGCCCATCATCAGCTGCATCGGCGTAATCGAGAGGGTGGAGGGCCAGCGTCGGGATTAGACACCCCGTTTCTCATTGCCGCTGCAGGTTCATGACCAAGACAATTTATATCTTTAGTTAGAACCACAGCAACAATTGATGTAATATAACTCTGCAGTACTTTTGAAAATGATGCATGTTATTGTCCTATTTGATCCCCCTTTGTATGTCCATCCTACGTTAATCGGGTAGGCTTGCCGGCGTGGAACCCAGGCCACGGCGCTTCGAGGACGGATCCCCAATAGCCTGTCGGGTATGCTTGCTACCAGGTGAACCACCTTACCGCTCTCAACGCGGCTGCTCGAACTGTCGAGCTTGACTCGAGTTAGAATCGAGAGGGTTGCCAATTGCAGAAGGCTACCCTGCCACTCTCGACGCGGCCGCTTGAGCTGTTGAGCGGGCTCGAAATAGAACAAGGGTGTTGCCAATCACGGAAGGGCTCCTTTGCGTGCAGGTTTTCCATACACAGGGCAGGACCTCCGAGGACAATAACCATATATATATAAAGAAATTGCTTAAAGTTTCGCATGACTTAGATTTTTTGTCATTGCATGGGTGTCAACCGCATCCGCAGATGGTGCCACGAAGCTCGGTCGTCTTCTTCCTTAGAACGACGGCCACGATGAAGCCAATGCTCGGATCCGACCAGATTCTCACAACTGCGCCCCCTACCTGGCGCGCCAGAGATGTCGGTGGAAACGACACCTATGGGGTCACTAGGATCCCTTCTACGGTTGGCGGGCGCGGGGTTCTGCGAAGAGCGGGTTTGACAGGAAGCACACGAATTGTTTACCCACGTTCGGGCCACGGAGATGCGTAATACCCTAGTCCTGCTTTGGTGGATGTATTTGAGTGTTCCTGTGTTCTTGAGCTAGCTACGGGGTGCAACTTGCCCAAAAGAGCCGAATCCCTCTCTTGGACGCCCCGGGCCTCCTTTTATAGACGAAAAGGGGTTGCCACAGTGGCACACACGAGGTGGAAAGGTCTACAGTGGATGAGTCTGTCCTCTGGCCCCGTCGGACAAACGCATTTAATGCACTGCCGACGTGCCCCCTTGCTTTATCGGGGGTGGTGAGGAAGCACGTCCCAGCCGTCACCGCCTCGCCTGGCCTCGACACGCGTCCGAGCTGACGAGGCATCGTAGCGCCACGTTGGCTGGCTGCTGGGTTGGCGCGGTGGTGGAGCCTTCATGAAGGGTCGCATGCCGCCATGCAGGTGCTTGCCGAGTCGGTGTAGAGGCCGCCCATCGCCACGCAGGTGCTTTCCCCAGCTAGTTGAGTTAGCAGCTGCTTGGGGACGGTGGTGAAGTCTTGGCTGGCGCGGGCCTGGTAGTGGCCCTGCTGATGCCCTCGGTATGGGCCTTGCCGAGGCCCAACAAGGGTCTTGCTGTGGTGCCGCAGTCATCCCCGACAAGGGTCTTTCCGGGGGTCTCGTGGGTTTCCTCGGCTAGGATCCCGCCGAGGGTCGCTGTCTTCTATTCCTCATCTGATCTCGTATGTGTATGATCTTGACGAAGATTTGCATGCCACCACAGAGGTGCCTCCCGAGCCTTGGTTCCAATGTAGTTGGTTGGGTTGGAGCCCGTGGGCTCAAGGGTGGCTTGCTCCGCTAGCATCGGGAAAGTTGCCCCGGCAAGGCTCTTGCCGGGGCTGCGGAGGCTGCCTCGGCAAGGATCTTACTGAGGGAGTCTACCTCGCCCTCTTGCTCTCCTACGCTTCTGGTCTTGGCGTTGCCTTGGTTGTCTCACGCTTCGGCTTTTCTCCGGCTTGCCTCCTCTATTCTACTAAGTGTGGCCGTGGCGCGCGGCTCTGACTGCCCGTGCAAAGGTAAAGGGGTCAAAATAAGATCCCCTACTTTTGTACACCAACACAAAATGAAGACATCAAGCTCGCGTTGGTGAATGGGTATCCGGCTCCGACTCCGACCATCACTCCGAGAGAAGTTATCACTCCAACTCCGAATATACTCAAGATGAAGGTGTTGCCGGTCTAGCACTTGTGTCAACCAACTCCTACGACATATTTGACTCACCAAATGAAGGAATTGGAAGATGCTTCATGGCTAAAGGCCCAAAGGTATCACACCCCGAGTATGTTGATTTCAATAGTGACGAAGATGATTTGTTAGGTGATGATGATTTACTTGTTGACAACTCTGGTGATGAAAACTATGATGAAATTGCTATAAATCATGCTAATCAAGATAAAACAAATGATGATGATAAGAAGGAGATTGAGCGTCTAACTAAAGAACTAAACACTCTTAAGTTAGCTCATGAAACTACCTTGGAAGATCATCAAGGGCTTTTAAAGACTCATGAGAAGCTATGCTTTGAAAAACTCAACCTTGAGCAAGAGCATGGGTTCTTAAAAGAAATCAATGATGATCTTTGCAAGAAAAGTTCTTCTTACATTGCCAAGCATTTACTCTTGTCTACTTACATGCCACAAGTTAAATCTAGCAACAAGAATAAGAAAGATTCTTCTTCTAGTAGTAACAATAATCATGTTAAATCCAATATTGTTGCTTCTAGTAGTTCTCTTGATTCCACTAATGATTCTCTTAGCCAAGTTACACTTGAGAGATAAAATAGCTTATTGAAGGGAACTATAGAGAAAGGTGTTTACAAGAGCCTTGCCAGAAGTAAGCAATTTGAGGAAATTGTACGCAAGCAAGGAAGGCACCGGGAGAATCAAGGTGTAGGTTTTGAATGAAAGTTCAATGCCAATGGAGTTTAGTGGGAAGAAGATCAATACCCCAAGAGGAAGTTTGTTCCTCTACAAGAGAAGTATGATCCTACTTCCTTCAAGGGGACATTGATGCATTTGAAGGCAAGGACAAGACCACAAGCAAAAAGGCAAGGACAAGCTTCAAGAGGAGATTGATGCATTTGAAGAAGCTCCCAAGGCCTTGGTCAAGTGGGTTCCCAATACTAAATCAAGTTCTACTTCATCAAGTACGACTATAACTCCAAGGATTCCCATCAAGTTGATGTGGATCCCGAAGAAGAAGAACCAGAGAGTTCTTGAGGGTGACTCCGCCAACATACTTCACTCATATCATTTTGGCGAGAACAAGTGCAAACAACTTCCCATCTTGCACTAGTTCAAGGAGTCACAAACCCTCTTGTTGGTAAGACAAGGGACAAGGTAGCCTAATGCTTTCATGGACATCATAATGTATGAAGTTCATTCTATGTCCATGGATATCTTTGTTTCTTCCTTGTGGGACTAACCCTTGTAGGTATTGAAAGTGCAACTCACTCCAATGGATTGCTCTGAATGATCTACATCAACATTGAGCATCCACATCTTCAACATCTACATGAAGTCATCATCGACAAAACCCAAGGTTAGTTCATCCCTCTTAGGGGGATATCACATCTAGGGGGTGCTTTACTCTAAGAATTGAGCTAAAGCAACTCTAATGGTGTGAACACAACAATGCTTTATGTAAAAGTGGTAACCCCACTTGTCTTAAATGATGAGTATGACCTATGATCAAATGTTCTCATTTGACTCCTAAGTCAATATACTCATATATAGATGACCTAGTCATCGCCAATTGCTTGATAGATGCTAGAGTGTTTGTGCATGCTTTGTCACATATTTCATTTGCCATTTTATTGTGTGAGCATGTTGATTGCATATCTTTCTCATTCGAAGACATCCATTTGTTGCTTTGATTGTTTGGCTCTTCTTCTTTTGCCAAATGGATGGACTAGAATGCCTAAGAACATCCTCTAGCTATCTATGATTTTCTCGTCTCAAACTCTATTCATGCTACATCACAAAGCTTCATCAAGTCAGATTTGAACACTCTGTGTGAGGAGCACTTGGAGTCCCCGATTCGTCATAGACTTGAACTTCCAAAACCTCTCTGTGCATTTCAGTCTGACCGATTCATCCTTTTCAGTCTGACCGAGTTCACTGAGTTGTTCTAGGTTTTCAATCTTGGTGCAACTGATTATAACTTTTCGGTCACACCGAGTTGTAGTAACCGCTTGCGATTCTGCATCTCGGTGCCACAGAGTTGTTCCACTCGGTCACACTGACAGGGTCAGGATATATATACCAACGGGTCAAATGTTAGAAATTTCTCCAAAACTCTCAGTCCATGCGTGTCCTGCTCTGCTGCCTCGGTTCTCCGGATCATCCTCTCGTCGCCAGCAACCTCCTGCCGCTGGTCTTCATCGTCGTCAACGGAATTCAACCCCGCCATTGCCGGCGTATCGAACTCACCACCGAGTTAGGGTATGAGTTCGACCCTTTGTGTTGTTCTTTTCTCCGATTCTTAGCACAAAGCAAATGCCATGTTTCTTACCACGTATGAAATCATCCTTTCCAGCAAAAACATCCTTTAGTTTAGATTTGATTCGAAAATTTAGGGTTAGGTTTCCGCCGAACTCATCTCGGACCGACCGACTTGTGGAAATCGGTCTCACCGATTTGGCCTAGGCCATTGCACTTGCACTTTTCGGTCTGACCAAAAGTTGCAAATCGGTGTGACCGAGTTCAACTTTCTGTGAAACCCTAGCAATATCGGGGTCACCGAAGTGTGTCTCGGTCTGACTGATTTCACTAGTTTAGACTCCAAAAGTTGCTTCGGTGTCACCGAGTTTAACAAATCGGTAGCTCTAAAATGCTTTCTATGGAAAACTAAAACTAAGTTTTTGACTCATTTGTTTTGCAAAAACTCTGCACTTTGTGATGCTCATCCACTCTATCTCATCTATAACTCTTCATAGGGTCAACTGTAAGTTTGCTTTATCAGAATGTCAGATCAGAGTGATAGCTAGAATAAGTCAGAAGAGCAGATGAACCTAAGTGAGGGCACTAGTCCCTCTAGAAGCTATGATGAGGGTAGCAGGAGCACCCCAAGCAACTTGCCCAAAGCAGCTACAAGGACAAGGAAGAAGAGAAATTCTGACTCCGAAGATGAGGATTATGTTGCTGCCGAGGAGGAAGTGAGTTCCAAGAAGAAGGTGCTGAAAAAGGAATATGCTGCTACTGCTGCAACTAAGCCTGGTTTGAACAAGAAGGCACCTGCAAGGAGAGTGTCCATGTCAAAGGCCAGAGCCTCTACTCTTGAGACTTCCAAGTCAACTAAAGAGGTTGCTGGTGAAGACAAGAAGAGGAAAGAAAGGGTCAAGAAAACTATGGCCAAAGTCATTGGAAGATCCTCTATGATGGCAGATCCAGCTGAGGAAGAAGATGATGCACCAGCATCAAAGTCTCAAAAGATGATGGGAGATGCCATCAAGTCTGTGGCTGCCCCTTCTAAGCCCAAGACAACTCCCAAAGCTTCTGCTCCAGCTCCAAAGACTACACCCAAGAGGAGCACAAGCAATATTCCAGCTGCTAAAAAGAACAAGGCCCCAGTGCCTGAGATTGATGAAGAAGATGCTGAAGCCCAAGTGCTTAGGAAGCTCAATCCCAAGATTCCTGGCCATGATGATAGTCATCCAATGGTAGAAGACATGAACATCAGGAAGGATGCAGGTCTCAGACTATGGAGACAATCTGACCCATATGCTGTGAGAAGAAGGACTGCTGTTGATTACAGGTTCCACACCAAAGAGCAGCAAGACTTCTATGAGACCATCTTGCTTGACAAGAAGCCCATTGTTTGTGATATGAAGTGGGAAGATTGGGAATACGTTGATGACAATGAAGACCACTTTCAGGAGTGCATGAAAGTTTCAGATCATGTGGAGTAGACACTTTTGTGGGTCAGAAACTCACCAAGTGGAATGATGAGCTCATTATGCAATTCTATTCTACAACTCATTTCCATCCTGATGGTAGAATTGTTTGGATGTCTGAGGGTACAAGGTACCAGTCAATAGTTGGTGAGTGGGACAAATTGATCAATGCCCCTAAAGAGCATGAGGATGACTTGGATGTCTATGCGAATAAAAAGAAGGATCACAACTCAATGGAAAATATGTACAAGGAGATTCCTAATAAAGCCCTGGAAACTCATAAGCTAGGCTCTGTTCATTATCTGTTATCTGGTTTGGCCACAGTTAACACCATCTTGAGGTATACCTTGTTGCTCCAATCTGGAGATCACAAGATGATCAGAGTCCATTCCATCAACTTGCTGCAGTTGTTTGATGTGCCCAAAAAATTCAAATTCATGAGCCTGATTATGGAAACAATCAAGAGGACAGCTGCAGATCAAAAGAGGTCATGTGTGTATGCTCCACATATTCAGATGTTCATCAACTCCAAGATGGGCACAGGCACCTACTTGTTAGATAAGGAGATCCAACATCTGTTGAGGCTCAAGAAAAGAGAGAGAAAGCAAAGGCTGAGAAAGCTGCAAAGATGCCAAGTGTTGAAGAAGCATCTCAAGTGTTTCTAAAAACTAATCAAGATCAACTTGGATATCTGATTCAAGCCACCTTGAGGATTGAGAAGGGCTTGGCCACCCTGATTCAGAACCAAGAGAGCCTGGAGAGGATCATTGAAACTAAGTTCTATGATCTTGATCTGAAGGTGATAGAGATGCAGACAGCAGTTGGGCAACTCCGGGAAGAAGCTAAGGAGAGGAAAGGGCAGGCTACCACAGATGCCTTTCAGAGAGTGCCAAGAGGTCAGAGATCTCCTGCAGTGCCAGTGACTGACACTAGAGCTACTACGTCAGCACCTGCAGCCACAGCATTAGTGCCACCTCTAGTTGCCACTCCACTAGCTCCAACAACTTCAACAGATGCATTCATCCTTGGAGTCCTCTCAACGCCTCCTCTCGAAGATCAAGCCTAGAGAGACGCATAGCACTATGCATTTTTGAGATTTTTGGTAACTTGTTGCCAAAGGGGGAGAAAGTGTATAGATCATAGGGCTTCGAGACAGAGAGAGCTTTGCTTATTTTGCCTTCTTTGCTATTTGGTTGATACTTATTTGTGTGCTTGCTTTGATGATACTTTATGTCTATGTGTGTGAGATACTTGTATGATCATGTGTTTGATCATATCCTACGTTAATGCTTATGGTTGAATGATGTTATCTTTTATATCTCTTATATGATCATTCACTTTGCCTTGGTGATGAGCGCATGCTTTTACTCTCTATCATTTTGAGCGCTCCACCAGGATGTATGTGACATGGAAGAGTAACCCATGATCCTAATCGATTGTGCATTTGCATTCAAAAGCAAATTTTAAATAATGCACAAATTTAGGGGGAGCTCTTACTTATCACATACTTCTCAAAGCGACGATGCATTTCAATCTTATTATCATTTGTTGAAGTTTTGATCTATATGTTGTCATCAATTACCAAAAAGGGGGAGATTGAAAGTGCAACTATCCCTGGGTGCTTTTGGTAATTCCTGACAACATATAGCTCATTGAACTAATGCTCTTTCAAGGTGATCATTTCAGAAAGTTCAATGATTGGCATGGCATGGACTAGGAATGTGGACCCCTCAAAATGCTAAGGACACATATTGGCTCACGCTCAAGACTCTACATTTTCATTTTAGTGATCCAAGATCACATTGAGTCCATAGGAAAAGCCAATACTATTAGAAGGGGATGAGGTGTTTCTTAATGGCTTGCTTGCTCAAAATTCTTAGTGAGATGCTCCAAAAGCCCTCAACCACTTTCTCATGTCCACTTATGTCCCAAACCAAAAGTCAAACTCGACCCCACCGATTTGATCTATCCGGTGCCACCGAGCTCATTTGACATAGCCATAGCCAGAAACCCTAATCAATTCGGTCTCACCGATAGGGATCTCGGTCTCATCGAGATGGGATTGCAAACTCTCTATTTCCCTTCATAACGTTTCGGTATAACCGAGATGAGCGATCGGTCCCACTGAGTTCGCAATGCAAACTCTCTGTTTCCCTTTCATAACATTTTGGTCTCACCGAAATGAGCAATTCGGTCCCACCGAGTTTGCCTGACCAACTCTCTGTTTGCCTATTACAGAAATCGGTCTTACCGAGTTTATGTGATCGGTCTCACCGAGATTACGTTATGCCCTAACCCTAATGAAATCGGTCGCACCGAGTTGACATGTCGGTCCCACCGAAAAGCCTAACATTCACATTTTGAACTAAATCGGTCTGACCGAGTTTCATGATTCGGTCCCACCGAGTTTGGTAAATTGTGTGTAACGGCTAGATTTTGTGTGGAGGCTATATATACCCCTCCACCCACTCTTCATTCGTGGAGAGAGCCATCAGAACATGCCTACACTTCCAGCATACATTTTCTGAGAGAGAACCACCTACTCATGTGTTGAGACCAAGATATTCCATTCCAATCACAAGAGTCTTGATCTCTAACCTTCCCCAAGTTGATTTCCACTCAAATCATCTTTCCAACAAATCCAAATCTGTGAGAGAGAGGTGAGTGTTGGGGACACTATCATTTGAGGCACAAGAGCAAGGAGTTCATCATCAACACACCATCTATTACCTTTTGGAGAGTGGTGTCTCCTAGATTGGTTAGGTATCACTTGGGAGTGTCCGACAAGATTGTGGAGTTGAACCAAGGAGTTTGTAAGGGCAAGGAGATCGCCTGCTTCGTGAAGATCTACCCAAGTGAGGCAAGTCCTTCGTGGGCGATGGCCATGGTGGGATAGACAAGGTTGCTTCTTCGTGGACCGTTCGTGGGTGGAGCCCTCCGTGGACTCGTGCAACTGTTACCATTCGTGGGTTGAAGTCTCCATCAACGTGGATGTACGATAGCACCACCTATCTGAACCATGCCAAAAATCTTCGTGTCTACATTGCGTTTGCTCCCTTTAAACTCCTCCCTTTACCTTCATATGCAAATGATTTACATTCCGCTCCTATATTCTTAGACTTGCATGTGTAGGTTGATTGCTTGACTTGTGCTAAGTTGTTAAAATCTGCCAAGACTTAAAATTGGGAAAAGGCTAGATTTTTATTTGGTCAAGTAGTCTAATCACCCCCCCCTCTAGACATACTTTCGGTCCTACAGTTATTCATTTAAGTCAAAGAATAATTGTTGTCATATTTACATGAATAAAACCTTCTATGGTCATACACCCAATGTGAATGGTTTATTGAATCTCTATCATAGTGATACACATATTGATAATATTGATGCAAAAAGATGCAAAGTTAATAATGATAGTGCAACATACTTGTGGCACTGCTGTTTAGGTCATATTGGTGTAAGGCGCATGAAGAAACTCCATGTAGATGGGATTTTGGAATCACTAGATTATGAATCATTTGATAGTTGCGAACCATGCCTCATGGGCAAGATGACTAAAACTCCGTTCTCCAGAACAATGGAGCGAGCTAATGAATTAGTGGAAATAATACATACCGATGTATACGGTCCAATGAGTGTTGAAGCACGCGGTGGGTATTGTTATTTTCAGTCCTTGAAAGATGATTTGAGTAGGTATGGTTATATCTACTTGATGAAACACAAGTCTGAAACATTTGAAAAGTTCAAAGAATTTCAGAGTGAAGTGGAGAATCATCGTAACAAGAAAATAAAGTTTCTATGATCTGATCGTGGAGGCAGAAATTTGAGTTATGAGTTTGGCCTTCATTTAAAACAATGTGGAATGGTTTCACAACTCACGCCACCTGGAACACCAGAATGTAATGGTGTGTCCGAATGTCGTAACATTACTTTATTAGATATGGTGCGATCTATGATGTCTCTTACCGATTTACCACTATCATTTTGGGGTTATGCATTAGATACAGTGGCATTCACGTTAAATAGGGCACCGTCTAAATCCGTTGAGACGACACCATATGAACTATGGTTTTGCAAGAAACGTAAGCTGTCATTTCTTAAAGTTTGGGGATGCGATGCTTATGTCAAAAGGCTTTAGCCTGATAAGATCGAACCTAAATCGGAGAAGTTCGTCTCCATAGGATACCCTAAATAAACTATTGGGAACACCTTCTACCATAGATCCGAAGGCAAGATCTTTGTTGCTAAGAATGGGTCCTTTCTAGAGAAGGAGTTTTCTCTAGAAAGAAGTGAGTAGGAGTAAAGTAGAACTTGATGAGGTAATTGTACCTTCTCTCGAATTAGAGAGTAGCACATCAGACAAATTCGTTCTGGTGATGCCTACACCAACTAAAGAGGAAGCTAATGATGATGATCATGAAAATTCAGATAAAGTTACTATTGGACATCGTAGGTCGAATAGAGCATGTTCCGCACTAGAGTGGTACAATAATCCTGTCCTGGAAGTCATGTTATTAGACCATGGCGAACCTATGAACTATGAAGAAGCTATGATGAGCCCAGATTCTGATAAATGGCTTGAGGCCATGAAATCTGAGATAGGATCCATGTATGAGAACAAAGTGTGGACTTTGGTGGATTTGCCCAATGATCGGCAAGCCATTGAGAATAAATGGATTTTCAAGAGGAAGACAGACTCTGATGGTAATATGACTATCTACAAAACTCGACTTGTCACAAAAGTGTTTTCGACAAGTTCAAGGGGTTGACTACAATGAGACTTTCTCACCCGTAGCGATGCGTAAGTCCGTCCGAATCATGTTAGCAATTGCCACATTTTCTAATTATGAAATCTGGTAAATGGATGTCAAAAACTGCATTCCTTAATGGATATTAAAGAAGAGTTGTATATGATGCAACCAGAAATTTTTGTCGGTCCTAAAGGTGCTAACAAAGTGTGCAAGCTCTAGCGATCCATCTATAGACTGGTGCAAGCATCTCGGAGCTGGAATATACGCTTTGATGAGGAGATCAAAGCATATGGTTTTATACAGACTTATGGTGAAGCCTGTATTTACAAGAAAGTGAGTGGGAGCTTTGTAGTATTTCTGATATTATATGTGGATGACATATTATTGATTGGAAATGATATAGAATTTCTGAATAGCATTGAATAAGAATTTTTCAATGAAAGACCTCGGTGAAGCTACTTATATATTGGGCATCAAGATCTATAGGGATAGATCAAGACGCTTAATAGGACTTTCACAAAGCACATACCTTGACAAGATTTTGAAGAAGTTCAAAATCGATCAGTCAAAGAAAGGGTTCTTGCCTGTGTTGCAAGGTGTGAAGTTGAGTAAGACTCAAACCCCGACCACGGCAGAAGATAGAGAGAGAATGACAGTCATTCCCTATGCCTCAGCCATAGGTTCTATGAAGTATGCCATGCTGTGTACCAAACCTGTTGTGTACCTTGCCATGAGTTTGGCAAGGGGGTACAATAGTGATCCAGGAGTAGATCACTGGACAGTGGTCAAAATTATCCTTAGTTACCTAAGAGGACTAAGGAGATATTTCTCAATTACGGAGGTAATAAAAAGTTCATCATAAAGGGTTACGTTGATGCAAGCTTTGACGCCGATTTGGAAGACTCTCAGTCTCAATCTAGATACATACTCAAAGTGGGAGCAATTAGCTAGACTAGCTCCATACAGAGCTTTGTAGACATAGAAATTTGCAAAAATACATATGGATCTGAATGTGACAGAACTGTTGACTAAACTTCTCTCACAAGCAAAACATGATCACTTCTTAATACTCTTTGGGTGTTAATCACATGGCTATGTGAACTAGATTATTGAATCTAGTAAACTCTTTTGGTGTTGGTCACAAGGCGATGTGAACTATGGGTGTTAAATCACATGGTGATGTGAACTAGATTATTGACTCTAGTGCAATTGGGAGACTAAAGGAAATATGCCCTAGAGGCAATAATAAAGCTGTTATTTTATATTATATTTCCTTATTCATGATAAAGGTTTATTATTCATGCTAGAATTGTATTGGTCGGAAACTTAAATACATGTGTGAATACATAAACAAATATCGTGTCCCTAGTAAGCCTCTACTAGACTAGCTCGTTGATCAAAGATGGTTACGTTTTCCTAACCATAGACTTGTGTTGTCATTTGATAATGGGATCTCATCATTAGGAGAATGATGTGATGGAGAAGACCCATCGGTTAGCTTAGCATAATGATTGTTGAGTTTATTGCTATTACTTTCTTCATGTTGAATACATATTCCTTCGACTATGAGATTATGAAACTCCTGGATACCGGAGGAATACCTTGTTTGCTATCAAACATCACAACTTAACTAGGTGATCATAAAGATGCTCTACAGGTATCTCCGAAGGTGTTTGTTGAGTTGACATAGATCGAGATTAGGATTTGTCACTTTGAGTATCGGAGAGGTATCTCTGGGCCCTCTTGGTAATACACATCATAAGCTTGCAAGCAAATGACTAAGGAGTTAGTCACAAGGTGATGTATCACGGAACGAGTAAAGAGACTTGCCGGTAACGAGATTGAACTAGGTATGAAGATACTGACGATCGAATCTTGGGCAAGTAACATACCGATGGACAAAGGGAATTACGTATGTTGTCATAACGGTTTGACCTATAAAGATCTTCGTAGAATATGTAGGAGCCAATATGGGCATCCAGGTTCTGCTATTGGTTATTGACCGGAGAGGTGTCTCGGTCATGTCTACATAGTTCTCGAACCCGCAGGGTTTGCACGCTTAATGTTCGTTGACGATATAGTGTTATATGAGTTATATGTTTTGGTGCCCGAATGTTGCTCAGAGTCCCAGGTAAGATCACGGACATGTCGAGGAGTCTTGAAATGGTCGAGAAGTAAAGATTGATATATAGGATGACGGATTTGGATGCCGAAGTGTCTCGAGACATACCAGGAAGGAATCGGGTCACCAGAAGGATTTCCGGGCTCCCCCGGCAAGTTATGGGCCTTATGGGCCAAAGGAGGGGACAGACCAACCCACAAGGGGCTGGTGCACGCCCTCCCTTATTTGGCCAGCCCTAGGGAATGAAAAAGGGGAGGGCTAGCCCCTCTTGCCTTTCCCTCTCATGGGAGAAAGGAAGGGGGCCACCCTCCCCTGCCTTTCCACGCACTCCAAATAAGGAAAGAGGGGATGTGGCTTGGGAGGGGCCCCAAGTAAGATTCCTCCTACTTGGGCGCCTCCTTTGGCTGCTCCTCCCTCCCTCCCACCTATATATATGTGGGAGGGGGCGCCTAGGACAAAACAGACAATTGCCTAGCCGTGTGAGGCGCCCCCCTCCATCGTTTACACCCTCGGTCATATTTTCTTAGTGCTTAGGCGAAGCCCCGCGGAGATCACTTCACCATCACCATCAGCATGCCGTCATGCTGTCAGAACTCATCTACTACCTCACCATCTTTCTGGATCAAGAAGGCAGAGGACATCACCGAGCTGAATGTGTGCAGAACACGGAGGTGTCGTACGTTCGGTACTTGATCGGTTGGAGTGTGAAGAAGTTTGACTACATCAACCGCGTTGTTAAATGCTTCTGCTTACGGTCTACGAGGTTACATAGACATACTCTCCCCCTCGTTGCTATGCATCTCCTTGGATAGATCATTGCGTGTGCGTAGAAATTTTTTTGTTTTCCATGCAACGTTTCCCAACAACATATAGATCAAAGCTTCGACAAATGATTAAATAAATGATATGCATCGTCGCTTTGAGAAGTATGTGATAAGCAAGAGCTCCCCCTAAATTTGTGCAATATTAATAATTTGTGTTTGAATGCAAACACTACTGCAGGATGATGCTAACACGACACTACGATCAGAGACCCTTCAACGAAACTGTGTGCGATGCATTAATCGCAAATAGTGGTGTGAAAAAACCGTCAAAAAAGGTGCAAAACGTTTGCGATGACGGATGCATCAAACACGGTTCTGATTTTAGTTGCATGTGCAATGCAGGGCATACGATTCATTTCAATTAACTATTTGCAATGAGGAAGAAGAACAGAAACGGGCGGCCAGATGAATGTGTGTGCGATATACAGCATACAGTTCACTCGAATTAACTGTTTGTGATGAGAAGGAACAATAGAAACGGGCGGCTAGATAAAGGTGTGTGCGATTGAGGGCATAGGCTTTAGAAGGATTAAATTGTTTGCGATTAGCCAACAGAACAGAAACGGTCAGCCAGATCAAAGTGTTTGTGATTGATGGCATACACTTCACACGGATGAACTATTTGCGATTAGCCACAACAAACAGAAATAGTTAGATAGATCAACGTGTGTGCGCTAGGTGGGCACACATTCTAATTAAAATAAGCATGCGTGATGGTAATAACGAGCGCGCACGGTTGTTGGAACAAGACGTGTGCTGACATTGCCTATTGCGGTGCACCCTATGGTGCAAACGCCATGTACGCGGCCGAGAAAGTGTGCCCACGTTATACCTTCCAGGAATAGTACCGCACTTAGAACCATTAATAAATTTTGAGCCTGCGTCCTGTCACATTCCAAATTGCTACCATGCTATATTTAATTGCAAACCTGTTCGCACCGATCAAAACTTAAACGGTTTCCCACTTAGGAGCGTATTAGTACTCGGTTATAAATACTACTATTCCAAGATGACTGCACATTCCTCCTCAACTCCTCGTCCACAAAAACAAACAAATCATTCATCATCGTTCCCTTGCGTCTGCCATGGCCAGCGTGAGTTTTGGTCGAGAGATTGCCACCAGGGAGAGGAGAGCATGGAAGCAGAAGCACGAGAGATGTCCCGGCTCACGGGGAAAGCAGCTGACATGTCTCGTCGTGCTGTCGTAGCAGCACAGAGGTCCCGCCATGCCGCCGAAGCAGCACGGAGGTCCCGCCGCGCCGTCGATGCAGCAGACTGGTCCGGCCGCGCCGCGGAAGCAGAAGAGATGTCCCGCCGCGCCGCGAATGCATCAAAGATGTCCTCCCGCACCACGGTGGCCTGGGAAAATGTCTCGCGGGCAGGCAAGGACTCTTACAGGCACATGCATGCAATCGTCCATAGCCATATGGATCAGATCTCCGGCTGGGCGAGGGTGTAGGACGACATGAAAGCCTCGTTTGAACATGCTACCGGCGTCATCCGACAACTAAATGAGAGCAATGCGAAGCTCCGGGCCAAGCGCGACCTACTGAGGGCGAATATCGTCGGAAGTGTGGAGCAGCAGGAAGAGACCACTACCTTGTTGAAGAGGACCGGCGTCATCGTCGAGAAACTTATGGACGAGAATGCCATGCTGCGCATCAAGCGCAGAAGGCTGGTGGAGGAATCTGTCGATGCTCTCAAGCAGCATCTTGAGGACAAGAAAGAGCTCATCTTCGCTGACCGCAGAGACTAGTTCCTATGGCCTGCATCAATGCATCAGAAAGTAGAGATCAGTGAGCCAGATTGTTGTTTTCCTTCTTCTTTTGCCCCTGTGTATTTCGAGCGTTGCCGCATGTGGATTTCTTAATTATGTTCCTAAATATGTAAGACAATTATTATGCATTGTCATCGTCCTTATATTCATCAGTCTTGCTATAAGTCGCATTCAATGCTATATAGGTTTGTCGGATCTTACATCAAGATCCATGCAGAACTTTCTTTTTTAGATTTTCTTTTTTCTCTCTTAAATCTCAGTCCAATGAGACATAGCCATGCCGTGAAATAGGGTCTTGGGCGCCATTAATGGAGACGTTGGGAGGGAGGTGTGCGGCGGATAGAGGTCAAAGGGTTCTCCTCTCGATGAGCACGCGCAGGGGTCTGATCGCACGCCTCCCGTACTCAAATAGCTACCCTGCACGGCACCTCCTAACCAATAAAAAAGGGGATGCGTGGCGGCACATAATTGGTATGTAGAACGCCCACGGTTTCAATAATAGTTGTGTTTCCGATTTGTAACGTGACAACACTTGTTCCAGAATGACTTTTTTTATTGTTAATGTGTGCGCCTTCGCAAATCGAACAGAAAAATTACCACAACATGTTGGTGCCATGTCACGGCACCATGCCAAGTTTCATGATTTTCAGGCGTGTTTTCGATTTATAGGAATTAAAAAACCAAGTTTCTCAATATTTCCAGCCGAGCCACGACCCCCAGATTTTGAATTTCATTCACATTTCTTGCATGGGACCTAGAAATTCACCCAAGGACACACATGTGATTTTCCAGCCAACTTTGGTGCACTGGAGCATGTTCTTGTAGTTCAAATTTGAATTATGCACATTAAATGCCTGGAAATTCAATTAATGTATAAAAAAGTCCAAACGAACTCGGAATAATTCCAAAATTTAGGACAATACTTCTACTTGGTCTAATCTACCTGTGTAAAAAATTAAGGCGGCAGAAGGTAGTGTATGTCGTTTCGCACACGGAGGTGACACGTTCCCTCTCAGAACCACGAGCCTTCTTGAGAGAAGCTCCGATTTGCAAGAAGCTTATACGAAAGCTTGTCCCAATTCGGCCAAAAAAATTACCACTACATGTTGGTGCCATGTCATGACACCATGCCAAGTTTCATGATTTTCACGCGTGTTTTGGATTTACAGGAATTAGAAAACCAAGTTTCTCAATCTTTCCGGTCGAGCCACGACGCCCAGATGTTTGAATTTCATTCCCATTTCTTGCAAGGGACCTAGAAATTCACCCAAGGACACACATGTCATTTTTAACCAACTTTGGTGCACTCGAGCATGTGCTTGTAGTTCAAATTTTAATTATGCACATTAAATGCCCGGAAATTCAATTAGTGTATAAAAAAGCCCAAACGAACCCAAAATAATTCGAAAATTTAGCACAATACTTCTATTTGGTCTAATCTACCTATGTAAAAAAATTAATGCGGAAGAAGGCAGTGTATGTATGTCGTTTCGCACACGGAGGTGACACGTTCCCTCTCAGAACCATGAGCCTTCTTGAGAGAATCTTCTACAAAAGCTTGTCTCAATTCGGCCAAAAAAATTACCACAACATGTTGGTGCCATGTCATGACAGCATGCCAAGTTTCATAATTTTCAGCCGTGTTTTGGATTTACATGAATTAAAAAACCAAGTTTCTCAATCTTTCCGGACGAGCCATGACGCCCAGATGTTTGAATTTC
This sequence comes from Triticum aestivum, assembly GCF_018294505.1. Lineage (NCBI taxonomy): Eukaryota > Viridiplantae > Streptophyta > Magnoliopsida > Poales > Poaceae > Triticum > Triticum aestivum. Next base: position 425,088,855 of record NC_057797.1, read on the forward strand.
ATTTCCATTTCTTGCATGGGACCTAGAAATTCACCCAAGGACACACATGTGATTTTTCAACCAACTTTGGTGCACTGGAGCATGTGCTTGTAGTTCAAATTTGAATTATGCACATTAAATGCCCAAAAATTCAATTAATGTATAAGAAAGTCCAAATGAACCCGGAATAATTCAAAAATTTAGCATGATACTTCTATTTGGTCTAATCTTCCTATGTAAAAAGATTAAGGTGGGAGAAGGCAGTGTACGTATGTCGTTTCGCACACGGAGGTGACATGTTCCCTCACGGAACCACGAGCCTTCTTGAGAGAAGCCTCGGTTTGCAAGAAGCTTCTACCAAAGCTTGTCCCAATTCGGCCAAAAAATTTACCACAGCATGTTGGTTCCATGTCATGACACCATGCCAAGTTTCATAATTTTCAGTCGTGTTTTGGATTTACATGAATTAAAAAACCAAGTTTCTCAATCTTTCCGGCCGAGCCACGACGCCCAGATGTTTGAATTTCATTTCCATTTCTTGCATGGGACCTAGAAATTCACCCAAGGACACACATGTGATTTTTCAGCCAACTTTGGTGCACTGGAGCATGTGCTTGTAGTTCAAATTTCAATTATGCACATTAAATGAAAAGAAATTCAATTAATGTATAAGAAAGTCCAAATGAACCCGTAATAATTCCAAAATTTAGCACGATACTCATATAGTTCTATGTTGCCTCTGTAAAAAAATCAAGAGGGTGAAGCAGCGTATATCATTTCACACACAAAGGTGACACGTCCCCCCTCGGGAACCACGAGCCTTCTCGGAGAAGCTCCGGTTTGCAAGAAGCTTATACCCCAAAAACTTGTCCAAATGTGGCCAATTTTTTTAGCATAGCATGTTGGTGCCATGAAATGACACCATGCCAAGTTTCATGATTTTCAAGCTAGTTTTCAATTTCCAGGAATTTAAAAACCAAGTTTCTCAATGTTCCCGGCCGAGCCACGACACCCAGATGTTTGAATTTAATTCCCATTTCTTGCATGGGAACTATAAATTCACCCAAAGACACACATGTGACTTTTCAACAAACTTTGGTGCACTGGAGCATGTGCTTGTAGTTCAAATTTCAATTATGCACATTAAATGCCTAGAAACTCAATTAATGCATAAAAATGCCAAATTAACCCGGAATAATTCCAAATTTAAACACGACACTCATGTAGTTGCATGTTCACAGTACCTAAATGTTCCGTAACACCATTTTGTCTTTCAAAACATAATGAAAAAATCAGGTATACCACAAATAGTTTACTAGAAAGAATCGTGTGGGATGGGATGTAAAATATCTTGGCACACCGTCTTGTCTGGCTTAGGCGGGAAGCTTCATCGTCTACAGTCCACCGCCCCCACTTGAACCACACTTGCGCGCCAGTTTCTCGTGGCACCAAGCGAAATTTTTCTGCCATCGCGGAAATTTCTATCTCCCCGCCCCCTCCCTCCCACCAAAAGCCACATTTCCACTATTCCTCCTTGTGTTCCAAGTTCAAACCTTCACTGCTGCTTACTGGTAGCTCAGCCACCTCGTCAGTGACCCTTTTTCTTGCAGCGCCGCTTCCCCGTTGGCTACCCTTCTTCTTGCAGCGCCGCCTCCTCGCTGGCGACCCTTCTTCTTGGAGCGCCGCCTCCTCGCCGGTGACCCTTCTTCTTGTTGCGCGGACTCCTCGCCGTCGACCCTTCTTCTTCCTACGCGGCCTCATCGATATGGTCAGGTAATCCACACCCCACCCGCACCATCCTCCTCCTTCCTCGTCCCACATGCTCCGACCGACGGCATGACACTTTCCATCAAAATCATTGTCCCCCTCCTCCAATTAAGCGCCGCCCATAGCCATTTTGCATGTAGTATACATGGAGCTCATTAGCATTTGGCAACGGAGAAGCAAATCGCGGCCGCATGCGTGCACGAGGTCGCTATGGCTGCCATGTGTGCCGACCGCTAGATCTTGGAGGAGCACCTCGTCTTCGAGGCCACCGTCGACACCGCCATGTGGTTGACTTTAAAACATAGTTCGTGTTATTTTCTCGAGTACACCACCAGTGCCTTCTAGTGATTTGTCCTCTGTAATGTTAATATGCAATCTGATGCTCAGCTAATAGTTTGGTCCTCTAAAATGTAATGTTCGGTTAACAGTTTGGTCCTCTGAAATGTAATGTCCAGTTAATAGTTTGGTCCAACAATTGCTACATTTCATAGTACTGTTCTCAAGCATTCTTTGTTTTGTTAACCATCTTATCTTCTAGTACATGTTTCTATTCTGCAATGCCGTGCTCAGTTAACTATTTTGGTTCATTTGGTTTGATGTCCATTTAACTATTTGGTTCAATTCTACAATTTGATTTTCATTTGATGTGGGTACAATTTTGTATTGTTATGCATGTGAAATAAATCGAATTTGCCTGTACTCAATACATATTCTACTGATAGTATGGCAACTCTCAGTTAACCTGATCAAGATCTTCCTTGTGTGTATTGCATGGAAACAATGGGAGACACTACGGTTTACCATCGAGGTATGCACATGCATGGTCCTTTCGCTAATAGCACATTATTGTGCAGTTGCAGGAATCATTCTAATATTTAGATTTCTTACAATTTGGTCTTACACATGTAGGTCCTGCTGCCAGAGGCTTAGACCCACTGTTCGAACCATTTTGCATATGGGGAAATAAGATGTCCATGAATATCAGTCAAGTCAAGAAACTTAGAAAGATTGTAAGGATGAAGAAACTTGCGACGAATAATAGCAAGATCTTTGTTTGCACAATGAAGAAGACATCAGTCAACTATAGGATGGTAATAACTCTTTTACCTTGTTTTTGCCCCTTGCGCGATTTCAAAATTTATAACACTGATTTATGCATATCTTTGTTTTCAGTACTTTTTAAAGCAGTTCACCGATGATTACCTCTCAAACTACCTGCATGGTCAAGAGGTGAGGAAGGTATTCATTCAACACCCACGGTACAATATTGAAGTCTTCCTGAAGAGGACGAAGGTTGGGTGGGCAATTATCCATAGCCACTGGCCTAAAGTTGCAAGGATATTCAACACCACTGAAGGCTCAATATTTGCCTTTCGCTTCTGCAGTTTCCCAGATGTGATTCATCTATCTATTTACCGTGCATGATGCTACTTTCCAAAGGTTTTCGATGTTGCATGTGAAACTTGGTGTTGTTGTGTAATAGCGTAACTGAGTGCCGAAGCTATATGATGTAGTTCGATTATGAAATCCTGGTTGCTGTTATATGGAATGAAATATCTGGTGTGTTTTATAAGAAATATCAATTTGATTACTACATGGATTATCAATAATAGGCTAAGTACCCTGCTTATTGGGGTTTTTTATTGTAGACGGTTACTCAGACAACACCGTGGGCGATGAACTCAAACAACCCACACGGTTCCTAGAAAGTAGGCGTGTTCGATCAACTAACAATCACACACGGCTTCAGGCAGAGAACTATTTACATTAGGCCACCTTGCACAAACGTTTCCACACAAAAAACTATGTGTGATATACATACGAATGGAAATGTCTTTCTGGGATGTACATACGGACAGAAATGATTGGCTTTTGATGCCTCGCCAGATCGCACATGAGCTCATTTTGTGTTCCAGGAGGGCCTATCCCCGACGGTTTCTGGATCGTGTGGGAAGGACCCCCTATCGCCCACACTCACTTGGCGACGGTTCCAAGCGCCATGGCGGAAAGGGGTTAAAAACCATTTGTATAGCAGGTCTCTGCACCAGTGAAATGCACAATCGATTACGATCATGGGTCACTCTTCCATGTCACATATATCTTGGTGGAGCGCACTAAATGATATGAGTGAAGTAACATGCACGCATCATGAAAGACATAAGTGAATGATCATACACAAATAATTGCAGGGATAAGTATTAAGCACACATTAAGCAAAGTATGATCAACTACATGGGAACAAATGTAGTATCAACCAAACAAGTAGCACAGATCAAATGAACATAGTAGCAAAAACTCAATAAAACCAAAGAGCAAAAAGCGAGACCCTCTCTCTCTCTCGAAGCCTAATGATCTATACAATTTCTCCCCCTTTGGCAACAAGTTACCAAAAAGCTCGAAAAGGTATAGAGCTATACATCTCTCTAGGCACAATCCTTCGGGGATCCTGAAGGGGTCTTCTGGCTTGTGGCTCCGTGTGCGTAGATGGCGTTGAGACAACTACATCTGCAAATGCCTCTGAAGATGTTTGCCGAACTGCTGGTGTAGATACTAGAGGTGGCACTGTAGCTATAGCGGTAGGTGCAGAGTGAGTGGTCCTCGTGTCTGCAACTGGCATGACTGAAGAGTTGGTTTCTCTTGGCACTGTCTGGAACCCCTCAGTAGTGGTGTTCTCATTTCCATCTTCAGCATCATCTCTAAGCTTCTCCACAGTAGACTGAATCTCTGTGACCTTGACATCAAGATTGTACATCTTGTCCTCCACGATCTGCTCTAAGCTCTCCTGGTTCTTGGCTAAGTTGGCCAGACTTCGCTCAATCCTCAGTGTTTCTTCCAATAGATATGTCATCTGGTCTTGCTTTGTCTAGAGATTTGCAATGGGAGCATTGGGAGTTGTAGCTTCTTTTGATGTTGCTGCTGCCTGAGCCTTCTCTTGATCCTCAACTGATGTGGGGTGTGAGGGATCCATCACCACCACATTATCCTCGAACTCTGGCTGAAGAGGGAGGTGCTCATGATCTAGTAGATATGTGTTTTTACCAACTTTGGAGTTGATAAGCATCTGAATGTGTGGGGCATATCCACAAGACCTCTTCTGGTCGGCAACTGTCCTCTTGACCATATCTACAATCAAACTCATAACTTTGAACTTCTGCGGCGGTGAGTCAAATAAATGAAGCATATTGGTGGAGTGGCCATGTATCATCTTGTCATCTCCAGACTTGGGCAAAAGAGTATGCCTCAAGATACTGTTAGTTGTGGCCAACCCTGCTAGCAGATGCTTGACTGACCCAAGCTTGTGCCTCTCAACATCCTTTGGAGGAGATTCCTTGCACATATTTGCTATTGTGTTGTGATCCATCCTGGGCTTACCATAAACACCAACACCATCTTCATCTTCCTTTGGGGCATTAATAAGTGCAGCCCCCTCAGAGATTGATGATTGGTACTTGTGTCCCTCAGCCATCCATGCAATCTTCCCATCTGGATAGAAGTGTGTTGTAGAGTAAAATTACATGATCATCTCATCGTTCCACTTGGTGAGCTTCTGACCAACAAAGGCATCAACTCTGGCAAGTCTGAAGCTCTCATGAACGTGGGGGAAATAATCTTCATTTGCATCAATGTATTTCCAGTCCACCCAATTCATGTCACTGACAATGGGCTTCTTATCAAGCAAAACTGTCTCATAGAAATCTTGTTGTTCTCTGGTGTGGAAACGGTAGTCACAAGCAGTCCTCCTCCAAACTGAATAGGGATCCACTTTCCTCCACTCTCGCAGACCCTTGTCCTTCCTGAGCATCATGTTTTCTGCAACAGGGTGTGCATTGTCATGGTCTGGGATCTTGGGCTTCAGGTTCCTGAGCACTAGTGGTTAATTAATCATCATCCTCAACCTCAAACACTAGGGCCTTGTTCTTCTTAGTAATTGGAATGTTTCTTGTTGAACTCTTGGGTGTAGAAAACTTGGGCTTGGAGGGAGCAGCTTTATTCATAGCATCTGCCATGAGTTTCTGTGTCTTAGTTGGAGGTGCTTCAACATGTTCTTCCTTGTGCTCCTCCTGATCATCTTCCCTCATGGAAGGTCGGCCAATAACTATAGCAGTTGTCTTTCTAGCCCTTTTTTTCTTGCTGGCATCACCCTCTTCATCACTTGGTTCTTCCAGTGTGAAGGTCATTGTATCTTGTGGAGCTGATGATTTGTGTGCCTTTGACATTGGGACTCTCCTGACAGCAGTCTTCTTTTTGGCACCTGGTTTAGTGGTAGCGGCAGAGCCATATTCCTTTCTGAGTACTGACTTCTTGGAAGAGACCTCATCTTCCACAAAATCCTCATCCTCACTGTCTGAGGTTCTCTTCTTTCTTGTCTTGGTGGCAGCCTTTGGTAAGTTGCTTGGAGTGCTTCTGCTGGCATCATCATAGCTCTCATTGGGACTAGAGCCCTCACTGAGCTCAACATTCTGTTGAGACTGGTTCTGACTATCACTTGCACTTGACATCTTTGCAAACAGACCCTGTGAATAGATGGGTATGGGTAGAGTAGATGAGTTGTCATGAAAAGCAGATAGTTTTTCAAAAATTTGAGTCTAAACTTTAGTATTAGTTTTTCATAGAAAGCATTTCGGAGCTACTGAGTTGATCATTTCAGTGACATCGAAGCACTCAGAGCCTAAACACACCATTTCGATTGGACCGAGTTGTGGTTCGGTGGCTCCGAGATGCTAGAGTTTCACTGAATTTTACTTTCGGTCTCACCGATCAGTACATTTTGGTGGAACCGATTTGTACTTGTGCAATGGCCAGGGCCAATCGGTGGGACCAAAATTTTCAATTCGGTCGATTTGAGATGGATATCTCCTCCTTTGTAACCGACCTTGTGTAACCCTAGCCCCCTCCGGTGTCTATATAAACCGGAGGGTTTTAGTCCGTAGGACAACATACAATCATACCATAGGCTAGCTTCTAGGGTTTAGCCTCTCCGATTTCGTGGTAGATCAACTCTTGTAATACTCGTATCATCAAGAATAAATCAAGCAGGACATAGGGTTTTACCTCCATCAAGAGGGCCCGAACCTGGGTCAAACATCGTGTTCCCTGCCTCCTGTTACCATCTGCCTTAGACGCACAGTTCGGGACCCCCTACCCGAGATCCGCCGGTTTTGACACCGACATTGGTGCTTTCATTGAGAGTTCCTCTGTGTCGTCACTGTTAGGCTTGATGGCTCCTACGATCATCGACAGTGATGCAGTCCAGGGTGAGATTTTTCTCCCCGGACAGATCTTTGTGTCCGGTGGCTTCGCACTATGGGCCAACTCGCTTGGCCATCTAGAGCAGATCGAAAGTTACGCCACTGGCCACCAGGTCAGGTTTGGAAGCTTAAACTACACGGCCGATATCCGTGGAGACTTGATCTTCGACGGATTCGAGCCCCTGCCTTATGCGCCACGCGGTCACGATGAGTACGATTTAGCTCTACCATCGGACAGTGTTCGAGAAATCGCACTGGCAGCCGCTCTGGCCCTCAATTCGGAGCCAGTTGCGCCATCCCTGGACGGGTGGATAGACCCTGCCACGGAGGGTGAATCCTCTGTGGCGATCAAGCCGAATATCGACCTTACCCTTCACGAGAGTCGTGTTGCTAAACTACCGGATCCTTCTCCAGCCACGGACTCTGAACCGCCTGCGCCCGTTCCTGTCGAATCAGATTGGGCGTCGATCATGGAGTTTACCTCTGCGGATATTTTTCAGCACTCGCCCTTTGGCGACATACTGAACTCATTAAGGTCTCTCTCCTTGTCAGGAGAGTCCCGGCCGAACTATGTCCGGTAGGATTGGGATGCGGATGACGAAGAAATTCGCTGCCCACCCACCACCCACTTAGTAGCCACTGTCGATGACTTAACCGACATGCTCGACTTCGACTCTGAAGACATTGACGGTATGGATGGCGATGCGGGAGATGAACAGGAACCACTGCCCACAGGGCACCAGACGCCCACTTCATCACATGACGTATACATGGTGGACACACCAAAAGAAAACGACGACGAGGAACGGAAGGAAGCAACGAAGGGTTGTCCCCTTGAGAAGCAGTCAAAGCGGCGGTGTAAGCGCCGCTCCAAATCCCGCCTCGGCAGAAACAACGATCATATAGACCCAGCGTTCGAGCAGGGTGAACCATCGCCGGACCACGGCAACACGGAGAATCAAACCGAACAACCCGACTCTGTCAAAGATAATAACCCGGACGACATCACACCGGATAGACACCCGGAGCAACAGAATGCCCATCAAAGGCTTGTCGCCACTGCGAGGAGTCTAAAAAAGCAGAAGCAAAGGCTCAAGGATGCGCAAGACACACTCAGAATCACATGGAGTAAAGTAGTCAACACAGCAGCGAAGTACGGCGGTAATCGCCACACCAAGAGCTACCCGAAGCGGAAGTTGCTACCTGAATTCGATGAGGAGGCCTTAGATCCCCCGCAACCAAAAATTAAAACGGCCATCTGGACGGATAGACGACCTCACGGCCAACATAGTGCGGCAAACAACGCTGCACATAAGCCAATACGCGATCCACGCGAGGGCTCGCATCAAAAGGACGGTGCAACCAGATCCATCTATGGACCATGCAAGCGCGCTCCAGCATACGATGCAACACAACAAACATCCGAACACCACGGTACACCCAGATACAGGGGTGCCGCACACCCCCTATGTTTCACCGACGAGGTGCTGGACCATGAATTTCCAGAGGGATTCAAACCCGTAAACATAGAGGTATACAACGGAACAACATACCCTGGGGTCTAGATTGAGGACTATACCCTCCATATCCATATGGCTCGAGGAGATGATCTCCACGCCATCAAGTACTTACCCCTCAAGCTCAAAGGGCCAGCTCGGCACTAGCTTAAAAGCCTCCCCGAAAGCTCCATTGGAAGCTAGGAAGAGCTCAAAGACACTTTTCGGGCAAATTTTCAAGGGACTTATGTCCGACATCCGGATGCGGACGATTTGAGTCACATAACTCAACAGCCCGGAGAGTCAGCCCAAAAGCTTTGGAACAGGTTTCTTACTAAAAAGAACCAAATAGTCGATTGTCCGGACGCCGAAGCTTTGGCAGCTTTTAAGCACAGCGTCCGAGACGAATGGCTTGCCAGACACCTCGGCCAAGAAAAGCCAAGAATAATGGCGGCATTAACAAGCCTCATGAGCCGCTTTTGCGCAGGCGAGGACAACTGGCTAGCCCGATGCAGCACCAGCGACCCCAGTACATCCGAAGTTAGAGATGGAAACGGGAAATCACGATGCAGCAAAAATAATAAGTGCCAGAATAAAGAAGACAGCCCGAAGAGCACGGCGGTAAACGCCGGATTCAGAAGCTCTCGGCCAGGTCAGCAAAAGCCGCCCTCTAAAGGCGCCAGAGATGAACTATCCAGCCTAAACAAAATTCTGGACCAAATATGTCAGATCCATAGCACCCTCGATAAACCTGCAAATCATACCCACAGAGAATGTTGGGTCTTCAAGCAGTCCGGCAAGCTCAATGTCGAACATAAGGGTCAGGATACACCAAGCGAAGATGAGGATGAGCCTCGCAAGCAAAGCACTGGGGAACAGAAGAAATTTCCAGCAGAAGTCAAAATAGTAAACGTGTTACACGTGATAAAGGGGAGAAATAAAGCAGCACTCCTAAATAACCTATCACCACGGAGTTCTGCCACTGGCCGTCTCAACCGATCACCTTCGACCATCAGGATTACTCGGCAAGTATCCGGTGCGCAGGATGGGCTGCCTTGGTATTAGATCCAATAATTGACGGATACCACTTCACACGAGTCCTGATGGACGGTGGCAGCAGTCTAAACCTGATATATCAGGACACGGTCCGAAAAATGGGGATAGACCCAATGAAAATTTGCCATAGCAATACTACCTTTAAAGGAGTAACGCCAGGCTCAGGGGCTCATTGCACGGGCTCCCTGCTACTAGAGGTTATATTCGGCTTCCCCGATAACTTCCATAGCGAAAATTTAACCTTCCACATTGCTCCATTCCAAAGTGGCTATCAAGCGCTACTTGGACGCGACGCTTTCGCTCGCTTTAATGCAATACCGCATTACGCTTCCCTCACGCTTAAGATGCCCGGTCCACGTGGCATCATTACAGTAAATGGAAATATTGAGCGATCCCTGCGCGTCGAAGAGAGTGCGGCTGCCTTGGCAGCCGCACACTAAAATAGCCTCACCAACTAAAGAATTCGGTAGGTCGTCAAGACCACGGACACGGTTAGACGGGTCCGACGCAGCTATACGTAATTCATACAGGTTTGATGGCCACTCCCCTATTACAAATACAAGGGGCTCAACGCGCGCAGACAAGTGGCAATTTTTACTCACCTTGAATTCTACATGGTTTCTTTAAACCTGCCTTTTTGCACGACAACTTTTCACCTAAGTTCCTCTCTTTTACAGATGACCATCATGCTACACCCGTCGAGGATACGGCACAATGGGGACACAGGCGCAGACGTGCAGCAGGGACCCGTTCCAAGGATTCTTTTTAGATTAAGACCTCGCGCCAACCTTTTTTACTGTCTCTTGTTGATACACATCCCTCGGATTCTCAGTACAATTGAGAAGGATGCTGACGTCTTGGCATGTGGCCACGTCAGAATAATGCATGTACCTGGACACCAGGGGCTTCTTACAAAGGGCGCTGTTTAGGCCCGGTGTACACCATAAAGACTGAATACCTTAGGGAGTGTTCGGTGTCGTGAGTTTGGCCTTATATGCATCAGCTCCGAATCATGTCTTTGGTCAAATGTTGGGTTTGCCCGGCTCCTGTGTTTTGCTGCCTTACGTTTTGCTCTATCGGCTAAGGTGGCACCAGGAGAACTACTGCGATTGTGCCCTGGTTCATCCGGATGAGCACCTCAGTAGAGAAAGCCGAAAACTGACTGTCATGATATAGCGTGAGACTGGTCAACCACTCGATGACCTATCAGAATCTTAGAATTCCTCCGCGTTAGCGAAGGAACGTTTCCCGGCCAGGCATGTACGCACCCCGAATTCGGGTGAGTGCGGAGCCACCAGGGGCTATATAGTAGCCCCACTGTCAAACTCCTCTGGCTAAGTGAAAGTGTTAAAGCATTATAGTCCGGTTACCTAGTTCACTGTGCTATCACCTCCTTAATAGGACCAAGACGTTGGATTAAGTATGAACACGCGTCTTCTGCGAACACCTCCGCATTATATGCGTGGGGGCTAAAGCCGACGACTGCAATCTTTTAGGTTATATACATATATACATAAACGGCCGCACGGGAGGTATCACAATACTTTCGGGCAAAAGTATAAATACAGCCTTGATAAAATTAATAAAACATTGTTTTTACAATGGGAATACATGTCACTCAAACATAACATTCTTCGAGCACTGGGCCTCTATTGAACGAGCGCCCTCAAGAACTTCTTCAAAATAGTGCTCAACAGCCACTCGGCCTATTGCCGAACCCTGCGCCGCGACAGTGGTGGCATCCATCTCCGCCCAGTATGTTTTGACACAGGCAAGGGCCGTCCGCGAGCCTTCTATGCACGCCGACCTCTTCATCGCATTAATGCGTGGCACCGCACCAAGGAACTGCTGCACCAAGCTAAAAAACTTGTTTGGCTTTGGCCTTTCCGGCCACAGATGATCCACAACAAACCTCATGGCGAGTCCGGACAATCTATTGAGTTCGGCCCATTCGGCAAGATGATCAGTCAATGGAAGCGGACGTTCTGGAACGTTAAATTGCGACCAGAACAGCTTGTCCACTTCATGATCTGTCTGATCTCGGAAGTATTCGGTTGCGTCGACAGCGCTCGCCGCTAAATCCAGATATGCGTCGGTCGAACTCCACAGCCGATCCAGAGGGGCATACCGTGGATCGCCAAACTTCCTCCGCGGCATAAAGGGCTTCCCAGCCACAATAGCACCGGCTTCACGCAGTTCCTCCTTTGCTCTCATTGCAGAGCGGGTGTCTTTGGTCACCATTGTGGCCTTTTCGAGGTCCGTAGCCTTCGCCCGGCTTTCTTCTTCAAGAAACTGGCAACGGTCGGCAGTGTCTTTTAACTTCACAGCCATTTTGGCCATTTTCTCTTTGCTCTCGCTATGCGCGGCCTTCTCGGCTCTCAACTCTTCGGCCGCCTTCAAAGCGGCCGCATTACTACTCCTTGCTTGCTCCATGGCTCGGTCAAGCTCCGCCCGCAAGGCCTCCATGGTGGCAGCTCCATCTGTAGTCACAACATATTAAAGATACTGGCATCACGCTGCTCTTACTATGTGATATCCACTATAAATATCACCTACCCTGGGCCTCATCAAGCCGCTTGTTAACAAGCTCGATGTCGGCATCCGGCATCCAGTTGCCGCTTTAGTTCGGCAACCCCGTCAGTCCGGCTAGCCACCGGAGCTTCAGACACCTACACATAACGGCAGTCTGGTTATTACCTGGAACTATGATCCTCTGTTCGCCGCCGTTCTCGACGACAACCAGAGTCTCAGGGGCTACTATCTACACAGGGCACACCTAAAAATGTGCGGTACCACCACAAATGCATATCATTCCACGTACCTCAAAGCCCGTCAGTAGACTCATAAAGGCTTCATGCAACCCGTTTTCGGCGGACGAAACCCTTTCAATCATCGTACACATTAATGTACGGTGCTCTTCTGAGATAGTCGCTCGCTCTAGCAGACCCTTCAGTACGTCCGACCGCATACCAGGTGGTGCCAGACTCTTTTGATTGCTCTCTTCAAGAGCCGGATACGGAGGGCTTCGGGTGACCATGGGATTACCTTCTGGCCTTGCCGGATCCGGAGAAACTCTCCATGACGACACTTCAAGGTCCCCCACTTCTTGAGCCAGGGAGTCCGGGGGAGGCGTTTCGCTCTCCATCATCTCCGGAAGAAGATCCCTCGAAGACGAGCTCTGCTGAGAAGGGCTCAGATCCGAACTGCAAGATAGATGCTTCGATTATCTTCCTCAGAAGTAAGGTAGTATATTTTCATTATTAAGTAATTTTTGATTACTTACAGCTCGTTAGAGGGCTGATCCCCGCACGGACTTTGTGCGGCAAGAGCACCCTCTGAGGCGGGACCCTCTGGTGGAGTTTTCTTCTCCCGTTTGGAAACCTTGGTCTCCGGACCATCATAGGTAGTCCTCTTCCTCCCCCGGGGCTAGGGAATGTCAGATTCCTTCCCTTGTCTATCCTCCCTCGGTGCCCCGCTTTCGCCCTCTTTATTCCCCCTTTATCTTCCTTTGAGGGCACCAGGCAAGGTGCTGGCTCGAGCATCTATTCCAGCACCGGATTGTCCAACCCTTCGGGAAGGGGGCCCGAACACCGGATCATCTTCGCCTTTGTTATCCAGTCCTGGTCAAAAAGCGATTCTTCAGAATGACGTGATGATGAATGAAAGACAGTGTGTTTAGCTAGAGGATTACTTACTTGGGCCGCGGTGCGGTTGCTGCTCAGGCCCACGTCCTCGGAGGTGTCCGGACACTCTATTTGGGGTCCGAAGAACGACTTGTACATCTCCTCGTGCGTCAGGCCGAGGAAATTCTGAATAGCGCGCGGTCCTTCTGGGTTGAATTCCCACAAGCGGAGGGGCCGGTGTTTGCAAGGCTGGACTTGACGAACCAGCATGACTTGCACTACCATAACCAAACTAAAATCTCCCTTGAAGAGATCCCGGATGTGGCTCTGCAGTATGGGCACATCCTTGGCTGGACCCCAGCTCAGCCCCCTGCTGATCCATGACATCAGTTGTGGTGGAGGGCCCGAGCGAAAGGCGGGGGAAGCTACCCACTTGGCACTTCTTGGAGCGGTGATGTAGAACCACTCCCGTTGCCATAATCCGTACACCTCTGGAAAGGAACCTTTTGGCCATGGAGCTCCAGCAATCTTTCTTATTAATGCACCCCCGCACGCTGCATACTTCCCCTCGACCGTCTTCGGCTTCACATCAAAGGTCTTGAGCCACAGGCCGAAGTGAGGGGTAATGCGGAGGAAGGCCTAACATACGACAATAAATGCCGAGATGTGGAGAAAGGTATCCGGGGCTAGATCGTGGAAATCAAGCCCGTAATAGAACATCAAACCCCTAACAAAGGGATCCAGAGTGAGGCCTAGTCCTCGGAGGAAGTGGGAGATGAACACGACGTCTTCATTGGGTTCAGGAGTAGGGACGACCTGCCCTTGGGCGGGCAGCCGATGCGATACTTCGGCGGTCAAGTATCTTGCCTCCCTCAACTTCTTGATATCCTATTCCGTGACGGAGGAGGGCATCCACCGGCCCTGGAGGCTGGATCCAGACATGATTGAAGGTCCGAAGCACCTAACCTGGGCTTTGGGTGTTAGAACTCGAGGTGGGGGAAGGATTCAATTGAGCATGGGGAGGAAAGTAAAAGCCTTGACCCTTTATAAAGAGGGTGAATATCAAGCATCCTCCTCGTGGCCATTTGGGACTTGCCTAAAATCTAGGAGTCCTAGGCACGGTTGGGTTACCCACGACCGTATTGATGAGAATCCCGTAATAAGGGGGACACGATCTCTTCTTTGACAAGACGTGTCAAGAAACTGCCTCGCGTTATGTGCGGGGCTAGTTAAAGAAAAACGGTTCGAATAATCACCGAGCCATGGCATGATGTCATGTTGCCAAAACGTGTTCGCAGATTAGATTTGTGGAAATATTATTCTCTCTATGGTGGTATGTGGAACTTATTTTGCAGGGTCGGACACTATCCTTTTATTCGAACTCTTTTGTGGTGTATCCGGAGGAGGAACCCGCCTTGTAATGCCGACGACAACACTGCGCGCCGGACTCATTGTCATTGAAGCCTGGTTCAGGGGCTACTGAGGGAGTCCTGGATTAGGGGGTCTCTGGACAGCCGGACTATATCCTTGGCCGGACTGTTGGACTATGAAGATACAAGATTGAAGACTTCGTCTCGTGTCCGGATGGGACTCTACTTGGCGTGGAAGGCAAGCTAGGCAGTACGAATATGGATATCTCCTCCTTTGTAACCGACCTTGTGTAACCCTAGCCCCCTCCGGTGTCTATATAAACCGGAGGGTTTTAGTCTGTAGGACAACATACAATCATACCATAGGCTAGCTTCTAGGGTTTAGCCTCTCCGATTTCGTGGTAGATCAACTCTTGTAATACTCGTATCATCAAGAATAAATCAAGAAGGACGTAGGGTTTTACCTCCATCAAAAGGGCCCGAACCTGGGTCAAACATCGTGTTCCCTGCCTCCTGTTACCATCCGCCTTAGACGCACAGTTCGGGACCCCCTACCCGAGATCCGCCGGTTTTGACACGGACTGTTTCAGAAAACATTGTCGTGGCACGAAATTATAGCTCGTTGTCCTGCGCCTGGTACACCTTATCCTTGTTGGGATCCTCCATGTACGTTTGCCATCGCCACATGTATTTGTAGGCTATCTCCATGTACGTTTGCCATCGCCACATGTATTCGTGGTTTAAGAAAAAAATTAGTTATGTGGTTAACCAGTTTTAACAAATAATACTAGCTACCTAGGTCAACAATTTAGACAATGATTCTTGATGCTAGATTAAGTTTCAAGGTGTGTGAAAGAAGAGACTTAATAGAAATTTTGTCCCTCACACTAAGTTTCAGGGTGTGTGGAAGAAGATCATCCATCTTCGACACCCTCTTGTGTACGCAATGGTTCACTATTCTCAACTATGGTGAAGCCCAAGGAACTATTAGCAGATCATCGACAACCAGAGCCGATCAATTGCTAGAACCATTGAACAAAGCGAGACCATGTTGTCGACGAATTGAACCAAAGAAGCACTCAAGGGAAGCATAGCAAGAACATCAACCCTCAAAATCACATGTTATCTAGATCGCAACCTGCATTACTCATAAAACCACTCATGATGCCATTGTTGGGAAACGTAATAGAAAACAAAAAAATCGCACCTACGATCATCCAAGATCAATATGAAGATGCATTACTGGTTGAGATCATGACCGTTACCATCACTGAGTTGCACCTAAAGAAGTACATGTCAGTGTAGATCGTACTTGGAATCCCTCGTTGTCGGGGGAAACGCCACCTATGGGATCACTGGGATCCCTTCTGCTATGGTTAGCCGGCGCGAGGTTGTGCAAAGAGCGGGTCTAGAAGCCGGCACGAGGATCATTTACCTAGGTTCGGGCTGCGAGGATGCATAATACCCTAGTCCTGCTTTGGTGTATATTTGAGTGTTCTTTAGTTCTTGAACTAGCTATGATGCGTGTGTCGTCCAAAAGATCCGAATCCTTCTTCAGTACGCCTCGGGCCTCCTTTTATAGTCAAAAGGGGCTGCCACAGTGGCACACAGGAGGTGGAAAGGTATATATCATACAAGCTTATCGTCTGTCATTACAGGACAAAGTGCATTAAATGCGCTACTTAGGTGTCCACTTGCTTTGTCGGGGGCAGTAACGAGGCCCGTCCCATCCGTCGCCGCTCTGCCTTGCTCTGACACGCGTCCAGGCCAACGAGGCATGCAGCACTATGTAGGCTAGCAGGCTGCTGAGTTGGCGTGGTGGTAGGGTCTTCACGAAGATCTGTATGCCACCACGTAGGTGTCTGGCTAGTTGGATTAGTACCCACGTACAGCCACGTGGGTACTTGCTTTAGTTGGTGGGTTGGCCGCTGAGCTGGGGCGGCGATGGGGCGGCAAGGTCTTGCCGCGGTCTCGCGTATATTCCCGGCAAGGGTCTTGTGGGGGTCTTGTGAGCGCCATCGCAAGAGTCTTGCCGTGGCCTTGCGAGCGTCTTCGGCAAGGAGCCTTGCCGGGGCCTCGTGGGCATCCTCAGCAAGGAGTCTTGCGATTGTCTTGTCTTCTGGTCCTCATCTAAGATTTGTAGGCTCTCTGTCTTCACAAATATCTGCATGCCACCATGCAGGAACTTCCCGAGCCTTGGTTTCAATGCTGTCGATGGTGTCGGAACTGTCAGGCTCAAGGGTGGCTGCAATGTTGGTGTTGGGTGAGCTGCCGCGGCAAGGCTCTTGTCGGGGTGTGTAGGCTCCCCCGGCAATTGTCTTATCAGGAGGAAGCCTGTATGATCGCTCCTTATTTTGCGCCCTTGGTTGGAGTGCTGCTCCGGTAGCCTTGCACTTCTGCTTCCCTCCTCTGCCCTGCTAAGTGTGGTCGCGGGTGCGGCTCTCACAGCCCGTGCATAGGTAAAGGGGCACAAATGTGAGCCCCTACTTTTGTGCACTAACAGGAGCCCCCGGGCCTGGGCCACACATAAGCGCGACACCGTGTTGGGCTAGGCCCAAAACGGTGCGCGGGCATGTGGGGCGGAGTTTTCATCGCAGTAACTCTTTGCTGGTTATGCTTTCCCACGACCCGCGTTGAATGCGCGACATGGGGGTCGTGCGTGATGTGGATGTCATGCGCAGAGTGACCACAGCACGCTTGCGTCACTCCGTGGTTTCAATAGTAAAGAGGCGGTCCGTGTTCTCCTCACAAAAACAGAGGGAGCTGCAAAGGCGCGGCTCATTTACTATGTAGACTTGGGTCGTGGCCATCATGGCACCTGCGCCCTACGGTCACGGGGCACGAAACGGCCGCTCCACTCGCCATCTGAGTCCTGGCTCGCCCCCACGTGTCCTGCATGCATCCGGGAGGGCAGGCGGTGGACATAGAAGGCGTGGGCTTTAATGCTGGGGCGGGGGCCGGGCATCGCTGATTGGGGTAGCGGATCGGTCCTGTTTCCTCGCACCTTCAGCGGTTGGATTGGCTGATTGGGGCGGTCGCGCAGGAGCTTGTTTGGCCTCGTCCCTTTATATATAAGGGGAGAAGGACAGCGTCGTCTCGCACCCATCTTCTCTCAGTCCAATCCCTTTCCTTCCCTTCGTCATGGCGAGAGGGCGTGATCGTGGCCGTGTCCCCTGGGAGGCGACCAGGTCTTCTTCATGCCAGAGGGTGGCGGCGGTTAAAGAAGAGACGGACGCCCCAGGTGAAGGCCATGCTAGAGGCAGAGGCGCCGACTGGGGCCACGGTCATCGAGGTGGTCGTGGCAGAGGCGGGCACGGACGGGGGACACCCGCGTTGTCACCATCTCTGTCGCCATCTCCTCCTACCTCGTCGAGCGGTCATGTAGGGGATTCGGCACTGGAATTTATCTTGCAACTGCGCGGGCTGCCTCGCAGCCGCCTTCGCCTTCCCGAAGCGTTTGCGAGGGTGTTGTAGATCGACCATCCACCGAGGCTAAGGCTTCACATGGAGGGGTGTTGCCATGGCAACATGCGGGTGAACATAGGGTTTCCCGCCCCTCATGTGATGATTCTTCGCCGGGGATGGAAAACCTTTGCACATGCCCATTGCTTGATGGATGGGCACGTCCTCTACTTCTGGCTAGCGGAGAGCGACCTGCTCTCCATCAAGGTCTTCGGGCACTCGGGACATAGATTAGGGTGTTGTGCCGAGAGCTCAACCGATGGCGAAAGCTCCTCTTCGGGCGAGAGCGACGAGGAGGACAGCGACAGTGACGACGAGGGTAGCGGGCGGGGGGATGACGGGTCCGACTAGGCGTTGGACACACCATCCTTGGGCAACGCCGGCAGCACCATCATCTGCATTGCTAGCTCCTTGAACTTCTCGGGGTCGCCTCCTTGGGCGGTTGGCGTGGGAAGGCCGGGGAAGATGAAGAAGGCGAGCGGTGGGCCGCAAGTCGGAGTACGCGGGCACCGACGGCTTCATCGCGTATTGCCGGCCCACTGCCCCATCATTCGGCTCTTCTCCCGACACCATCATCACCAGCCCTCTTCTGGACGACCGCCGAGATGTTCTTTTGGTGTCTTCTGCTGCTCGTACTTTGCCTAGGCGCTCCTTTTGCCCTTCTGTTATCTTGTTCCGTTTCCTAAGGAGAGGGACAAGAAAGGGATTATGGGCATCTTATCTCGTTTTAGCTTTTAAGCCTACGGGCCTCAGTAAGATTTAAACCTTGTAACCCCCCTGCTCATGTATGCATTCCGTGTGAATTGTACTTGTTATCAACGTATTAAGGAAGAGAAGGGTGTTTGTCGGGTTTCTTATCCGCGTGGGCGAGGCCCGCACCAAGGAATGAGTCCTCGTTATCTTAAGATAAACATTGTGACCTGGCAATAGACCCGAGCGTCCTCCTGCCCCATAGCTCGACTACACTCACGCTCTTGGCGGAGGTAGGGGCAAAGTAGGATTGGGCCCTTCGTCCGTTCCTTTCCCACCGCTCTACGACCAAGTCCCAGCCCAATGTAAAGTTTTTGGACACGGGGAAGAGGGAACACAATGGTATAAGAGTGAGCGAAGTCTCGTATGTTCAACTTTCATACGGAAGTAAGGAGTGGGGGATGAAAGACTTATCTGATTTTGCAGCCCCCTGGCAATCTTGGCTTGCCGCGGTCGGATCTTTGGGTCTGCAGCCCCCGGCAACCTTGGCTTGCCGGGGTTGGGGCGCCGGTCTATTCTCTTTCTTCCAAATAGCTCAGCAGAAATGTTCATGCGCCCTGCGAACCAAAAAGGATGGGAAAGAACAGGGAGACGCGCACCCGACCTCTAGGCTAGGGGTTAGTCGCCGCTAAGCACTATCAACCCTAACCGAGGAAGAGACTCAACCTAGCATGCAGACTAAAACTTAGGGCACCAACGCTTCATATATTTATGCTCAAGGTCTGTGCCTGGCTTTGTACAAAGCGTTACATGCCTTGCCGACAAGGCTTGTACAAAAAGGTGGTCTGCCGGGGGGGGGGGGCGACAACCTCGCCTTAAGGGTAAAACTTGCGAAGATGTTCGATGTTCCAGGAATTGCTTACTGGAATACCATCTTCGCTCTCCAGGTGGACTGCGCCAGGCCTGGTGACTCGTATTACCCGATAAGGGCCTTCCCACTTTGGCGTCAACTTGTTGGAATTCTTGGCCGACTAAACAAGCTGAAGAACAAGGTCGCCTTCCTCAAAGCTTCGGGCATGAACCTTGCAGCTATGGTAGTGGCGAAAGGCTTGCTGGTAGCACGCTGCTTGCACAGCCGCCCGAAGACGATCTTCCTCAAGGAGCGTTGCGTCATCTTGCCGCAATTGCTCTTGCTCAAGCTCATCATAAGCGAGCACTTGGGGTGACCCGTATGTGAGTTCCGTGGGGAGAACTACTTCTGCCCTGTAAATGAGGGAGAAAGGTGTCTGGCTGGTGGCTCGATTTGGTGTCGTTCTGATTGACCAAAGAACCGCCGACAACTCATCAATCCAGCGCCTCCCGCACTTGTGTAGCTTGTCAAAAGTTCTTGTCCAGAGGCCTCGCAATACTTCAGCATTTGCCCTCTCAGCTTGGCCGTTGCTTCGTGGGTGTGCAATAGAAGCAAAACTGACCTTGCTGCCAAGGTCTTGAATGTATTGCATGAAGGTGCGGCTCGTGAACTGTGTGCCGTTGTCGGTGATGACTCTGTTTGGTACACCAAAACGGCAGACTAGTCCCTTAAAGAACTTGACGGCTGGTTGTGTTGTTACCTTTCTCACTGCTTCCACCTTTGGCCACTTTGTGAACCTGTCGATTGCAATGTACAAGTACTCAAAGCCCCTGACAGCACGGGGGGAGGGGCCCAGTATGTCGAGCCCCCAGACCGAGAATGGCCAGGAGAGAGGAATTTTTTGGAGAGCTTGAGCCGTTTGATGAAGCTTCTTCAAATGGAACTAAGATGCTTCACACTTGGTTACTAGTGTCGTTGCATCCTAGAGGGTAGTGGGATAGAAGAAACCTTGTCGGAATGCCTTGCCGGCAAGGGCCCTCGACCCTATGTGGGAGCCACACATGCCTCCGTGTATCTCTGCCGACAACTCCAGTCCTTCCTCCCAGGGGATGCACTTCAATTTCACACTGTTTGGTCTTTTTCTATACAGAACATCATCGATGAACTGATACATGGCAGACCGATGGGATACTTTCTCCGCTTCTTCCTGCTCCTCAAGGAGTTCCCCGGTTTGGAGAAATCAAACAGTATGTTGCGCCCATGCCGGAGCCTGGGGCTCGACGACAAGGACCAAAGGCATCTCTTCTGCCATGGGGACGGTTGTCTCCGCAGCCAGGGCTTGGCGCCCTGCCAGAGTCTGTCCCCTCACGGTAGGCTCAGTGTCCCCTGCAACATCCTTGCCGGCGGCTGCTGGGAACTTGGCGGGAAAGTACTTGTCGGGGCCTGATTTGCTCCGCTTGTTCTGGTTTGTCGATGGTTCGACGGATGGTTGAGTTAGTCGAAGCACAAAGGTACCTGGCTCCACAGGCAGTTTGTGGGCAGCGCATTTCGACAAGTAGCCAGCGATGCCATTCTCCACTCGAGGAACATTCTCCGCTTGTATACCGTCAAAGCGCTCCTCCAGCTTCCTCACTTCATCTACGTATGCCTCCATCAATGGGCTCTTCTAGTCTTTGTTAACTTTCTTGACGACAAGCTGTGAATCACCCCTGACGATGAGCTTCTTGATTCCGAGGTCTGCTGCGATCCTGAGACCAGCAAGCAACCCCTCGTATTCGACAGCATTGTTCGTTGACATCTCCCTGGGAAAGTGCATCTGGATTACATACTTGAGGTGTTCTCCGGTGGGTGCGACAAGCAGCACACCAGCACCGGCGCCTTGCAACGAGAAAGCCCCGTCAAAGTACATAATCTAGTCGTGACTTGTTTCCTTGCCGGGGAGAGTGGTCTCCTGGATCTCTTCGTCGGGCGTTGAGGTCCATTCTGCAATGAACTCTGCCAAGACTCTACTCTGGATTGTCGAAGTGCTTTCAAACTTCAACCCGAAGCTCGACAGTTCCAAGGCCCATTCCACAATTCTCCCGGTTGTGTCTGGGTCATGCAATATCCGTTGCAACGGGAGGTGAGTGACGACGTGATCTCGTGTGCTTGGAAGTAATGACGCAGCTTCCTCGAGGCCATAAGGAGGCCGAAGAGCAATTTTTGCACAACGGAGTACCTTGATCTAGCCCCCTACAAGAGGGAGCTGACAAAGTAGACCGGGTGTTGCATCATCATCTTCTTCTGCACCACTTCATTTGGTCGTATCGCTTCTGATCTGGTGGCGTCAGATTCTGTCGGGCGCTCTGCCTCGCCACTGGTCAGCCCTGCCATTGCTATCACCTCCACATTGACCTCCCTCTACGCCACTAGTGCATCACTGACCACTTGATTTGTTGTCGCTTGATACAGCAGCAACGGTCTTGTGGTTTAGGCGCAACCAGTATTAGCGTAGAGGAGAGGTATTCCTTCAAATCCTGGAGCGCCGCTTCAGCCTCCGGGGTCCACTCCATTGGGCCCGCCTTTTCAAGATTTTGAAAAAGGGGAGGGCGCGCTCAGCAGACTTGGAGATGAATCTGCTCATGGCGGCAACACAGCCAGCGAGCTGATGCACATCCTTGATTCTCCTGGGCGCCTCAATCTGCTCAATGGCCTTGATCTTGTCTAGATTCGCCTCGATCCCAGGCTGTGACACAAAGAACCTGAGAAGTTTGCCGGACGGAACGCCAAAGACACACTTCTCAGGGTTCAGCTTGAGGTTGATCTTGCGCAAATTTGCAAACGTCTCTTCTAAGTCTTGTATGAGTGTTGCCTTGTCTTTGGTTTTGACCACTATGTCATCCATATAAGCTTCCATATTTCTATGTACCTGAGGCTCAAAACCAATTTGGATTGCTCTTGAAAATGTTGAGCCAGCGCTCTTCAACCCGAAAGGCATTTGCATAAAACAATACGTACCACATGGGGTGATGAACGCAGTCTTCTCTTCGTCTTCTCTTGTCATGAAGATCTGATGGTATCCCGAGTAAGCATCAAGGAATGATAGCAAGTCACACCCGGCCATGGAGTCCACAATCTGGTCAATGTGCGACAAAGGGAAAGGATCTTTTGGACAAGCCTTATTGATGTCCATGTAATCAATACATGGCCTCCATTTCCCATTTGCCTTGCGCACCACTACCGTATTGGCCAACCACGTTGGGTGGAGCACTCCTCTGACCAGGCATGTCGCTTCCAACTTCTTGATCTCCTCTGGGATGAACTCTTGCCACTCTAAAGCTTGCTTCCTAACCTTCTGCTTGACGGGTCACACATGAGGACAGACAGCAAGATGATGCTCAATCACCTCCCTGGGAACGCCGAGGATGTCGGATGCTTGCCATGCAAACACATTGACATTTGCCCGTAGGAAGGTGACGAGTGTGCCTTCCTATTTGCTATCAAGGGTGGAGCTTATAGTGAAAGCCCCTTCCGTGCTATCCTCCTTGACGGACACATTCTTGGTTTCTGGTGGTGCAGTTCTGGATTTCTTGCTCTTGTCGATGGAGCTCTCTGGCACGTCCTCGATGGGAGCACAACACTCCAAAGAGGTGCGCTTGCCGGAGTGGGTGCGAGAGGTCTTACCGGTCTTCTTCCCTCCCCGGGCTTCAGCGGCAGGAGCCAGTGTCTTGGCGACAGTTGCTGCGACTGCCTCCCGGTAGAGTTGGTCAGCGCAAATCAGCGCATCCTTCTTGTCGGAGGGGACGGTGATGATGGTCATCGGCCCAGGAATCTTCAGTTTGTTGTAGGCGTAATCTGACGCCGCCATGAACTTGGCTAGTACTGGGTCCCCGAGGATCCCATTGTAGGGCAAGGGGATCTCGGCGACATCAAAAACAATCCTCTCTGTCCTATAGTTCAGCTCGCCTCCAAATGTCATGGGTAGCGTGACCTTACCCTTCGGCTGGCTTCTTCCCGGGTTGACTCCTTGAAATGTGCCCGTCTCTTCGAGGTCTCCATCAGGAATCTGTAGCCTTTTGATCACAACGGGCGAGATCAAATTCAGACCGGCCCCACCGTAAACTAGCATTTTGCCACCTTGAGGTTGCGTATTGTTGGCGAAACCAACAACAACTAACACCCGACCGGAGTCGTGCGATCAGGGTGGTGCTCGGTGTCGAAAATGATAGGCGTGTTGGACCACTTCAGTGGCCTTTGAGCATCGAATGATGGTTCCGCTACTATGATCTCATGCGCCCACTGCTTGAGCTGGTAGTGAGAGGTGTGTCGCAAAGCACCACCGTCGACGCACATGGCCTATGTAGCTTTCTGGAACTCATGCTCGCCGGACTCGTCGTCCTCGTCATGATCATCGTCTTCTTGCTTCTTGTCGCGGCCTCAGGCAGGCCTTTCCTATTGATTTTCTTTGCCGCGGCGGCCAGCTTGGCCGCCATGCTTCTTGCCGGATCCCTCAGCACCATCCTGGCCTTTCTCCTTATCTCGCATCTCATATTCGGCTTTTTGCTTCTCTGCGAGCTGCTCGACTTGCCAGCAGTTTTGGAGGTCGTGGCCCTTGGTGAGATGGATCTTGCAGTACTGCTTGTCGGAGCCTCTTGGCTTGTCAGCAGTCGCCAAGGCCCAGCAAGCGGCGCACCCAGCAACTTCCTTGCCGGGGTCATCTGCCTTGGTCTTCTTGGCAGCAGCGGCGGCGTCGGATCCCTCGATGGCAAGCACGGCCTTGCCCTTGCACTTCCTGTTGCGACGTTGACCCTTCTTTGTCGAGGCGGCAGCGTCTTCGTCTGAGGAATCGATTTCCACACTAGCGTCTTCACCGGGGTACTTCCTTCCCTCTTTAGCCCGAGCACACCTATCGGCTAGAACGTAGAGTTCTGCCACATCCTTCACCCTATTCATCGCCAGCTCTTCACACATCTTGTGGTTACACACATTCTGATGGAATGCGCTGATGATAGCGGCGGGATGAACGTCCGGGGTGTTGTACTGCACCCGGCTGAACCTCTGTATGTACTTGCGCAGGTTCTCGCCTTCTTTTCTAGGGGATGATATGCAAGTCGCTTGCCTGGCCATGAGCTTGGTGGCCTCCCGTAAAGGCACCAACAAACTCATGGCACAAATCCGACCAAGAAGAAATAGAATCCACTGGCAAGTGCATCAACCATGACATGATGTTGGGTTTAAGCGCCAACAGGAAGTAATTGGCAAGCACCTTGTCGTCGCGAGCTCCGGCAGCTTGCATCGCGATGGTGTAGATGCTAAGGAACTCCGACGGGTGAGTCTTGCCGTTGTACTTCTCGCTGACGCCAGGCTTGAATGTGTGGTGAGTGGGCCACTGGAACTGCCGCAGCTCGCTGGTAAAGGCTGGGCAACCCACCTCGTAAGGTAGGCTACCAAAGCCCTCCAGAGCTGGGTGGTCCATAGTGGGCACTCTTGCTTATCCGACTGGTGGCGCGCTTCGCGCGCCGCTCGATAATGGTTCAAGCGTCTTCATGGGCTCGCTCCCGAAGAACTTGGCGTTGATCACGGTGAGTCTGTGGGTCGGACAATGCTACGGAAATGCTATCACAAGCGTCGTCCCAACGGACCGGTACCCGTGGTAACTAGCATGGAGGAGAATGCACCGTGGCCGCAGCGCCTCCGGTCCTTCCACCACTGGCGTGCAGTGGCTCGACAGAGTGTCGGCCTGAGGGCCCCGTTGGTCGTGGCTCGTCTTTGTTGGTGATGCCGACGAGGCTCGGGATGGTGGATCTCCACTCGTCGAGCTTTTCCGTAGCAGGAGGGAAGTCGAGGAGCAACTGCGCGCGCACCCAAGCTTCTGCTGGTGTGTGTGGCGGTGAAAGCTGCATGGATCGTGACGCGCTCCGACTTCTAACTATGTTAGAAGGAGCTCTATCACGGCCTTGCGACTCCGCACCATTTTCACCAGCGCCTCGGCGTGCATGCTGGTCCAGCACGTCCCGCGACTGGTGCATAGGACTCTTCCCGAGGCGGCAACTGGGGTCACTGGTGTGGTGGCACTGCTCGTCGTGCACGACCTGGGAAGAGCGTGTTGCGGGCGCCGGCGTGGGCATACTAGAAGTCGCCGCGCCTCCTGTAGGCGGGACGCCGCTGCTCTTGGAGGGCCCCGCGCCACCTGTGAGGGGCATGGCTCTATTTTTGGATTTATCAGCGTGCGACCCGTCGTCTCATGCGCAAATGATGCCGCTTGCCGGGCTCTGGCTGCCAGAGCGTCGTGGGTGCTCGCGAGCCGCGCCTCGACTCCCGCTCACGACCGCTCCGTCGCCCGCTCGCCCTGGTGCGGGCGGTTCGGCTCCAGATGAACTGATCGCCGTGATCGCCTTCTTCTTGGGAGCCATGGCGACAAAGAATTGCTAAACTAACTGCTAGACCGGATTTTCACAACCGCCACCCCCTACCTGGCATGCCAGAGATGTCGGGGGAAACGACACCTATGGGATAACTGGGATCCCTTTTGCTACGGTTGGCGGGCGCGAGCTTGTGCAAAGAGCGGGTCTAGAAGCCAGCACGAGGATCATTTACCTAGGTTTGGGCCGCGAGGATGCGTAATACCCTAGTCCTGCTTTGGTGTATATTTCAGTGTTCTTGAGTTCTTGAACTAGCTACGATGTGTGTGTCATACAAAAGATCTGAATCCTTCTTCAGTACGCCTCGGGCCTCCTTTTATAGTCAAAAGGGGCTGCCACAGTGGAACACAGGAGGTGGAAAGGTATACAGCGTACAAGCTTATCGCCTGTCATTACAGGACAAAGTGCATTAAATCCGCTACTTAGGTGTCCACTTGCTTTATCGGGGCGATAACAACGCCCGTCCCATCCGTCACCGCTCCGCCTTGCTCCGACACGCGTCCAGGCCAACGAGGCATGCAGCGCCATGTAGGCTGGCAGGCTGCTGAGTTGGTGTGGTGGTAGGGTCTTCATGAAGATCTTGAATCACTCACTTTCAATTATGAGATATATTGATTTGAGTGGGAATGCATTTTATATTAAAACAAATTAAACACTAGTGCAACATTAATTAAGAATAAATGTCTCTATGTAGTTTGCATTATAGTTGTAGAATTATGGCTCACATTTCCACCTTTGCTATTGAAACTGATGGATTGTAATTTCTCTGGTTGAATCTTTTATGTTTTAGAGGATTGTCATCTAAGAGTGCCAAGAAGGATTTTTTTTCCTACTGCATTCTTGCAATCCTCTCCTGCTCATGCTATGGATGACAAGACTTATGTGTTCCGATCCAAAAGGTTAGAATTACGTTATGGTCTGCTTGCTTCCAAGAAACTCGAACTCAAAATGTTTGGGATAGTTTTGTGATATTCTTAGAACTAAAAATTGTTTTCAGAAACAAACAAAGGTTAAAAGATATATGATATCTAAAGAAGTGTTTTGTTTGTAAGTTCTAGTGAAGCATTCAACTATGTTTGAGACTAAAATGTGTAAGATCCGGAAGAACGCTGGTCATGAGTTGATGGTGAGAACTTAAAGAGAAAAAAACAAAACTAAAGAATGTAATGAGAGTTACATGACTATGGAAGTTCGGGATGCTACTCTTAAAAAATAGCTAATTCTTTTGTTGAGTGGGAGAAATATTGAAAGTAAAACTATAATAAGTTTAGAGGCAAAAAGAAAATAAGACTGGAATGTCCAGCTCAGGTCTGAATGTCATACAAGTTATAAAGATGTAGATAAAGTCGGTCAACTAAAATGTAATTCTTGAGAATTGTGATTAAATTGTTAAACACTATATTCTTCGGGAATTGTGGTTAAAAGTTGATTACAAGGATACCAACTCGATTGCATGTTGTTGACAATCAATGGAAGAATTACTATGGCCTAATGACCAAGAAATGAATGAGGTTAATATATGTGTTGAAAATTTCGTAAAAAATATGATAATTTTTCATCAGCGTATTACCTCTGAATTTACTATTATAATTCATTGTAGAGTTTTGTACACTCTATCCCATTGCACAGAAGTTGCAAGAAGGTTGTTCGTAAGAGAGAAATAGTTTCTCAATGTAATGAACAAAAGGTTCATACTCCTATTGTGAATAGGATGTAAGTTATGAATATTGATGATAGAATTGAACATCTGAAAGGATCAGAAGAGGTGTCTAGAGGGGGTGAATAGACTCTTAGCAAAGAAAAGTAGCAGTTTTTAATTTCTTTAAGTTGAGGTGGAGTTTTAGCACAAGTTTAACCATTCACAATACATTTCAAGCAAGCATGACAATAGTATATGAGCAGCGGAAAGTAAAGCATGCAAGTTGCAAGAAAGTAAATGGATGGGATTGGAGTGTGCAAATGCAATTGGAGACATGGAGTTTTTGGCGTGGTTCCGATAGGTGGTGCTATCATACATCCACATTGATGGAGACTTCAACCTACGAAGGGTAACGGTTGCGCGAGTCCACAGAGGGCTCCACCCACGAAGGGTCCACGAAGAAGCAACCTTATCTACCCCACCATAGCCATCGCCCACGAAGGACTTGCCTCACTAGGGTAGATCTTCACGAAGTAGGCGATCTCCTTGCACGTACAAACTCCTCGGTTCAACTCCACAATCTTGTCGGAGGCTCCCAAGTGACACCTAACCAATCTAGGAGACACCACTCTCCAAAAGGTAATAGATGGTGTGTTGATGATGAACTCCTTACTCTTGTGCTTCAAATGATAGTCTCCCCAACACTCAACTCTCTTACACAAATTTGGATTTGGTGGAAAGATGATTTGAGTGGAAAGCAACTTGGGGAAGGCTAGAGATCAAGATTCATATGGTTGGAATGGAATATCTTGGTCTCAACACATGAGTAGGTGGTTCTCTCTCAAAAAATGTATGCTGGAAGTTTAGGCACGTTCTGATGGCTCTCCTTCATAATGAAGGAAGGGTGGAGTGGTATATATAGCCTCCACACAAAATCTAGCTATTACACACAATTTACCAAACTCGGTACGACCGAATCAGAAAACTTAGTCAGATCGATTCAGTTCATAATGTGACCGTTAGGCATTTCGGTGCGACCGATATGATCAACTCGGTGGGACCGATGAGCTAGGGTTAGGGTAGAACCTCATCTCGGTTTGACCGGTTACACAAACTAGGAGGGACCGATTTTGGTAATAAGCAAAACAGAGAGTTGGTCAGGCAAACTCAGTGGGACCGAGATCCCATCGGTGAGACCGAATTGATTAGGATTTCTGGCAGTGGCTATGTCAAGTGAACTCGGCGGCGCCGGATAGATCAAATCAATGGGGCCGAGTTTGAATTTTGGTTTGGGACATATGTGGATATGATAAAGTGGTTGAGGGCTTTGGAGCATATCACTAAGCACTTTGAGCAAGCAAGCCATTAAGCAACACCACATCCCCTTTTAATAGTATTGGCTTTCCGATGGACTCAATGTGATCTTGGATCACTAAAATGAAAATGTAGAGTCTTGAGCCAATCCTTTGTTCTTAACATCTTGCAGGGGTTCCATATCCTCTTCTCCACGCCACTCCATTTGTTGAACTTATCTCAAACATACTAGATAAAACTATTAGTCCAACAAGAGATATGTTGACATTAATTACCAAACCCACCCAGGGAGCACTTGTGCTTTCAATCTCCCCCTTTTTGGTAATTGATGAGAACATACATCAAAGCTCTAGCTAAAGATATAAAGAATAGCAAGTAAAGCTTTGGAAAGACATGTAACATGCATAGCATCCCCCTACATGTATGCATCCATGTAACTATGGAATATGAGAGCATGTGAATGCATAATCATGACAGAGCAAGCAATGAGTTATATGTATCTTGGCTATATGCATCAGAGCAAATGATATGAATATAGAAATTGTAGCTTCATGTTCATGATTCCTTCTTGCAAACACTATGTACATCAGCAAGAGATCATCATGCACATGAATGTGATGCATATACTTACCTTGTCATCTTAAGCTGGATTAGGAAGAGATGAACCTGAGTAAACAAGGTTAGATAACACAAATACATCTACTAAACATAGCAAGAACTGCAAACCACAAGAGTACCAAGACTGGGATGACATGTAGATAATGAGTACTCGGTACTCCTATTGGGTATGGACATGTCCCCAAAGATAAATATATAGAATGAATTCAAGGATTTCCTTCCCTAGAAGTCTTTCTCCCCCTGAATCTTCTAGGATAATGGGAGAAAATAGGGAAAATAAAATCTCAGAGCAAAACAAATTAGAGCACAACAACATAACAACCTAACATGTCTTTCCCATCTAAAGACATATGACTTCTCTCCTCTTGAACACCAAGCATCTGGGGTCTCTCTCTCTGTTTGATGCGATTAAGAATTCTCCCCTTTTGAAGTGATTAAGCTTTGATGTGATATCTCTCTCCCCCTTTGACATCAATTTCCAAGAAGGGATCTTCTGGATTGTGAGTCAAAATAGGTTTGGTCCTTGAGTCACAGAGCAAAGTAGCATATAGAGTGTGATGCTGGTAGAGGACAAGAATCATTGAGTGGAGCTGGGGTAAAAATGCAGGATGCAAGTGGAAAATTTTCTTCTCTGCAGTGAAATCAGTAAAGCCGAGTTGTATTCTTCGGTGGCACCGAAATGGTTCAGTTTGATCGAAAGCAACAGACCGGTGTGACCGAGTTCAACACAAAGATAACATTTGTCACCTCAGCTCACTAGGCAAAAAGGATATCACAAACATTTACAAGGAATTAACTGAAGGATTTGCAATGAATTGGATGTAGGAATGCAGAACAAAAGAAAGAAAAGAAATCTAGATGAAGTATGCATGAACACAGAGAAACACTAGGGAACTTCATCTAGAATTGGTCGGCGACAAAGTCACCTATGTTAGAGTATATTGACTGAGGAGTCAAGTGAGAACACTTGATCGTAGGTCATACTCGTCGTTTAAGCTCAAAATGGGGACCATTTTTTGTTTAAGCATTTGATGTATTCGCATCTTGTTGAGTTGCTTTGACTCATGACTTGGGGTAGAGCTTCTCTAAGATGGAATAACGTACCTTGGGTGGTGGTGTTGATCTTGATCATGTAGTTGAACTTGTGTGGCATGCTCAAGGTTGATCTAGCTCATCAATGATTGGGAGCATCACTTGTAGTTTGAGTTTATCTACGTACATGGGTTATTCTTGCAAGGAAGAGCACTTGTGTATCCAAATTGACAATCATGAATTTGATACCAAATAAAATTTGATATATAGAAATGATCAAAGGATATGTTGTAAGATTTCATGCTTCCTTGTATTCAACCACCATATTGTAGAGACTTGGTGATGTAGAGATTGCTCAAGATGCGAGTGGATTGCAATCTCATAAATTTTGATTTATCCAAGTACCTACAAGGGTTAGATAGCATGCAAGGGTGCAAATATATCCAAGACATATGATCATCATCATAAGAGAAATACCAAGGATTAGTTAAAGGCTCATGCCTTGCATGTATCCAAATGGAGTTTCTACTCCAAGTTTGAAGCATCAATGATGTTCAATTCACCTCTCAAGCGGCAAAATACTTTCTCATCAAGCGTTTTGGTGAATATATCAACCAATTGCTTGTCGGTACGAACGTTCTTAAGATCAATGTCCCCTTTAGCAACATGATCACGAATGAAATGATGGCGAACTTCAATATGCTTAGTTCGATAATGTTTCACGGGATTATGAGAAATCTTAATAGCACTTTCACTGTTACAAACCAATGAAACATGTTTCGCATAGATCCCATAATCTTTAAGAGTTCGGGTCATCCAATGTATTCCGCTTTGGCGGTGGATAAGGATACCGAGTTATGTTTCTTGGAGGACCAAGACACAAGAGATCTACCAAGAAATTGACAAGTACCCTAAGTGGACTTTCTATCAACCTTGTCTCCGGCATAGTTTGAATTGGAGTAGCTAACAAGATCAAAAGAAGACCTCTTAGGATACCAAATGCCAAAGTTTGGTGTATGGATGAAGTATCTCACTATCCTTTTGACAGCCTTAAGATGACACTCTTTGGGGGCCGCTTGATATCGTGCACACATGCACACACTCAGCATAATATCAAGACGGGAGGCACATAGATATAACAATGAACCAATCATAGAGCGATAAACCTTTTGGTCAACTAGTTTGCCATCCTTGGTCAAGTCAAGATGTCCACTAGTAGGCATGGGAGTTTTCATACCTTTGCTTTCTTGCATGTTGAACTTCTTGAATAAGTCCTTGGTGTACTTTGTTTGAGAAACAAAGGTGCCTTCCTTGGTTTGCTTGATTTGCAATCCAAGAAAGAACTTGAGTTCACTCATCATAGACATCTCAAACTTCTCCGACATTAGCTTTCCAAACTTTTCACTAAAATGGGGGTTAGTTGAACCAAATATGATATCATCAACATAAATTTGGCACAAAAATAACTCACAATTAACCCTTTTAGTGAAAAGAGTAGAATCAATCTTTCTAATCTCAAAACCTTGGTCAAGCATTTATACCACGCTCTAGGAGATTACTTAAGACCATAAAGAGCTTTGTGAAGTTTGTAAACATGATCGGGTTTCTTAGGATTAACAAAGCCGGGAGGTTGTTTAACATAAAATTCCTCCTCAATTTCTCCATTTAGAAAAAAACTTTTAATGTCCATTTGGTACAAGGTGATATCATGGTGATTAGCATAGGCAAGTAAGATGCAGATGGACTCAAGTCTAGCAACGGGGGCATAAGTCTCACCATAGTCCATACCTTCGACTTGAGTGTAGCCTTGGGCGACAAGACGTGCTTTTTTGCGAACGACTTGTCCATCTTCGTCTTGCTTGTTGCGAAATACCATTTGGTACCGATGATGTTGTGGTTGTTGTCGGGCTTCTCGACCAATGTCCATACTTGATTTCTCTCAAAGTTGTGCACCTCTTCGTGCATGGCATTTATCCAATCGGGATCTTCCAATGCTTATTCAACCTTCATAGGTTCAATATGTAATTGGCTATACGCCAAAATAATCTGAGATAGTATCCATACACATAATTCAAGTTTGGAACTTGACAGACCCTCTGAAAGACTTAAAGTCTAAAGTGTAGTGATGGATCCATAGATTGACAAACATAAAAATGGTCAATAATGCTTGACTTGTTACGAATAGTTTATGACACAATCAAAGAGTTGATTATGACGAGATTGTCTCATCATAATAATAGTTAAAGTCAGTTCAGATTAAACTAGCAATTACTAAATATTTTAGTTATCAGATATAACAGATGGATGTCAAAATGATTCCCATGAGATGGAAATAGAACCAAGGTTGTATATTTCATATGGTCCAAGGTAATTTTCTTGATCCAAAGAATGTTTGTAAGTTTGCAAACTTCAAGAGATCTAGTAATGATCTGAAGCAAGCATAGTGGAGTTGGAATCTTTGTTTTTGATGCTTGTATTTACAAGAAAGTAAGTGGGAGCATGATAATATTTCTAAACACTGCATGCATGACAAATTGTTGATTGGAAATTATATAAATTTCTTCAAACGAATTAAGACTTTATTGAAAATAGTTTTTCAAGTAAAGTACTTAGGCATATAGCCCTTGGATTTGACATAATAATCTATGAAGATAGTAGTGTCTAACCGGGCTTAGCCAAAATACATATTGGCAAAGTATTAAAGCAGATTAGTATGAAAATTGTCAAGAAGAGTTTTCTTGTTAAAGTCACATGGAAGGAGTTCTTAGCAAGAATCGGTATCTTGAAATACTGATGAGTGAAATGCATGATTTCACTTGTGTTAGTTCTATGATATGTAAATAACCAGATAAGTCCAGTACTCCAAGTAAATTGCGAGTGAAGTTACTAGAAAGGTCAAATGTTTGATCATGGGACAATAATGAAAATGTCATTGAGTACTGACAACATGTTTCTCGCATACGGAGAAGATGAAGAGACTAATGTAAGGAGTTTACATCAATAAATGCTTGATGTAAGTAGCTAGTGCATCAACAAAAATCTTCAATCAGTGCTCCAAGTGAATTTTGATTTCAGTTAAATGATTTATGGTGGCATAGTAAGTTGGAATTGGTCCAAGAAAGTTAGTATGGTGAGTTCTATAACAGAAGACTGAGTATATTGTCGCTTTAGAAGCAACAATAGAGGGTAATGAACGAAAGGTTCATTTATGAACTTGTTATGGTTTCTAGATGATTGTGCAAATAGAACACTGTTCTCAAAATAGTGATTCTATAACTCAATCTAAGGAATCAAAGGTCTTATCAGTGATTCAATATATACTGAGCTTCTTTCACACAAATTATGAATTTATGTGGAATCATGATCAATGCATTGAAATGCAAATGATACACACGGATCTGAAATTGTCAGATTCGATAGGACGAAGTCTATACCACAAGCAAAGCATGGACTGACACTGGATTGCCATTGGTGTAAAAGTGAACAGTGCTAACTAGATTCTTGACTCTAGTGCAAGTGGGAAACTGTTGGAAATATGCCCTGGAGGCAATAATATTTGTATTGTTATATTTCCATATTCATAATTAAGAGTTTATATTTCATGTTATAACTGCTATGATCCTGGAATATGTGATTTAGTGGAAAACTCATATGCACATGTGAAATGATAAACGGATAAAATAAATGTTCCTAGTCTCGCCACTAAGACTAGCTGAAGTGTTGTTTGTGATCACGTTTTCCAGATATTAGGATATCGTTAAGTGTAACGATAATCCTGCAACAACAATGAGATTATGACGTTGGAAGAACGATCATATTGAATTGACCCAAACTTGTTTGTTATGAATTGAGATAATATCGTCTCTATTCAATTGTAATGACATGTATGCTAACATGTGATTTTTCTCCTTAGACCATGAGATTATCATAATCACTTCTTACCGTATGGTGGGCTTTAGGGTTGCTCAAATGTCACCTCTAACACGATGATCATAATGAAAACTTACAGGTTCATCAGAAAGTTTGACAAGGGACTAGATACCTCGAGAGTGGGATTTTCTCCTCCAAAGATGAAGAGATATTATTGGGGCCCTCTTGGTATGAAGGCATCAATCATCCTCTGGTCAAACACAGGTGACTATTTGATAGGATGCCGGAACACAATAATGAGGAAGAAGAACAAAACCGGTAAAGAGGATTTCGGTGAGCATGGTGATGACTCAGGAGGATACCGATGCATCCTGGGTTTTGTAAAGTATCGCGAAGCAAAGGGAACATCACATGATAACCAAAGGTTCACTCGAATATCATTTCTGTACTTACAAGGACAAATATGGACGTCCACGGTCCCGCGGTCGTTCATTGAACGAACAGTTTCGTCCATGTCTATGTGTTACCAAACCTACGGGGTCACAAGCTTAAGGAAATCACGGTCCGCTGAGTGTTAGTCATGAGAATATATTTATGGAATTATTTCATGAATATTCATAATGGTTTCGAGAGGATCCAGAAGTGTTTCGCGGTCACCGGGCGGGTTTCGGTGAGTATCGAGTAATAACATGTATTTCCGATAAATTATATAAAGTTTACAGAGATGTTAATATATATAATGGTCTATAAGTATTTAGAACATTTTGTATTTAATTTAAATATCAACGGGCCTAAAAAGGCCAAGAAGTGGAAGGAAACTTGGGCCAAAAAGGCCCAAGTGGGAAAGTGCCTCCCTTCCCTAAGTAAGGGGGCGAATAGGAGTGGGGGAAGAGTATAACTCCTCCTTCCCCTTGGCCGGAACCCAAGGAGGCTTTCCCTCCTTAGTGGAAGCCCTCCCTCTCCTCTCTAACCTTTATATACTTGAGGATTTGGCCCTTTTGTACATACATGTTTTGGAGCTTTATCTAGTTCTTCTAGTTCGAGTTCTAGTTTTTCCTAGTTGACTAATTAGAGCAAGGCTAATCCTCTTGTCCTCATAATTAGAAGCCCAGTGTGGTTCTAATCTCCTCCATCTAATTCTCTGGTGATGATTAGCTCTGAACGGCGAAGTGCTACTAGATCATGAAGGCTGCACGCTTGCAACTACAGTCTTCTGTTCAAGGGATCGTTCGTGGGCGATACGAGGGATCGTTCATCGATGGTTCGAGGCACTCCAAGTACGATCTACACCAACACATTCTTCTTCGGTTGCAACTCAGTGACGGTAACGATCATGATCGTAATGCGTCTTCTTATTGATCTTGGGTGATCGTAGGTGCGATTTTTCTTGTTTTCTACTATGTTTCCCAACAGATCTCAGGTAGGGGCGAACAAAGCATCTAGATGTGATGTAACAAGGACACGGGGTTTTACCTAGGTTCAATGATGCGGAGCATCCTATGGTCATCCCCATGGACCTACCGTCGTCTCACCAAGTGCCAAGCGGACCGATGACACGAGCACGTGCTAGAGCTCTCGAGACCAAGGTGACATCTCTCCTTAGTGATATTCCATATGACCCACTTGAGACATGGCTACTACCTAAGTCCGAAATGTTATGCATGATCAGGTACCAAGAGGACCATCCCGAAGATGCACGTGAAGATGGACAAGTCCCCAAGTTCATGGATGAAGAGGACTGATGAAAGGAACCAAAGAAGTCCCCAGGACCCGGACATCCGGCCCCTGGAGCATCAACCGCAGCCGCCGCCCAGCAACCAAAGCTACAGGGCCCGGACATCCGGCCCAGCCCCGGAAATCTGGCATTCTCCACAGAACGCAATCGAAGCCACCCCAAAGATCCGGCCCGATGCCCGGACATTCGACCACTGTCTGTGCACAATGAAAGGGCTAAAGCCCATGTACCCCTTCGCCCCCTAGACTAGATATACTCGTCCTCCTCCACCATTTTAGGGTTAGCATTGTGATAGCTCATTTTGGAGATTAGAGCATTGCTCATCCACTTGTACCCCTACTCCATTGGAGACCGAGGCCTCCTAGGAGAAGATCCCCCAAGTGGACTCAAGACCCCATCAAGGGAAGATCCCCTCGTGGATTCAAGCCCCCATCTCCTCGCGGATAGGGAAGAACTACCAATTGTTTGTATCGTCCCTTGTTGTGTTTGGATCATTTGTCTCGTTGTGTACTCGGATCTAGCACATGTGTAATCGAATCTCGTTGATTTGAGTGTTTTCCTCTCGTTTCCCTCGTGTGTTCTTCATGTTCTTCACGGGATCCACTCCAATCGTGAAAGATCGGCCTGTAGGGTTCCACCCTACATCATCTTGGTATCATGAGCCATGGTTGATCACGATTTGGGGGTATTCCCCTTCGTTTTATAGCCTAATTTTGTTGTGTTTTGTCCCGATTTTGAAAATCCCCACAAAAATAGCCCTCCAATTTTTTTGTGATTTGTTGGTGTGATGATGTTTTGTTGGATTTGATCCGTGGATTTGATGTGTTACTCATAGATCTAGCTTCTCCTAACTTTTCCCCCAATTCCATCCACGAAACCCCTTGAATTTTGCCCTGATTTTTTTCTTCCCTACGAGATCCACCAAGTTCATCATGGATATGGAGCCACGGACATCCAGCCCGCAAGCCCGGACATCCGGCCTCCCGAAGCATCACTTCATCCATCGCTCCTTCTTCCGCCTAACTTTCGCCAATTTTGACCGGGTTTCCACCAATACTTCCGCATACCACCACCGCTTTCCGCAACCACCACCGCTTATCCGCTACAAACTCTGACAATTTTGACACATTTGCTTTGAGAATTTGAGTTGTGGTTTCCATTTCCTAACTTGATTCGGGTACTTAGGGACGATTCAACAATGACATCACCGTCGCTCATCTTCCCCACGGACTCGTCATCAACAACAACCACTTCACCATTTTCACACCATCAACCGTAAGCAAGGGTAACTGATACGTCTCCAATGTATCTATAATTTTTTTTATTGTTCCATGCTATTATATTATCTGTTTTGGATGTTTTATATGCATTAATATGATATTTTATATTATTTTTGGGAATAACCTATTAACCTAGAGCCCAGTGCCAGTTCCTGTTTTTTCCTTGTTTTAGAGTTTCGCAGAAAAGGAATACCAAACGGAATGAAACTTTCACGATGATTTTTCTTGGACCAGAAGACATACAGAGGGCTTGGAGTGCACGTCAGGAAAGCCACGAGGCGGCCACAAGGTCGGGAGGCGCGCCCAGGGGGGTAGGGCGCGCCCCCCACCCTTGTGGGCCCCTCATGACTCCACCGGCCTATTTCTTCCGCCTACATATTCTCACATATCCCAAAACCTTCTAGGGGAGCCACGAAACCACTTTTCCACCGTCGCAACCTTCTGTACCCGTGAGATCCCATCTAGGGGCCTTTTTCGGCGTCCTGCCGGAGGGGGATTCGATCACGGAGGGCTTCTACATCAACACCATTGCCTCTCCGATGAACCGTGAGTAGTTTACCACAAACCTACGTGTCCATAGCTAGTAGATAGATGGCTTCTTCTCTCTCTATCTTTGATTCTCAATACCATGTTCTCCTCGATGTTCTTGGAGATATATTCGATGTAATACTTTTTTGCGGTGTGTTTGCCGAGATCCGATGTATTGTGGATTTATGATCAGCTTATCTATGAATATTATTTGAATCTCCTCTGAATTCTTATGCATGGTTTGATATCTTTGCAAGTATCTTCAAACTACGATTTGGTTTGGCCAACTAGATTGGTTTTTCTTGCAATGGGAGAAGTGCTTAGCTTTGGGTTCAATCTTGC
The DNA here is from genome assembly GCF_018294505.1 of Triticum aestivum. Taxonomy (NCBI): domain Eukaryota; kingdom Viridiplantae; phylum Streptophyta; class Magnoliopsida; order Poales; family Poaceae; genus Triticum; species Triticum aestivum. The sequence goes on from NC_057797.1 coordinate 425,127,156, forward strand.
GGTGCTCGATCCTAGTGACAGAAGGGGAACCAACACGTATTGCATTGTTGCCATCGAGGATAACAAGATGGGCTTTTCATGATATTGCTTGAGTTTATCCCGCTACATCATGTCATCTTACTTAATGTGTTACCCTATTCTTCATGAACTTAATACTCTAGATGCAAGCAGGAGTCGGTCGATGTGTGGAGTAATAGTAGTAGATGCAGGCAGGAGTCGGTCTACTTGATACAGACGTGATGCCTATATTCATCACCATTGCCTTAGATATCATCATAAATTTGCGCTTTTTTATCAATTGCTCGGCAGTAATTTGTTCACCCACCGTAATATTTTCTATCTTGAGAGAAGCCTGTAGTGAAACTTATGGTCCCCGGGTCTATTTTCCATCATATAATCTTCTATTTTCCCTCATATAAGTTTCCGATGTGCAATTTTAGTTTCCTATTTACTTTCTTTGCAATCTTTTACTTTCCGTTCCATAGACCAAAATACCAAAAATATTACTTTACCATTTATCCATCTATATCAGATCTCACTTTGCAAATAACCGTGAAGGGATTGACAACCCCTTTGTCACGTTGGGTGCAAGTTGGTGTTTGTTTGTGCAGGTATTTGGTGGCTTGTGCATTGTCTCCTACTGGATTGATACCTTAGTTCTCAAAAGTTGGGGGAAATACTTACTCTACTTTGTTGCATCACCCTTTCCTCTTCAAGGGAAAAACCAATGCAAGCTCAAGAGGTAGCAGGAAGAATTTCTGGCGTCGTTGCCGGGGAGATCTATGCCAAGCTGAGACATACCAAGTACCCATCATAAACTCTCATCCTTCGCATTACATTATTTGCCATTTGCCTCTCATTTTCCTCTGCCCCACTTCTAAAATGATTTTCGAAAAGATTTGCCCTTTTCTTCGCCCTTCTTCCGTTTGTCTTTCCGTTTGCTTTTTGGTTGCTTGTGTTCCCATGTGCCTTCTATTTTGCTTACATATTCGCTTGCTAAAAATCCATTGATATGGATCCTCATCTACTTTCTAATATTTTTAAAATATCCAATTATGATGAACCAATTTCTAGTGAGTTGAGTGCACTAGATTATCTTTATGAGGTTTTGCTTGAAATTCGTGAATCCAAAAATTGTGATGAAGTGTTGAAACAAGAAATTTATGAATTGATTCATGATAGCTCCTTGGATGAAAAGCATGATTGCAATGATATTATTATAAATTCTATTAGTGTCAATTGTGTTAATGATATGCAAAACCTTAAGCTTGGGGATGCTAATTTTGCTATGTCTACTACTTGTTGCAATTATCATGATTGGGGTGATTTTTCTTATGATTTTGAAAATTTATTTAAGCCCCATGATGAATATGAAATTGATAATAATGTTTGCAATAATACTTAAAGTGGGTTTGGAAGAGTGTCGACTTTAGATCTCACATATTTGGATAATGTTCAATCCTAAGTTTTTGATAAAGTGGGTTCGGAGAGGTCATGACTTTATTTTATGATAATCCCACTATTTCGGAAAAGTGTCATCTTTCCATGCATGTGGATCATGAGGAGAATAGTTTATGTGATAGTTATATTATTGAATTTGAATATGATCCCACATGTAATTATTATGAGAGAGGAAAATATGGTTGTAGAAATTTTCATGTCACCAAATTACCTCTCGTTATGTTGAGATTGTTGTTGTTCCTTTCTTCTTCCTTGCATATGCTAGTTTTTGCTTGCCTTGATAATTTGTCGCTTATAAGATGCCTATGCATAGGAAGTATGTTAGACTTAGATGTGTTTTTCACATGCTAAATGATGCTCTCTTCATGTTTCAAATGTTATCTTTCATGTGAGCATCATCGTAATCTCAATGCCTAGCTTAATGGCAATAAATAATTTTACTTCCTGTTTTGCAATAAATAATTCATCTAGCCTCTTGTTAGCCAATGTATCTATAATTTTTTTATTGTTCCATGCTATTATATTATCTGTTTTGTAGGTTTTATATGCATTAATATGCTATTTTATATTATTTTTGGGACTAACCTATTAACCTAGAGCCCAGTGCCAGTTCCTGTTTTTCCTTGTTTTGGAGTATCGCAGAAAAGGAATACCAAACGGAGTCCAAACGGAATGAAACTTTCGCGATGATTTTTCTTGGACCAGAAGACATCCAGAGGGCTTCAAGTGCATGTCAAGAAAGCCACGAGGCGGCCACAAGGTCGGGAGCCGTTCCCAGGGGGTAGGGCACGCCCCCACCCTTGTGGGCCCCTCGTGACTCCACCGACCTATTTCTTCCGCCTATATATTCTCAAATATCCCAAAACCTTCCAAGGGAGCCACGAAATCACTTTTCCACCGCCGCAACCTTCTGTACCCGTGAGATCCCATGTAGGGGCCTTTTTGGTGTCCTGCCGGAGGGGGATTCGATCACGGAGGGTATCTACATCAACACCATTGCCTCTCCAATGAAGCGTGAGTAGTTTACCACAGACCTACGGGTCCATAGCTAGTGGCTAGATGGCTTCTTCTCTCTCTTTGATTCTCAATACTATGTTCTCCTCGATGTTCTTGGAGATCTATTCGATGTAATACTTTTTTGCGGTGTGTTTGCCGAGATCTGATGAATTGTGGATTTATGATTAGCTTATCTATGAATATTATTTGAATCTTCTATGAATTCTTATATGCATGATTTGATATATTTGCAAGCACTACTGCAGAATGCTGCTAACGTGACACTACGATCAAAGACCCTTCGATGAAACTGTATGTGGTGCCACAATCACAAACGGTGGTGTAAAAAATCATCAAAAAAGGTGCAAAACATTTGCGATGATGGATGCATCAAACCCGGTTCTGATTTTAGTTGCGTGTGCGATGCAGGGCATACAGTTTAGTTCAATTAACTATTTGCGATGAGGATGAACAAAATAAAAGGGCAGCCAGATGAAGGTGTGTGTGATATACAACATACGGTTCACTAAGATGAATTGTGTGTGATTAGGCAACACAATGGAAACGGTTCAACTGAACAAGATGTGTGTGATACGAGGCAAATGGGTCCGTAATCAGATATGTGTGCGAAGACCAATAATAACACAGATGATTGCCGCTAATAAGCCGTGTGATTTGCTCTGTCTAAAGAAGAATAACATGTATATATATATATAACTAAAATAAACATCCAATTACATAAGTGACTATACAGATCATTCGCACACACCTCAATAAACAATTGCATGCATTCTAAAGTAGGAGAAACGATCGTCTAGTCATCCACTTCTTGTGACGCTCCCGCCACTGCTCTGTGGCTCGATCCCTCATCTGGGGCAGGAAGAAGACACTTCCTCATGTCAACGATCCGCCCGTACATCTCGTAGCTTGTGTATGCGTCCTTGGCCGCGTACTTGACAAGGTGTTCATCCAGTCTCTCATGCCACACACTATGCCAGGCGTTCATGTCCTTCTTGCTATCATTCTTCATCTTCATGTAGTAGGGGTCGATGATGGCCGAGGCGAGGTCAAACAGGGAGTTCAGTTTGTTTTTGTCGCTGCCCAAGACCTTGTAGTGGTGCTTGATGTTGACAAGATTCGGGCATTTCAAGCCTGAAACCTTGAGCACTTTTAGATCGTTGGTGGTGTACACCGTAGCGAAACTGTAGTCGGAGTTATTGATAAACCTGGAGAAATGTTCGTAAGGCCTCGTGGAAAGGTGGTAGTGGTAGACAAGGATGTCATGTCGCACACACAACTGGGCGACGGCAACCTTCTAATCATGCCTGGCACGACCGATGGTTTACTCGAGGTCGAAGCCGACCACTTGGTATTTGTCCTCGGCAAGGAACTGCTCCATAGTTTGGATGGAGCTCCCCACCGAGACCGGATCGTTCATGTACACCACCGAGAGGGCCTTCCCCCTCACGTGGGTGTCCACTACGTGATGCGTGGTGAACTGCCCGCCGTTGTCGTCGTCGGCCGCTGGGAGCGCCATTGGAGCAATGGGGATCGCCATTGGAACCACTGGGTGTCCTCTATGTATGTGTCGTCGTGGGTGTGCTTATTGTGTCGTGTGACACGAGAGATTAAGGTAAATGGCCGCGGGAATAAATGGGGGCCGGGTAGCCTGGAATCTCAGCGTGTCCGCATGGCAGTTTTTGCAGCGGGTAACTGCATTGTCGCGCCACGCCCGGCGCAACCGCATGCACACGAACATGCGTGATCATGCGCCAGCCCCAAACACCGGTAGCACGCGTGGAGGGATGAGGGCAGAGCACCCAGAGGGATGCGAGAGAAGAATGCGCGTGGTGGGGCGCGAGCAGAGCGTGCCGCGGCCGCCTGAACTGCAAGCAACCACACGCATAGTGCAGTTGAACACGCAGGAAATGGTCGCCTACAAACCGGCCGATAGTTGCGTCGCTGCGTAGAGAGCGGCCGTGTGCTACTACCTCCGTCTTGGTCTATAGTCCCCTTTATATTCTGTGCCATACTTTTCCCTCAAATTTAACCAACAAAATGTTAATGCATGTTATAAAAATTACATAATTGGAAACTATGTTCAAATACGAATCCAACTATATAATCTTTGGCGAGATGCATTCGTATTTTATTAGTTAAATCATACTAAAACTATGTTCAAATATGAATCCAACTATATAATCTTTGGCGACATGCATTCGTATTTTATTAGTTAAATCATACTTATAAAGCAGGACGGGGGAATAGTAGGTAATTAAATCGCAAATGTTTTTTTATTAACCGTATGTTTACATGGCCTTTAGTCCTCCTCTCGCACGTCTTGTCACCCCGCTGCCGTAGACGGCTTACAACGCAAGCTTGCGCAGCATGCGGGGACGTTCTTTTGGCCAAACGGTGGCGCCAATGAATCGTCAGTGAGCCCGTTCCCGCGCAACCTCGCAGGTTCCCGCGCAAGCTTCCCACCCGACTTGGTGAAATCCCCCAAAATCCCAATGCTTAGCAGTCTGCTATATAAACCCTCACGGTCGGCGAGTCCTGCATCGCATTTTTCCCTCCCTCCCTGTAGCTTACCTCGTCTGCTTCTCCCACAATCGCCAATGGCACTAGTCCGTCATTGTCACTCAGCCACTCCGCCATCATCAGAGGACAGCTTCAGCTGGGAGGCTACATTGCGGTGGCGGCTCAGTCCCCGTCGTAGTGTAGTGCGCATGGCGTCCCTGTTGGGTGTGCGTGGAACACCCACCACACGCTCTGCCGCTGCTGCCCGTCGGCAGCTGTTGCCGGCCGCCATTGCCGCCACACCACCATCGAAATCTAGGGCCATCGCCCACTCCGCCACCACGGCCCAAACGCGGGAGGTGGCCGTTGTGACTGTGACCCCACTGTCAGCCACCATGGCCATCACCTGCTCCGCCACCGCGGCCCAAAGGCGAGAGATGGTGGTCATGGCTGCCACCCCATCGTCGGCCGCCATGACAGCCAGCCAACTGTCGACAACCGTGGTCATCACCCGCTCCGCCACCGCCACCCAAAGGCGGGAGGCGGAGGTGGATGCCCGCACGTGTGTCAGTGACCTTGCGTGCTACACCAAGTTCATGTGGGAGGAGGAGGAGTGCTTCGTCGAGCACGCAAAGAGCCTTACCACCGCCGTGGACGCGACACACGCCGCCTCAGAGGTGAGGAATCAGCAGATCTATGAGGAGAACCACCGCTTCAAGAGGGGTCGTCTAGAGCGGCAGAGGGCGATCAAGGTGAGCGTCGCTGAAGCTGCAGTAGCGGCAGGTACCGTATTATACTTGTCCAGCTCGTTGGTAGGCTCCTCCTCCTCTGCCTCTTACTGAGAGCGCTTGGCAGAGGAGAGGCAGCCGGAAGTAGTACAAAGCCCCTCCGTAGTAGTAGTATTTAGGGGCTATTTTTTAGTTCATCTGACTATAGATGTGGTGGAACTGTACAATGTACTTAAAATTAGGTAGTACATAAAGTAGAACTAGCTATTTCAGTACGTGGTTGGCAACAATTGGTGAAAAGTTTGGTCGGTTTAGCTGTCGAGTTGAACTGTTTGTATAAAGAACAACTACTTAATCTATGAATGAAATCTATGCTTAATTATTGAATTTTATTTGCAAAAATTAGATACTGCTAGTGATTTTTAGCTTCATATTTTGACAAATCGCAGTGTTACAAAGTTGACAAATGACAATGTTACTAGATCAACAAATGTCAATCTTTCTAGTTTGACAAATGGCAACATGCCCAATATGATAGATGCCAATCTTACCAAATTGTGTCTTAGTGGTTGCCCACGGGTCAACCATCATATAGTCTTCTATGATTGCTGACACTCACCGCATACACATGAGCAAAACATTTCAACCGAACACATAGGAAGATAGGGGCTTATAGTTTCACCTCCCAACATACTCACCTCAAGGGTGATGTCAACAATAATAACTCGTGCTATCTATATTCAGCTGGACATATGTGCCTAGATCTTTCATCACCACATGATGCTTGCTAAAGGAGAAAAATAAAAAGGAATAGAAGGAAAACTTTGACTCTTTGCATAAAAGTAACTACATAAAAGTAAAAGATAGGCCCTTCGCAGAGAGAAGCAGAGGTTGCCATGCGCTTATTTGTTTGTATGCTCAACCACTTAGTGCAAAAGAATGTTACGTTGCATTGCCCCTTGTGATAGCAACCTTTATTATGCAGTCTGTCACTTTTATTCTTCACCATCACAAGTTCATGCAACAGTCAATTTTCTCTTACACTAAATGATCTCACACATTTAGAAGCAATTTTTATTGCCTTTTTGCACCGATGACAACTTACTTGAGGGATCTTGCTCAATCCCTAGTTAGGTATGGTGGACACTTGAAAATAAGATTTGGGTTTAAGGGTTTTTGGATGCACAAGTAGTATCTCTACTTAGTGCGGAATTTTTGGCTATCAAAGATAGGGGGCAAGCACCACATGTTGAAGGATCTATGACAATATGACTTCTATGTGAATATAAACAAACATAAACCATTAGGTTGTCTCTTCCTTGTCCAACATCAACAATTTTGGCATATAATATGTCGATGAGGGCTCACAATCACAAAAGATTTCTAGGATAGTCTATTTATATGTGAATCTTCTCTTCCCTTACAAATTCTTTCATGAGTTGCATCATTGACTAATGTTATGTTTGTCAATCTCTAATAAAATTTTCTACTTATACTTTTCCTTATGTGGTGTCATTGTCGTGGTTCTAAGCCTGACAGTAGAGTGGGGGGTAGGTATGGAGAGGCAAGGTCCTAGCTATGGAGAGGTTGTAAGCACAAACGATGTACGAGTTCAGGCCCTTCTCGGAGGAAGTAACAGCCCTACGTCTCGGAGCCCGGAGGCGGTCGAGTGGATTATGAATGTATGAATTACAAGGTGCCGAACCCCTCTGCCTGTGGAGGGGGGTGGCTTATATAGAGTGCGCCAGGACCCCAGCCAGCCCACGTAGGAGAGGGTTTAAGGTGAGTTAAGTCTGGGGCGTTACTGGTAACGCCCCACATAAAGTGCCTTTACTATCATAAAGTCTACTTGATTACAGGCCGTTGCAGTGCAGAGTGCCTCTTGACCTCCTGGTGGTCGAGTGAGTCTTCGTGGTCGAGTCCTTCAGACTAGTCGAGTGAGTCCTCATTGGTCGACTGGAAGGCGACCTCTTCTAAGGATGTCTTGGGGTAAGTTACTTGGATCAGGTCCATGACCCTACCCTAGGTACATAACCCCATCATTAGCCCCCGAATGGATTGAGGCTTCGAGTGAAGGAGTTGATGTCGTTTCCGATTGACCTTTGCGCTCTAGTTGTGCGCTGTTCTGGACCAAAGAGTCTCTTCGTTGACAGGGAGCAATTCTTCTTCGGTCGACTTGATCCATTCTGTTTTTACGTCGAGTGATCTTTCGGGCTTCGACGATCTCCGAGCGACGGATCGCCGGAAACACCGCGCCTGACAGACTGATTTGTTGCTCGCGGATTCTGCGGGATGCGAAATTTGGGGGCGCGCGCGAAGCGGGGCGGACCGCGGCGTTCGGATGGGACGGGGCATGGACGCCTCGATCTCCGCGCTGCCTTTTTCGCCACGTATCCCGTCTGCATAACTGTTCCAGATATGATTAGATCGACCGGGCCCACCTGTCATCCACTCGGAAGTGACCTTATAAATGTGCCCGGCGGGGATTTCTGTGCTGCGCCTCAGCATTCTCCCTCTCTCCCTGCTTCCTTCTTCCCTGCTCAGCGTGCTCGCTCTCGCCCCCGCACCACTTCCCTTCGCGCATCTCTCCGGCGACCATGGCCAAGGAGAAGACGGCAGCGCTGGAGCGCGCCAAGAAGGCGTCGGCGCCGGAGAAGGCGAAGGGGAGATCCACCAGCCGCGGAGGGTCCTCGTCCAGGTCCCGCCTGCCGAAGGGCTGGGTCCAAGGAGACTGGATCCAGTCGACCATCACAGAGAAGGACCTCCTCGACATGGCCAACGAGGGCTTGATTCCTCACGGAGCTGCGAGGTTGCCGAGGGAGGAGTGGCATCCACAGCCAGAAGAGGGTGAGTGTGTGCTTTTGGCCACTCATGTGGATCGTGGGTTTTCATTGCCGCCAAGTATTTTCTTCCGTGGCTTCTTGAATTTCTTTGGAGCGCAGCTTCACCACTTTACCCCAAACTCCATTGCCTATCTTGCTGCATTCGTGTCCATGTGTGAGGGTTTCTTGGGCTGTCGACCGCACTGGGGTTTGTTCAAACATATCTTCATGTGTCGCTCCCAGACCGTGAAGAAGGCGAGCCCGGGTGATGAGAAAACCCGAGTCGTCCAAATGTGTGGGGGCCTGGGGATCCAGGTGAGGAATAAGAGCACCTTCCCGCCCATGACCTTTCCCGAGTCCGTCAGAGGCTGGCAGTCGACTTGGTTCTACTGCCAGGTCCAGTCGACGCCAGGGCAGTCGAGTGGACTCCCTCCGTTTACCATGGACCGAGTGAACAAGCCTTCCCCTCTGAAGCTGATTCCGGAGGAGAGAGCCGACGTGAAGATGTTGATGGAGCGCGTGGTGCAGTTGGTTCGGGAGGGAGTGACAGGCATGGACCTCTTGGAGGTTTTCCTCAGGCGTCGCATCCAGCCTCTCCAGTTCCGGAGCCACTGCATGTGGTTGTACTGTGGGACCGAAGACGAGACTAGGGTCCATCCAGAAGCAGTCGACGATGTCACTCTGGAAAGATGGATGGCAGCCGTCACCGGAAACAAGGACAACCCACGCGGAGCCAGAAGGATTCCTCCACTCGACCACAACAGCGATCCAGATAAGGTACACTTGCCCTGCTCTCCACTGCATTCTTGTCGCATTCATCTCTGTTTACTCTGCTGACTGGTCGACTGATCATTGTCTTGATATCTGCTAGGCCCTCACCGAGCTGTACTCGATGCCCAATGGGGCACAAGCTTCGACTGAGGAGGGCGAGGCGAGCGGAGGCGAGAGCCAGGAAGAGGAGAAATGGGACTCGGATGTTGCAGAGGACGATGACGATGATGATGATGATGCCGGTGATGAAGACGACGTCGAGGACGAGGAAGAGGAGGAGGAGGAGGAAGTCGTGCCACCGCGCTCGGAAAGGCGGTCGAAGCTCGTCCACGACCCTTCGACTGGACGTGGCAAGGGGGTTGCAACGCAGTCGACCAAGCGCCCTAGGACCACCTCTCCAGCGCCGACTGAAAAGGCGCCGAAGCAGCCCAGGGCGGCCTCGTCGAAGCCGATCAAACTCCTGCCGAAGATGAAGGTGTCCATCCCTACCATATCAGGGTAACCGTGCTGCTCATATTTTCTTATTCTGTGTGAACTTTATCTCTGGTCGACGCTGAAGTTAGTCGACTGATCCTTTGGAGTTGCAGTGCTGCTACTTCTGAGACCTCGGCCCGGGCTGATGATCACGAGATGGAGGATGCAGCAACTTCGAACCCAGGTACTGTACTCTTAACCCCGTTCTTAGTCGACTGACTCGCGATCTCTGATCCCGATCCTTCTCCGCAGCTCCACCCAACACTATTATCAATCTCCCTGACGACGACGAGGATGAGGAACCACTGACACGAAGGAGGAGTCGGAAAGCGTCCGCCAGCAAGGTGCCTCAGGATGTGACGGCGCCTGAGATTCTGACTGTGGAAGAAGAGAACACCACTCGACACACGGTGTCCTTCGCAAGTCCACTGACGAGTGCTCAGCGGCCCTCTCTCTTCACGACGCACCATGTCCCAGAGGACCAGGCTGGCGCAGCGAAGGAGGCAATACGCCAGGCGGGACTTATGATGGAGCAGCTGAAGACCATCCGGGACGCGAGCCAGGCAGCTTATGACGCCAGCTCTGCCCTCCAAAGCAATGTCCAGGTCAGTCGACCGCTGTTTGTTCTGTTGGATATGCTACCAAAAACTTTTCTTTTCCGGAATTTTATATTAGTCACCCACTGGGTGTGTCGAATAAACTCCGTGTTAGCGGGGGCACGCTGAGTGCACCCGCTGGGTGTAGTCCCCAAGGCTAAGGTCGACTGCTGGCAGTCGGCCTTAGGCTTTATAATATCAATTTTTCTGTCAGTCGACTGGTCGACTCAGTCGACTGGATTTCACAAACCGGTGGGGGCACGCTGAGTGCACCCACTGGGTGTAGTCCCCGAGACTGTGGTCGACTGCTTGCAGTTGATCACAGTCTTAGAGAATGCATCTCGCACACTTTTTTTTTTGTTTTTTTTTGAGGTCGACTGGTCGACTTTGTCTTCAACAGGATTAGTGGGGGCACGCTGAGTGCACCCACTGGGTGTAGTCCCCGAGACTACGGTCGAATGCTTGTATTCGGCTGTAGTCTTAGAAACGTGTGTTTTTCCCTTTTTCACTCGGAAGTGAATTACATTTGACATTTAGTCGACTGGTTCTTCGCAGAACTCTTGTGATCTTGTGGCTCGCTACTCAGAGCTGGAACAGAAACATACTCAAGTCGAGCTGAGCTTGAAGTTGGTTCAGGAGAAGCTGACAAAGGCAAAAGAGGAGACCGAAGGTATGTTTGGTGAGACCCTGACGACTGCTTTTCCCCTTGCTTGTTTCAGCATCTAATCTTGCTGTAACTTGCAGGTAAGGTAAGGGAGGCCCAGCAGAAGAAAGACCTTGAGCTAGCTGAAAAGATCAAGCTTGCTGACGAGAAGTTAGCTTCAGTCACCAAGCTCGAACAAGACAATACCAATCTGAAAACTGCTCTTGGGATTGCCAACAAGGAGGTCAGTCGACTGAGAACTGACAAAGCTGCCCTGACCGATCAAGTCAGCAAATTGACTGAGAAGAAAACTGAACTGGAGGCCTTCCTGAGTGGCCTTGCCAAGAAGCTGTTTCTTATGCTTGAAGGTAAACCTCCATGTTTGGCAAATATTTCCAATTGTGACTTTTTCCATTCGACTATCCCCTTGACTTAGTGATCCTCGTTGCAGAATTTTGTCAAAACTTTGAAGAAGAAACCAGCCGACTGGAGCCGAACCTCGACCCCGTCAACTCTCCGGTGAACGACGAAGTTGCCATGGATGTTTTCCGACTGGAGTCTCGCGTTGCAGCTGTCGTGGATTATCTCGCAAGGCTAAAGGCCGCCACATCGCGCATCGACTCGACGCTCTGGCCTGAGGAGACACTTCAGAATGACCTTGAGTCGCTGATGGCCCATTTGAACACGATCCCTGGTCGAGTGCAAGAGTGGAAGAAGTCCTCGGCTCGGTGTGGTGCAGATGTCGCTCTGTGTCTGGCCCGAGTCCACTGCAAAGATGCACGAGAGGAGAAGCTGGCGGCCCTTCGGGTGGCCAATACCAAGAAGCACGACTTCAGGTCCTTTATGGAGACTTTCCTTGCAGCTGCCACTCGGATCGCCGACGGAATTGACCTTGATGAATTTGTTGCACCTTCCAGCCCTCCACAGGAGGGGTAAAAAACTTCTTCTGGCTCGACGCTTTAAATTTGCCTCGGTATGCCGAGTGAAATTGTAACCGACAAACCTTAACAGGCTTGACGCCTGAGCACTTTCGGTTCCTTTAGATATCGATCCAAACTTGAATTTGGTGCTTGAATATGATTGCCTTCGGCTCGGAATGTCTTTTGCAGGTTCTAAGCAAGGTGCCTGTACTCCAATCGACTTATTCTTTAGTCCACTTAGGCGAGCACTGGTGCTGCAGCTAAGCCCCCGAGTGAGAGGGTCGCTCTCCACTCGGCAGGGTTTTTATACCTTAGGCGAGCACAGGGCTGCAGCTAAGCCTCCGAGTGAGAGGGTTGCTCTTCACTCGGTAGGATTTTTATAACTTAGGCGAGCACGAGGCTGCAGCTAAGCCTCCGAGTGGAAGGCTGGCTTACCACTCGGTAGGATTTTGATAACTTAGGCGAGAACGAGGCTGCAGCTAAGCCTCCGAGTGGAAGGTTGGCTTACCACTCGGTAGGATTTTGATAACTTAGGCGAGCACGAGGCTGCAGCTAAGCCTCCGAGTGAGAGGGTTGCTCTTCACTCGGTAGGATTTTCACAACTTAGGCGAGTGCTTGGACTGCAGCTAAGCCTCCGAGTGAGAGGGTTGCTCTTCACTCGGTAGGATTTTTGTAACTTAGGCGAGCACGAGGCTGCAGCTAAACCTCCGAGTGAGAGTGTTGCTCTTCACTCGGTAGGATTTTCACAACTTAGGCGAGTGCTTGGACTGCAGCTAAGCCTCCGAGTGAGAGGGTTGCTCTTCACTCGGTAGGATTTTTGTAACTTAGGCGAGCACGAGGCTGCAGCTAAGCCTCCGAGTGGAAGGCTGGCTTACCACTCGGTAGGATTTTGATAAACTTAGGCGAGTGCTTGGACTGCAGCTAAGCCCCCGAGTGAGAGGGTTGCTCTTCACTCGGTAGGATTTTCACAACTTAGGCGAGTGCTTGGCTGCAGCTAAGCCTCCGAGTGAGAGGGTTGCTCTTCACTCGGTAGGATTTTCACAACTTAGGCGAGTGCTTGGACTGCAGCTAAGCCTCCGAGTGAGAGGGTTGCTCTTCACTCGGTAGGATTTTTGTAACTTAAGCGAGCACGAGGCTGCAGCTAAGCCTCCGAGTGGAAGGCTGGCTTACCACTCGGTAGGATTTTGATAAACTTAGGCGAGTGCTTGGACTGCAGCTAAGCCCCCGAGTGAGAGGGTTGCTCTTCACTCGGTAGGATTTTCACAACTTAGGCGAGCACAGGGCTGCAGCTAAGCCTCCGAGTGGAAGGCTGGCTTACCACTCGGTAGGATTTTGATAAACTTAGGCGAAACGGATTCGCAGCTAAGCCTCCGAGTGAGAGTCTGGCTCACTACTCGGTAGGATTTTTACAAACTTAGGCGAAACGGATTCGCGGCTAAGCCACCCACTGAGGGGGAGTTTTATGTGGACAAAAATAAAAAGTGACAGAAATTATGGAGGAACTATGACACTATTATTTTGAGGCCCACGAACTACAGACGTACTTTATTGCAACTCATCCGAGTGATAAAACTTAAGTGTAAAATGGGCGGAGTAGCTCCGCGTTCCAAGCTCGGGGCTCGCCGATATTATGCTCGACGTTGTAAAGACGGTACGCCCCGTTGTGGAGAACCTTGGTGACGATGAAGGGGCCTTCCCAAGAAGGAGCAAGCTTGTGTGGTTTGTGCTGATCCACTCGGAGAACCAAATCCCCTTCCTGGAAGGCTCGACCTCTCACATTTCTGGCGTGGAAACGGCGCAGATCTTGTTGGTAGATGGTCGACCGGATCAGAGCCATCTCCCTTTCTTCCTCTAAAAGGTCGACTGCGTCCTGCCGCGCTTGTTCAGCTTCTGCTTCGTTGTAGATTTCAACTCGAGGAGCATTGTGGAGAAGATCACTCGGCAAGACTGCTTCAGCTCCATAGACCAAGAAGAATGGAGTTCTTCCGGTCGACCGATTAGGCGTGGTCCGCAGTCCCCAGAGTACAGATGGAAGTTCGTCGACCCAAGCCCCAGCCGCGTGTTTGAGATCACGCATCAGTCGAGGTTTCAGTCCCTTGAGAATCAGTCCATTAGCTCGCTCTGCTTGTCCATTCGACTGCGGATGGGCGACTGAAGCGTAGTCGACTCGTGTGCCCTGGGAGTTGCAGAAAGTTCTGAATTCCTCTGAGTCAAAGTTCGACCCATTATCCGTGATGATGCTGTGCGGGACTCCATATCTGAATATTAGTTCCCTGATGAAGCTAACAGCAGTACCGGTGTCAAGGCTCTTGATTGGTTTAGCTTCGATCCACTTGGTGAACTTGTCGACTGCCACCAGCACATGAGTGAAACCGCTTCGTCCTGTTCTCAAAGGACCGATCATGTCCAGCCCCCAAACTGCAAAAGGCCAGACGAGTGGGATGGTCTTCAAAGCTGACGCAGGCTTGTGCGACATATTCGAGTAGAACTGACATCCCTCGCACTTATCCACTATCTCTTTTGCCATCTCATTCGCCTTGGGCCAGTAAAATCCGGCTCGGTATGCTTTGGCCACGATGGTCCGAGAGGACGCATGATGACCACAGGTCCCCGAGTGAATATCATTGAGGATGAGTCGACCTTCTTCTGGTGTTATGCACTTCTGACCGACTCCAGTCGCGCTTTCTCTATATAATTGTCCTTTGATTACGGTAAAGGCCTTAGATCGGCGGACGATCTGTCGAGCCTCTTCCTCATCCTCCGGAAGCTCTTTCCTCAAGATATATGCGACATACGGAATCGTCCAGTCGGGAATGACCACCAAAACCTCCATGATCAAGTCGACCACCGCTGGGACTTCAACTTCAGTCGGATCTGCGGCGCTCTTGGGCTGCGGAGTTTCTTCGGTGAAAGGATCCTCTTTGACTGACGGAGTGTGTATATGCTCCAAGAACACACCACTCGGAATGGCTTCTCTTTTGGAACCTATCTTTGCTAGATCATCAGCTGCTTGATTTTTCAGTCGGGGTATATGATGGAGCTCCAACCCCTCGAACTTCTTCTCCAGCTTCCTCACTGCACTGCAGTATCCAGTCATGGCTGGGCTTCTCACGTCCCACTCTTTCATCACCTGATTGACCACTAAATCCGAGTCGCCATAGACCATTAGGCGACGGACGCCGAGTGAAATGGCCATGCGCAACCCATATAGGAGGGCCTCATATTCTGCCTCATTGTTGGAGGAATCAAAGTGAATCTGGAGCACATATCTGAGCTTATCTCCTCTGGGGGAAACCAGGACAACCCCAGCACCGGAACCATTCAACATCTTAGAGCCATCGAAAAACATGGTCCAATGCTCCGAGTGAACTTCAGTCGGCTGCTGTTGTTCAATCCACTCAGCGAGGAAATCTGCTATCGCCTGGGACTTAATGGCTTTCTTTGCCTCAAACTTGATATCAAGGGGAAGAAGTTCAATCGCCCATTTGGCCACTCGACCAGTTGCATCTCTGTTGTGCAAAATCTCTGATAGTGGAGCGTCACTGACGACTGTGATGGAATGGTCAGAGAAATAATGAGCAACCTTCTTTGTGGTCATGTATATTCCATACACAAGCTTCTGATAATGAGGATATCTCTGCTTGGATGGAGTCAAGACTTCAGACAAATAATACACTGGGCGCTGAACTTTGAGAGCTTTTCCTTCTTCTTCCCGCTCGACCGTTAGCACAGTACTGACGACTTGTCCTGTGGCTGCGATGTAGAGCAACAGAGGCTCTTTGCTGATTGGAGCAGCAAGCACCGGCTGGGTGGAGAGCAGAGCTTTTAGCTCGGCAAACGCTGCATCAGCTTCTGGAGTCCACTCGAACTTGTCAGCCTTCTTCATCAGTCGGTAAAGAGGCAGTGCCTTTTCACCGAGTCGTGAGATGAATCGACTTAATGCGGCCAAGCATCCAGTAAGCTTCTGGACATCGTGCACTCGCACAGGGCGTTTCATTCGGAGGATAGTGCCTATCTTCTCTGGGTTAGCGTCGATTCCCCGTTCGGAAACGAGAAAACCGAGTAACTTGCCACCAGGAACTCCAAATGTGCACTTTGATGGATTGAGCTTGATATGATACCTTCTGAGGTTGGCAAATGTTTCGGCGAGGTCAGCGAGCAGGTCGGAACCTTTTCGTGACTTGACAACAATATCATCCATATAAGCTTCCACATTCCGACTGATTTGGGTGAGTAGACACTTCTGAATCATTCGCATAAATGTGGCTCCGGCATTCTTGAGGCCGAATGGCATGGTGATATAGCAGAAGCACCCGAACGGAGTGATGAAAGCTGTTTTTACCTCATCGGGCCCGTACAGACGGATCTGGTGGTACCCGGAGTAAGCATCTAAAAAAGACAACCTCTCGCATCCCGCGGTCGAGTCAACAATTTGATCTATGCGGGGGAGAGGAAAGTGATCTTTCGGGCAGGCCCGGTTGATGTGCTTGAAATCAATGCACATTCGGAGCGACTTGTCCTTCTTAGGAACTATGACGACATTAGCGAGCCACTCGGAGTGGTATATCTCTCGGATAAATTCTGCCGCCAACAGTCGAGCCACTTGTTCACCGATGGCCTTTCTCTTCTGGACGGCGGACCGCCGAAGATGCTCTTTGACTGGTTTTGCAGACGGGTCGACTCTTAGGCGATGCTCAGCCAGTCCCCTGGGAACACCTGGCATGTCAGCGGGCTTCCATGCAAAAATGTCCCAGTTCTCACGGAGGAACTGGATGAGCGCTTCTTCCTATTTTGGGTCGAGTGTTGTGGAGATGTGGGTCGGAGCTGCTTCGGGGTCGGTCGGGTGAATGTGAACAGGCTTCGTCTCACCGGACGACTGGAAAGCAGACTCTGTGGCGGGCTTCTTGGATCGCAGCAAGTCACTCGGATCTGCGTTTTGCTTGTATTCTTCGAACTCGACCGCTGTCACTTGGGAATCGGCAATCTTGGAGCCCTTCTGAAAGCACTCCTCTGCCTTTTTCCTATCACCGGTGACAGTGATCACACCTTTGGGACCGGGCATCTTCAATTTGAGGTACACGTAACATGGTCGAGCCATGAACCGTGCATAGGCTGGTCTCCCCAAAATAGCATGATATGCACTTTGAAAATCCACGACCTCAAACGTCAACTTTTCTTTGCGAAAATGCTTCGAGTCACCAAACACTACGTCCAAAGCTATCTGGCTGAGTGACTCGGCCTTCTTCCCTGCTATGACTCCATGGAAGCTCATGTTACTAGTGCTCAGTCGGGACATCGGAATGCCCATACCTTTCAATGTGTATGCATACAATAAGTTCAGCCCACTTCCACCATCCATCAGCACCTTTGTCAGTCGAGTGCCTTCGACAACTGGATCGACCACCAAAGCTTGCCTCCCGGGAGTGGCAATATGAGTCGGGTGATCAGATTGGTCGAAAGTGATGGGTGTTTGAGACCACTTCAGATAATTTGCCTTCGCTGGGGCAACCATGTTCACCTCTCGGTTAATCACTTTCAGTCGACTTCTACTTTCCACATCTGCAAAGATCATCAGAGTGGAGTTGATATGCGGATATCCTCCCTCACTGTCCTCTTTGTCTTCGGCTTTGTCTGACTCCTTCTCCTTGTCCTTAGACTGTTTTCCCTGAAACTGCTGGATCAAGAGTCGACATTGACGAGTGGTGTGCTTTGGGTAAATGATATTCCCCTCTTCATCTTTCTTCGTGTGAATATGACACGGCATATCCATCACGTCGTTCCCTTCTTTATCCTTTACCTTCTTGGGGTTCCAGGATCCTTTTGGTTTCCCCTTAAACTTTCCTTGAGTCACGGCCAAAGCCTCTCCAGGAGCTGCCAGTTCAGCCTTCCGCTTCTGTTTCCGACTGGTGTTTCCTTTTTCCGACTGACTCGGCTTGTGCTTGCCGCTTCGGAGTCGGTCTTCTTCTTCGCCGTTGGCGTACTTGGTAGCAATCTCCATCATTCGACTCAAGGTCATGTCACCGGTTCGACCAAATTTCAAACTCAGTTCTCTGTTCTTGACGCCGTCTTTGAAGGCGCATACTGCCTGATGATCAGAGACATTTTCCACAGTGTGGTGCAAAGTGATCCACCTCTGAATATACTCTCTGAGAGTCTCATTAGTTTTCTGCACGCAGACTTGCAACTCTGTCAATCCCGCTGGTCGCTTGCAAGTCCCTTCAAACGTTCTGACGAACACTCGGGACAGATCTTCCCAAGTGTAAATGCTGCTAGGAGGTAATTGAGTCAACCATGCCCTGGCAGAACCTTCCAACATGAGGGGCAAATGCTTCATGGCCACCTCGTCGTTCCCACCACCGATCTGAACTGCCACTCGGTAGTCTTCAAGCCAAGTTTCAGGCTTAGACTCACCAGTGAACTTGCTGACTCCTGTTGCCAACCTGAAATTGGGGGGGATAACTGCGGCTCTGATAGCTCTGCTGAAACATTCAGGGCCAGAAACATGTACTCGACTGCTCGTGGGTACATCTCTGTCGAGTGCGCCTCGATGGGCTCTGTTCCGGTCGACCAACCCTTGCACGATAATGGATCGTGCGTCGAAGCCAGGCTCTCTGGGGTCAACTGGAACCCTACGCCCTGTACTGTACTGACGCCTATCATCTGGCTGCCGAGGAGCGTAAGACCCACCCCTCGGAGGGGAATAGGGCACTCGACGCCTATCATCTCGGTCGAGTCTATCGCCATACTGATCTCGCCGATTCTCACGCCCTTCGCGCCGCGGAGGCGATCTGGGGCTGTGAGCCGACTGAACCGTATTCACAGTGACGGATCGGCTGTGAATCCTGTTGCGCGACTGAGACACGGCTGAATTCTGATCTCCTGCTGCCCGGAGCAGATCCCTGATCTGCAGCAAACCTCTGCCAGCTTCCGACTGCGAAGGCTGAATGGACTCTGCTATACGGGTTGCAGCTGCTAAATTCTGAATTGGTGTTCGATATACCTGAGTCGGCGGGAAGAGTTGACGTCGACTGGTGTCGGGAACTCGTTGCCGCGCGCGCTCATCGAGTGCTCGCTGAAGGTTCTCCAGTCGAGTGCGCTCGGCCAAATTGGCCAGACGCGCCTCCTCCAAGGCACGAGCCTCGGGGGTTTCTCCTGCGATGGGAATACGCAGGGGATCCTCGTTCCTGCGGCGAAGCTCTTCTCTTTGCAGAGAGTCGAGTGGCTCGGGCTGGTACTCTTCGTAGCTTCGTGCAGGGTCGCCGCCGTCACCTGCTCCACCACCACGGGCGAAGCCACGAGGGCTGTGGGGCCCGTCGACCATCAAGATTTCTGCCGCTGGATCACTGCTTCCGCACTCGGATGCGGTCTCTCCGGAACCAGTCGACTGATCGAACAAGCCGTAGAGAGATTCGTTGGGCTCGATTGCCGCAACTTGTGTAGTGGCCGATTGGCGAGCCACCGCGTGACTCACCCATCGCTGAAGCCTCGACCGGCCTGAGCACTTGCGCTGGCGGGAGACCGGGAGGGTGGACGATGGAGGAGCCGACCGATACTGGGTCGACGCTTGTCGCAGCAGAACGCCGCGGACACATGCGCGAAAATGCGTCGCACCGCGGACGGGGAGCGCATCTACGTCGAGCGGAGCCTCCTGGAGCCATGCGGAGTCGTCGGCGATGAAGGTGAAAGAGCCGAGACGGATCTCTTGACCCTTGACCAAAACTCCAGCAGACACCATGATGAGAGTACTCGGAAGAATCGCAACTTCTCCACAAAATCGCTAAAACACCTGCCCCACGGTGGGCGCCAACTGTCGTGGTTCTAAGCCTGACAGTAGAGTGGGGGGTAGGTATGGAGAGGCAAGGTCCTAGCTATGGAGAGGTTGTAAGCACAAACGATGTACGAGTTCAGGCCCTTCTCGGAGGAAGTAACAGCCCTACGTCTCGGAGCCCGGAGGCGGTCGAGTGGATTATGAATGTATGAATTACAAGGTGCCGAACCCCTCTGCCTGTGGAGGGGGGTGGCTTATATAGAGTGCGCCAGGACCCCAGCCAGCCCACGTAGGAGAGGGTTTAAGGTGAGTTAAGTCTGGGGCGTTACTGGTAACGCCCAACATAAAGTGCCTTTACTATCATAAAGTCTACTTGATTACAGGCCGTTGCAGTGCAGAGTGCCTCTTGACCTCCTGGTGGTCGAGTGAGTCTTCGTGGTCGAGTCCTTCAGACCAGTCGAGTGAGTCCTCATTGGTCGACTGGAAGGCGACCTCTTCTAAGGATGTCTTGGGGTAAGTTACTTGGATCAGGTCCATGACCCTACCCTAGGTACATAACCCCATCAGTCATCACCTACCATAAGATTAGCATATGATCTTTTCTTCATTTATTTCCTTTCTTTCTTTTTCTTTCTTATTTCTTTTCTTTAATTGCAACATGAAATTAAAGAAAGCAAAAACTCAAACTAAACTTTATTATATAACTTGCACATAATTACAAGGATAGATCACTAAGCAAACTCTCAAAAAGAAGAATGGATCGAACTAACTTTTATTCATCTAAAGCAAAAAGATCGAACTAAAATAAGTAAAACCAAAAAGATAGTGGGATGATACGATACCGGGGAACCTCCCCCAAGCTTGGCGGAAGCCAAGGGGAGTGCCCATACCCGATACTCAATTCTCCTTTGGTGGTGAATATGATGGTGGTGGTGATGACAATTGTGCCTTCAACTTTTTCATATTATAGTTGAGGAGAGCAACTTCCTCTTTTAAATCGTCGACTTCCAGCTCCAGCTTCAAGATCTTGTCACATAAATCCCCTTTGCTTTTCTGCCGAAAACGAAAAGGAATAGATCAGTTTTAGACCGGTTAGCTCTCTTAGGGAGACTTGACTTCTTGAACTCCACGTGCATATCCCCAGGTTGAGGTAGAGGGACATCCTCCTCCTCCGAGCTTGAATCATCGATCCTCATCAAGTGAGCATCCTCCTCGTCATCGGTAGTTCGACCATAAGGAGATAGGTCCCCGTAGGTCTTTGGGTTAGCAATGAGATGTGAGACATAGCTCTCTCTGTCAGAGTCTTGGGACGACATATTTTCAGAACTGCGTAGAAAACAGCAAGAAAGAAGAACATGGGATTTCCCCGTGATACGGTGATCAACAGGTTCGGGAAGTATATATAGATTTTTTATCTTGGGGGACAAGCATAAGGTAGAAAAACGGAGTATGGAAGGTGTCCTAGGTGGGCACAGCCCACCTGGCGCGCCCTGGTGTCTTGTGCCCACCAGGGGACGCTTTCTGGAAGTTTCTTTATTTCCTAATTTTCTAAATATTCCAAAACTGATAAAAAAATATTTTTGCGGATTTTTCGGAGCCCATTTACTTACCGTATCATGTACCTTCTTATTTTCATGATTGTGGAGTGTTCCGGAAGGACTCTTTTATGTGTTCTTCCGGTGTCAAAGTTTGGATAATATTACTTTCAACATTAATGGGCGTACCTGAGATATAATGTTTTATTCGTTGTCCATTGAAAACCTTCGGGTTAGTACCTTCGGAATTATTTATTTTGATGGCTCCAAACCGATAAACCTCCTCGATCACATATGGTCCTTCCCATTTTGAGAGGAGTTTTCCTACAAAGAATCTGAAACGAGAGTTGTACAAAAGAACATATTCTTCGACTTTAAACTAATGCTTTTGGATTCTTTTGTCATGCTATCTTTTAACATTTTCTTTAAGTAATTTGGCATTTTCATAAGCTTGGGTTCTCCATTCATCTAATGAGCTAATATCAAATAACCTCTTTTCACTAGCAAGTTTAAAATCATAATTGAGTTCTTTGATTGCCCAATATGCTTTATGATCTAACTCAAGAGGCAAATGACAAGTTCTTTCATAAACCATTTTATAAGGAGACGTACCCATAGGATTTTTATATGCTGTTCTATAAGCCCAAAGTGCATCATCTAATTTCTTAGACCAATTCTTCCTGGACCTATTGACAATCTTTTGCATAATTAATTTTATTTCTCTACTGCTAAGTTCAACTTGACCACTAGACTGAGGATGATAAGGTGATGCAATTCTATGGTTAACATCATACTTGGCAAGCATTTTACGAAAAGCACCATGAATAAAGTGTGAACCACCATCAGTCATTAAATATCTAGGGACTCCAAACCTTGGGAAAATAACTTCCTTAAGCATTTTAATAGAGGTGTTGTGATCAGCACTACTGGTTGGAATAACTTCTACCCATTTAGTAACATAATCAACAACAACCAAAATATGTGTATACCCATTAGAGGAAGGAAAAGGTCCCATGTAATCAAATCCCCAAACATCAAATGGTTCAACAGCAAGTGAATAATTCATAGGCATTTCTTGACGCTTACCGATATTACCTATTCTTTGACATTCATCACAAGATAAGACGAACTTACGAGCATCCTTGAAGAGAGTAGGACAATAAAATCCAGACTGCAATACCTTGTGAGCAGTTCTATCGCCAGCATGATGCCCTCCATAAGCTTCGGAGTGACATTTCCATAGGATTTGTCCCTGTTCATGCTCAGGTACACAACGTCTAATAATACCATCTACTCCTTTATAAAGATGTGGTTCATCCCAAAAGTAATGTCTTAAATCATAGAAGAATTTTTTCTTTTGTTGGTATGTAAAGCTAGGTGGTAAATATTTAGCAACAATGTAATTAGCATAATCAGCATACCAAGGAGTACTGTGAGCAACATTTATTGTATCTAACTGCTCATCAGGAAAACTATCATCAATAGGTAGTGGGTCATCAAGCACATTTTCAAGCCTAGATAAATTATCAGCTACTGGGTTCTCAGCTCCTTTTCTATCAATGATATGTAAATCAAATTCTTGTAATAAGAGAACCCATCGAATAAGTCTATGTTTACCATCTTTCTTTTCCATAAGATATTTAATAGCGGCATGATCTGTGTGAACAGTGTAACACCCACAATGCGACTATATCTCCCACGTGTCGGGGCACGACTTAGAGGCATAGCCGCATGGTAGTTTTGCCGCAAGAGGGGTAATCTTCACACAATCCCATGTACTGAATAAGATAGGGATAAAGAGTTGGCTTACAATCGCCACTTCACACAATACATAGATAAATCATACATCATCCAAAGTACAAACAAGGTCTGACTATGGAACCAAAATAAAAGAAGACAACCCCAAATGCTAGATCCCCGATCGTCCCAACTGGGCTCCACTACTGATCATCCAGAAAAGACACATAACAACAACCCAGATCTTCATCGAGCTCCCACTTGAGCTCGGTTGCGTCACCTACACTGGTATCATCAGCACCTGCAACTGTTTGGAAGTATCCGTGAGTCACGAGGACTCAGCAATCTCACACCCGCGAGATCAAGACTATTTAAGCTTATGGGTAGGATAAGGTAATGAGGTGGAGTTGCAGTAAGCACTAAGCATATATGGTGGCTAACATACGCAAATAAGAGCGAGAAGAGAAGCAACGCAACGGTCGAGAAGCTAGAAGTGATCAAGAAGTGATCCTGAAACTACTTATGTTCATACATAACACAAGACCATGTTCACTTCCCGGACTCCGTCGAAAAGAGACCATCACGGCTACACATGCAGTTGATGCATTTTAATTAAGTCAAGTGTCAAGTTCTCTACAACCGAATATTAACAAATTCCCATCTGCCACATAACCGTGGGCACGGCTCTCGAAAGTTTATACCCTGCAGGGGTGTCCCAACTTAGTCCATCACAAGCTCTCACGGTCAACGAAGGATATTCCTTCTCCCGGGAAGACCCGATCAGTCTCGAAATCCCGGTTGCAAGACATTTCGACAATGGTAAAACAAGACCAGCAAAGCCGCCCAAATGTGCTGACAAATCCCGATAGGAGCTGCATGATACGTCTCCAATGTATCTACTTTTCCAAACACTTTTGCCCTTGTTTTCGACTCTAACTGGCATGATTTGAATGGAACTAACCAGGACTGACGCTGTTTTCAGCAGAATTACCATGGTGTTATTTATGTGCAGAAACAAACATTCTCGGAATGACCTGAAACTTCACGGAGCAACTTTTTGGAAAATATAAAAAATACCTGCAAAAGATGAAGGCCAGGGGCCCACCACCTCTCCATGAGGGTGGGGGTGCGCCTGCCCCCCTAGGGCACGCCCCCCTACCTCATGGGCCCCCTGGTGCCTCTCCGACTCCAACTCCAACTCTATATATTGTGTTTCGGGGAGAAAAAAATCAGAGAGAAGAATTCATCGCGTTTTACGATACGGAGCCACCGCCAAGCCCTAAAACCTCTCGGGAGGGCTGATTTGGAGTCCGTTCGGGGCTCCAAAGAGGGGAATCTGTCGCCATCTCATCATCAACCATCCTCCATCACCAATTTCATGATGCTAACCACCGTGCGTGAGTAATTCCATCGTAGGGTTGCTGGACGGTGATGCGTTGGATGAGATCTATCACGTAATCGAGTTAGTTTTGTTAGGGTTTGATCCCTAGTATCCACTATGTTCTGAGATTGATGTTGCTATGACTTTGCTATGCTTAATGCTTGTCACTAGGGCCCGAGTGCCATGATTTCAGATCTGAACCTATTATGTTTTCATCAATATATGAGAGTTCTTGATCCTATCTTGCAAGTCTATAGTCACCTATTATGTGTTATGATCCGTTAACCCTGAAGTGACAATAATCGGGATACTTACCGGTGATGACCTTAGTTTGAGGAGTTCATGTATTCACTATGTGTTAATGCTTTGTTCCGGTACTCTATTAAAAGGAGGCCTTAATATCCCTTAGTTTCCATAAGGACCCCGCTGCCACGGGAGGGTAGGACAAAAGATGTCATGCAAGTTCTTTTCCATATGCACGTATGACTATATTCGGAATACATGCCTACATTACATTGATGAACTGGAGCTAGTTCTCTGTCACCCTAGGTTATGACTGTTACATGATGAACCGCATCTGGCATAATTCTCTATCACCGATCCAATGACTACGAGATTTTCCTATATTGTTCTTCGCTTATTTACTTTCCCGTTGCTATTGCTATCATCACTACAAAATACCAAAAACATTACTTTTACTACCGTTACCACTACTATCATATTACTTTTCTACTAAATACTTTGCTACAGATACTAAGTTTCTAGGTGTGGTTGAATCGACAACTCAACTGCTAATACTTGAGACTGTTCTTTGGCTCCCCTTGTGTCGAATCAATAAATTTGGGTTGAATACTTTACCCTCGAAAACTATTGCAACCCCCTATACTTGTGGGTTATCAAGACTATTTTCTGGCGCCGTTGCCGGGGAGCATAGCTCTATTCTTTGAGTCACTTGGGATTTATATCTGCTTATCATTATGAAGAACTTGAAAGATCCAAGAACCAAGATTTATCCCTCAACTACGAGGGGAGGTAAGGAACTACCATCTAGCTCTGCACTTGATTCACCTTCTGTTTTGAGTAAGCTTGTGACACCTAAGCCTGCTTCTACTATTCGTTCTGATATGTCGCATGTTATTGATGATGTTACTTCTGCTATGCATGATACTTATGATGAAACTACTTCTATGCTTGATACTATTGTGCCACTTGGTGAATTTCTGGATGAACAACTTGCTAGGGCTAGAGAGATTGAAAATATTGAATCTGATAATACTGATGAAAGTGATGATGAAGAATCACTTGTTATTCCTGAGGGTTATGTTTTTGATCAAGAAGTATAACATCCCAAATTTTCAATTTGGAATGTTATACATTAGATCATCATTGCATATCATATTTTTATTTTGCTTTTTGGTTGATCCTAGAAATTCTACGCAACTCAATGACCCACGGAGAGAGTTGGGGATTTCGTTATTTTCATATTTGAGTTTTCTCAAATTTTGAGAATAGGATCATTTGATTTTATTTATTTTATCATCAATTATTTCTATTACAAAAATATGAGAGAGGGAATAAAATGACTTTCCCAAAATAAATAAATATTGAGGATTTAATAATAAAATCAAATAAGTTTTTAGTTCGGAGTTTTTCGGTGTTTTATTTGAATTTAGGAAAAATGTGCGTTTTCCAAAATTGCATTTAGGTCCCAAATAAATGTTCACCTTGTGCGGCTTGATTTTAGAAGCCCGTGAAAATTTATTTTGAAATTTTTGGAGTCCGTTTAGTATTTCTTTTTATTTTTTTCTTCTGTGCGTCATAAAAAAACGAACCGACCTACGGGCCGTGTCCGGCTAGGACTTCGGCCCGAGGTGGCTTTATAAGCCGGCCCAGCCCGGGGGAAACCCTAGCCCCGAGCCGCCCCAGCCGCCGACCCCGCCGCCGCCGCCTGCCCCGCCGCGCCGCTCGCCGCCGCTGCGCCGCTCGCCGCCGCTGCGCCGCTCGCCGCCGCCGCGCCGCCCCGCCGGAGCCGCCACCCCGCCCGCACGCTCGCCGAGGTTCGCCGCCGCCTCGAAATCCGTGCCCAGTTTTTTTAGAAAACCGATCGGTTTTCCGTCGGTTTTTTTTAGATTCGGTTTTTTTAAATAGATCGGTTTTTCCGGTTTATTTAAATAGTGAGCGTTCGTCCGTTCGTTCGTTCTAGCGAACGTTCGTCGTTTTTTTTTCTCGGATTAAATCCGCGATTTTTCTGATCGCGATTCCTGATCCGATTTTTGTTTTAGTATAACATTTTGCTCGTTTATCGGAATCAGGCAATTCAAGCGCCTGGAGTTTCGTCTCGAAACCCTCTATCCGTTTAACCAACTTAAACAAGATTTTTCTACTGTAAAATTTGCCCTAGATCCATATTAGTAGAACGAAGTTGTTTTCTTTCGCCGTTTGACTTTCGTTGCTTCGTTCGATTTGATTCTTTTTGCCAACCGGAGTTCTTAAGTTGAACCTTCTGGTTAGATCTCTTATTTGAGTTTTACCTGTGCATAAGATGAGTACTTATTGTATGCTTGTTTGTTTGTCTGCGATGGAATACCCGGAGTGCACCGCCTGTTACTTCGAATCTCTAGGTTTCACGGATCATCAGCAAGGCAAGTACCACTTTGATCATACCTTTTCTACTACCCAGTTTTATTGCATTAGATCAACCCTCACACATTGCATGATTAGGATCTAATTAAATTGTTGGATGGGAAGTAGATGAGGTAGTACCTATTACCTGTTTATTATCAAACCTTTGGGAGTTACTTCTACGTTTGCTTATTATGCCATGTTATGCTAGTAGACGTGGATTGGGTGAGTGATATCCATGACAGATGTGAGTTTGTTAATTAATGGTTTATCTAAGGTGGCAACTTAAATACACATCTGGGTGGATTGAGGCACCTGGATATTCCAGGACTTGCATGTTTTATTTGGACCGCCACCCAGGCTCAAAGGGATCATGAGACTATTCATACTAGAAACTTCCGTGTGCAGCCATAAGCTATTATGGGCTCTAGCATAGTTGACTAAGTCGTGCAAACTCTTATAGTGGTAGACTAGCAGATGTAGGGGATGTAGGTGGTACGGTCTACCCGATCGTAAGGTGCTAGCGCTTCTGAAAGACTATGTCTCGGTCATCCGTCTTCTCAAACACCATGTAGTGCGAGAAACCAAACGGAGGCGATCGAGTCTTGTGGGGAAAAGTGCGCAAACCTCTGCAGAGTGTAATAAACTAATCATGGTTAGCCGTGTCCCCGGTTATGGACATCTTGAGTATCTAGTACCTGGATTATCATGTGAATCTCAACATGTTACTCTAAATTAATTTTGTTGGGTTATGTTTAATAATGATGTTTAATTGGGATTGAGAATGCTATCAACCATTCTCAATGTTTAACAACTACCATGATAGTTAAATAAATCTATTCCTTTGAAGTAGGGGAAAATTGGCTTTACGCAAAACTGTAACCATAGAGCTTTCCACCAGCCAAATGTGCATATAGTATAGTTGTTTCATTCCATTACTCTCTATGTGTTACCTTGCTAGCATATTCCATGTGCTGACCCGTTTTCGGGCTGCAACGTTAATGTTGCAGACTTTTCAGATGACGATTAAGGAGTTTTTAGGTCATGGTTCTATACTCAGTGATGTCGTTGGAGTTGATGGACTCACTTATCTTCCAAGCCTTCCGCTGTTATCGTTATTAGATGGCCTTAAGCCGTATTTATTGTAATAAGTTCCCTTTTGAGACACTCGATGTAATAAGTGTGTGATTGCTACTCTGCTATAAATCCTCCGAGTACTGTGTGGTGTCAGCATTACTGATCCAGGGATGACACCGGAGCACAGAGATCAGACTGTTTGAGGTCTGGTCGCTACAAGAAGCCTCTTTAGCTATTTTAGCTTGCAAAGATAGATACGAACTTAAGAGGTTATTAGCTAAATGGAATAAGAAATCTCTAAATGCTAGAATGAAACCTGACCCTGCTTTTGCTACTTCACATATCTGTGTTACCGATAAGGATTATGAATTCTTTGTTGATCCTGATATAGTTACTTTGGTTGAATCTGATCCTTTTCATGGCTATGAATCTGAAACTGTTGTGGCACATCTTACTAAATTAAATGATATAGCTACCATGTTTACTAAAGATGAGAGAACTCGCTACTTTTATATCCTTGAAATATTTCCATTCTCATTAAAGGGTGATGCTAAGATATGGTTTAATTCTCTTGATCCTGGTTGTGTGCGTAGTCCCCAGGATATGATTTATTACTTCTCTGCTAAATATTTCCCTGCTCATAAGAAACAAGCTGCTTTAAGGGATATATATAATTTTGTGCAAATTAAAGAAGAGAGTCTCCCATAAGCTTAGGGGAGGCTTCTCCAATTACTTAATGATTTACCTGATCATCCTCTTAAGAAAAATAAAATACTTGATATCTTTTATAATGGACTAACCGATGCTTCCAGAGATTACCTGGATAGTTGTGTTGGTTCTGTTTTCAGGGAAAGAACACCGGATGAAGCTGAAATTCTATTGAATAATATGTTGACAAATGAAAATAATTGGACACCTCCAGAGCCAATTCCTGAGCCTATTCCTAAACCAACTCCGAAGAAGAGGGGTATTCTATTTCTCAGTCCTAAAGATATGCAAGAGGCAAAGAAATCTATGAAAGAAAAAGGTATTAAAGCTGAAGATGTTAAGAAATTACCTCCTATTGAAGAAATACATGGTCTTGATTTACCGCCTATTGAAGAAACTCATGGTCTTGATAACCCGACACAGGTAGTAAAGGTAAATTCTCTCTATAGATATGATAAAGCTGAAACCCCATTTACTAAGTTTGCTAGCCCATGCTTAGATGAGTTTGGCAAATTTATGGCTAAGCAAGAAGACTTTAATGCTTATTTTGGTAGACAATTGAAATACAATTCAAATATGCTTGAACACTTGGGTGATTATATGGCTAATGTTAAAGGTGAACTTAAACTCATTAGTAAACATGCTTTTATGGTTATCACTCAAGTAGAACAAGTACTTAAAGCTCAAAATGATTTGCTCAATGAATTGAATAGTAAGAATAATGATAATGTTGTTAGAGTTATGACTAGAGGTGGTAGAATGACTCAGGAACCTTTGTATCATGAAGGCCATCCTAAGAGAATTGAGCAAGATTCTTAGAGAAATAATGTAGATGCACCTAGTCCTTCTAAAAGGTAGAAAAAGAAAAATGATAGGACTTTGCATGCTTCTAGTGAACCTATTACTGAAACACCTGAGAATCCAAATGATATTTCTATTTCTGATGCTGAAACTCAATCTGGTAATGAACCTGAAACTAGTGTTCATGATGATGCTCAACCTAGTAATGATAATGATATAGAACTTGAACCTGTTGTTGATCTTGATAGCCCACAATCAAAGAATCAACATTATGATAAGAAAGACTTTGTTGATAGGAAACATGGTAAAGAAAGAGAACCTTGGGTTCAGAAACCCATGCCTTTTCCTCCCAAACCATCCAAGAAAAAGGATGATGAGGATTTTGAGCGCTTTGATGAAATGATTAGACCTATCTTTTTGCGTATGCGATTAACTGATATGCTTAAAATGAATCCTTATGCCAAGTATATGAAAGAAATTGTTACAAATAAAAGAAAGATATCGGAAGCTGAAATTTCCACCATGCTTGCTAATTATACTTTTAAGGGTGGAATACCTAAGAAACTTGGAGATCCTGGTGTACCCACTATACCATGCTCTATTAAAAGAAACTATGTTAAAACTGATTTATGTGATCTTGGAGCCGGTGTTAGTGTCATGCCTCTCTCTTTATATCGTAGACTTGATTTGAATAAGTTGACACCTACTGAAATATCTTTGCAAATGGTTGATAAGTCAACTGCTATACCTGTCGGTATTTGTGAGGATGTGCCTGTTGTAGTAGCAAACGTTACTATTTTAATGGACTTTGTTATTCTTGATATTCCCGAGGACGATAATATGTCTATTATTCTTGGAAGACCCTTTTTGAATACTGCAGGGGGTGTTATTGATTGCACTAAAGGAAATGTCACTTTTCATGTTAATGGTAATGAGCATATGGTACACTTTCCAAGGAAACAACCTCAAGTTCATATTATCAACTCTATTGGAAAAATCCCATCGATTATATTTGGAGGTTTTGAATTTCCTCTTCCTACTATCAAGAAGAAATATGATATTCTTATTACTGGGGATGTGCATATCCCCGTTGAGGTAACATAGTGTTATTTGAAATTTCTCCAGTTCCATGTTATTTGGAATGAGTTCGTTAACAAGACTTGATCAACCTTGTTAGTGGATTCCTTTTGATGATCATGAGATGGATGAAACTAGAAGGCACAACCTTCTATACCTTACTTTTACTTTCTGCTATTTATATTAAATAAAATAAAAATAAATGTTTTTCTGCATGTTATCTGATTATTCGTGCAATATAAAAATACCCGAAAATAAAAGTTCTCCAAATGCCCTGAAATTTAAATATGATTTTTTTCTAGAATATTTGAGAATATTTGTCACTGAGAACACAGCAGGGGGGTCAACCACCTGCCCACGAGGGTGGAGGGCGCACCCTACCCCCTGGGCGCGCCCCCTGCCTCGTGGGCCCACGGTGGCCCTCCTCCACTTATCCTTTCACCCACACACTCCTTCTTCCTCCCCCAAACACGAATAACCAGCTCAAACCCGAGTCCAAGCTCATTTTGCTGCCATTTTCGATCTCCTTGCTCAAAGCACCTCTCACAAACTACTTGGGGGAGATTGTTCCTTGGTATGTGACTCCTCCATTGGTCCAATTAGTTTTTGTTCTAGTGCTTTATTCACTGCAAATTTTTGTTGCTTAGGTGACCCAGTTCTTGAGCTTGCATGTCAAATTTATATGGTCAAAAGTAGTTTTGATGCATGATATAGGCCCTAGGCACTTGTAGGAGTAGTTGTTATCAATATTATTGAGTTTGGTTTACTTTTATTTTGAAGTTACTAAAAAATTTCAGAATTTTTTTTCATAGGAAGAAAAATTCTTAGGAAAATGTTCCAGGGTGGTTCTTCAAGGAAGCAAGGACCCAGGCTTGCAATGCGTGATGCTGATGATGAGCCACCAAGAGACGCTCCAGTGCGTCCTTGTGAATGGCCTTCTGAGAACTTTATGGATTGAGCGAGAATTAAGGAAGAATTTAACGCATATTTGCGTAACACTGATCTTGTGAGCTTCGAGGAAGAGAAGTGCAGTCAGTATCGCAATCTCACTAGTACCTTTGTGAGGAGGTTTGAATTTTCATCTTCACGCAATTCTCCAACTGTCCTGTTTGATCTTTATGAAAATTGTTATACTATGGACTTAGATGATTTTACCACTGCTTGCAAACTTCCACAATGGGGTAGTATAAGGGATCCTCGCAAATCTGAATTTAGAGATTTTCTTGCTAGCATAACTGTGGGAGAATCTAGAGATATAACACAAGCGACCATAGGGAGCATTCACTTTCCTGCTATACATTATTTTGCTCTCTTCATAGGTAGATGCATAAATGGTAAAGATGAAGCATGTCATATGTGTGTTCCTGACCTCAGTATTCTTAGGAGTGCTGTGTTAGGAGACAAATCTAATAATTTGGGAGCCATTGTTGCACGTAGGTTGCATCTTAATAAATGGAGATTTCTTTGGAGGAATTTATGCAACCCGCATAGCTAATTTTCTTAGTATAGCCATACGCGAAGATGATATTGAATTACCTCCTGCTTACCTAGACTTTAATGCAATGGTTCACCACCAGTTTGTCAAGAGGAATGAATCACCTCTCCAGTATCGACTAATCTTTGACAGACGCCGTGCTGTCCAAATTACTCTCCCTGCTCCTGCCTTCTTTGATCATTAGGCGAAAGGAAGATATACTATTACCAGAGAGGAGGCAGATGAGTACGAGAGGAGAGCGGAGGCCGCTCGTCGCCACACTGCAGCTCAGCAAGCGATAGTCGCTGCATCGCAGTACGACCCCGGCTATTATTATGGATATCCGCCAGGCCAGCCGTGGCCATAGACCAACTTAGGCCAAAAGCCTAAGCTTGGGGGAGTACGTATTTCCCACCAACATTACATTTATGTTCACACACTCATTGGTAGATGTCGGTGCTCATACTTTTCCATTGTATCATCCATGCTAGTTTATTTCAATTTTTATGCTTTCTTCTTATGTGTTTAATAAACCTTAAGGAAAAACAAAAAAAATTAGTTGTAGCTTTTAACTAGTTTACTTTCCATGCTTGTAGTAGTAATTAAAAAGAAAACCCGAAAAGATTTCATGTTCTTCTTTTGCTTGTTGGGAGCTTTCCCGTGTAAATAGTTTTATTTCTTTTCCTTTCTTTGGGGGTCGATAGGAGAAGACCATGATTAAATCATTGAAGTGGCTCTTATATGCATAAATGTTGATCTGACAAAAGAGCCCATATTGCCTTGTCTTCTCCTGTTTATTGAATGCTTGCAGATTCCATCTTAGTCCAATGCACGTGCACTATTATTATTATTCACATCGTTCGGTCATGCAAGTGAAAGGCAATTATGACGATATATGATGGACTGGCTGAGATGAGAAAAGCTGGTACGAACTCGACCTCTTTTATTTTTGTAAATATGATTAGTTCATCGTTCCTGATTCAGCCTATTATGAATAAACATGTTTGCAATGACAATTAGAGATCATAGTTTCTTGTGCCATGCTTGATTAGCTATGAGTTATAATGGTTTACCTTGCGTGCCAACATGCTATTGAAATGGTTATGATGTGGTATGATAGGGTGGTATCCTCCTCTGAATGATTTAAGTGACTTGACTTGGCGCATGTTCATGCATGTAGTTGAAACAAAATCAACATAGCCTTCACGATATTTATGTTCATGGTGGATTATATCCTACTCATGCTTGCATTCGGTGTTGATTAATTTTAATGCATGTTCATGACTGTTGTCACTCTCTAGCTGGTCGCTTCCCAGTCTTTTGCTAGCCTTCACCTGTACTAAGAAGGAATACTGCTTGTGCATCCAATCCCTTAAACCCCAAAGTTATTCCACATGAGTCCACTATACCTACCTATATACGGTATCTACATGTCGTTCCAAGTAAATTTGTATGTGCCAAACTCTAAACCTTCAAATAAATATCCTTTTTTGTATGCTCGAATAGTTCATGTATCAACTAGGGTTGTATGTATCTTCCATGTTAGGCGGGTTATTCTCAAGAGGAGTGGACTCCCCTCCTCACTCACGAGATAAATGGCTGGTCACCGGGATGCCCAATCCCATGCTTTATGCAAACTAAATCAAAATAATTACAAACAAAACTCCCCCTGGAACTCTTGTTAGTTGGAGGCACTCGTTGTTTCGAGCAAGCCATGGATTGATGCTTGTTGGTGGAAGGTGGAGTATAAACTTTACCATTCTGTTTGGGAACCGCCTATAATGTGTGTAGCATGGAAGATATTGCCATCTCTTGGTTGTTATGTTGACAATGAAAGTATACCGCTCAAAATATTATTCACCTTTGTTTCAAAACCGAGCTCTGGCACCTCTACAAATCCCTGCTTCACTCTGCGAAGGGCCTATCTATTTACTTTTATGCTGAGTCATCATCCTCTTATTAAAAAGCACCAGTTGGAGAGCACCGATGTCATTTGCATTCATTAATGTTAGTTTACATTGAGTATGACTTGACTGGATCTCTTTTACCATGAATTACAATGTCTAGTCAGTCCTTGGTCTTTAAAGGTGCTCTGCATTTATGTTTTGCGGTCTCAGAAAGGGCTAGCGAGACACATAA
This sequence comes from Triticum aestivum, assembly GCF_018294505.1. Taxonomy (NCBI): domain Eukaryota; kingdom Viridiplantae; phylum Streptophyta; class Magnoliopsida; order Poales; family Poaceae; genus Triticum; species Triticum aestivum. The sequence goes on from NC_057797.1 coordinate 425,161,406, forward strand.
TTTCAAAAGGCAAGTTCCAATCAGGTGGTTGAACAATAGGTGCAGAAATTAAGGCTTTCTTGAGTGTTTCAAAGGATTCTAGACAATCATCATCAAAAACAAAAGGAATATCCTTTTGCAAAAGATAAGTAAGAGGCCTAGAAATTTTAGAAAAGTCTTTGATAAATCTCCTATAGAAACTAGCATGACCTAAGAAACTACGAATACCTTTTATATCTGTAGGACATGGCATTTTCTCAATTGCACCAACCTTAGCTTTGTCCACTTCAATGCCTCTTTCAGAAATTTTATGACCCAAGACAGTGCCTTCATTAACCATAAAGTGGCACTTCTCCCAATTCAAGACAAGATTTGTTTGTTCACATCTCTGCAAAATTCGATCAAGATTGCTTAAACAATCATCAAAAGACTTCCCATAAAAATAAAAGTCATCCATGAAAACCTCAACAATCTTTTCACAAAAGTTAGAGAATATAGCGGTCATACATCTTTGAAAGGTAGCAGGTGCATTGCATAAACCGAAAGGCATAGGTCTATAAGCATAGGTTCCAAAGGGACAAGTAAAAGTGGTATTTTCTTGATCAGGTTGAGAAACAGGTATTTGTGAAAAACCAAAATATCCATCAAGGAAGCAAAAGATGTGTGTGCTTAGATAATCTTTCAAGCATTTGATCAATAAAAGGCGGAGGGTAATGATCTTTTCTAGTTGCTTTGTTTATTTTTCTAAAATCAATTACCATTCTATAGCCTGTAACAATTCTTTGTGGAATAAGTTCATTATTATCATTAGGAACAACAGTTATACCTCGTTTCTTAGGGACACAATGAATAGGACTTACCCATCTACTATCAGCTATGGGATAGATTATACTTGCTTCTGGAAGTTTTAATATTTTCGTTCTTACCACTTCTTTCATCTTCGGGTTTAACCGACGTTGATGATCAACAACGGGTTTAGCATCAGGTTCCATATTAATTTTGTGCTGGCATAGAGTGGGACTAATGCCCTTTAAATCATCAAGAGTATATCCAATAACAGCTCGGTGCTTCCTTAGAACTTTCAATAATCTTTCTTCTTCATGTTCTGAAAGGTCAGCACTGATAATAACAGGATATGTTTCTTTTCATCAAGATAAGCATATTTCAAAGTGTCTGGCAATTGTTTTAATTCAAGCACATGATCACCTTTAGGTGGAGGAGGACCTCCTAGAGTTTCAATAGGCAAATTGTGTTTAAGCAGAGGATGTTGTTCAAAGAAAATTTCATCTATTTCATTTCTTTCATGCATATGTAAATCATTTTCATGGTCTAGCAAATATTGTTCTAGAGGATCAGTAGGTGGTACAGCAATAGAAGCAAGACCAATTAATTCATCCTTACTAGGCAATTCTTTTTCATGAAGCTTTCTACTAAACTTGGAAAAATTAAATTCATGAGACTCATCACCGAAACTAACACCGACAGTTTGTTTCTTACAATCTATCTTAGCGTTAACGGTGTTCAAGAAAGGTCTATCAAAGATAATGGGACAAAAGTCATCTTGTGGGGAACCAAGAACAAAAAAATCAATAGGGTATTTCATTTTCCCACACAAGACTTCAACATCTCTAACAATCCCAATCAGTGATATTGTGTCTCTATTAGCAAGTTTAATAGTAACATCTATGTCTTCTATCTCTGCGGTTGCTATGTCTTTCATAATTTCTTGATATAAGGTGTAAGGAATAGCACTCACACTAGCACCTATGTCACATAAACCATGATAATGGTGATCTCCTAATTTAACTGAGACAACGGGCATGCCAGCAACAGGTCTATGTTTATCCTTTTTATCAAGTTTAGCAATTCTAGTAGCTTCTTTACATAAGTAAATAACATGCCCATCTACATCTTCTTCCAAGAGATCTTTAACCATAGCAATACTAGGTTCCACTTTAATTTGTTCATCAGGTTTAGGTGTTCTAATATAGCTTTTGTTAACCACAGTTGAAACTTTAGCATGTTCCTTTATCCTAACAGGGAAAGGTGGTTTTTCTATATAAGCAGGAGGAACAACTGGATCAATATTATAAATTATAGTTTCTTCTTTAACTGGTACCGGTTATTTAGTTTCTTCTTTAATAGGTGGGTGATATTGAAACCACTTCTCTTTAGGGAGTTCAACATGAGTAGCAAATGATTCACAAAAGGAGGCTACTATCTCATAGTCAAGTCCATATTTAGTGCTAAACTTTTGAAAAGCATCGGTATCCATAAAAGATTTAACACAATCATACTTAAGTTAAATACCTCACTCTTCACCTTTGTTGAGTTCCCAATCTTCAAAGTTGCATTTAATTATTTCCAAAAGATCCCACCGGAATTCAATAGTCTTCTTCACAAAAGAACCAGCACAAGAAGTATCCAGCATGGTTTGATCATTACGAGAAAGTCGAGCATAAAAGTTCTGGATAATAATTTCTCTTGAGAGATCATGATTGGGGCATGAATATAACATTAACTTAAGCCTCCCCCAAGCTAGAGCGGTACTTTCTCCTTCACGAGGCCAAAAATTATATATATATATATATATATATATATATATATATATATATAATTCTGATCATGATGAACTAGATGCATAGGATAAATTTTTTGGTGAAACTCCAATTTCAATCGATTCCAATTCCAAGATCCAATATCATTGCATAGCCTATACCATGCCAATGCTTTTCCCTTCAAAGATAAAGGGAAAACCTTTTTCATAACTTCATCCCTGGGTAGACCTGCAAGCTTAAACAATCCACAAATTTGTTCTACATATATCAAGTGCATATCAGGATGTTCGGTTCCATCTCCTACATACAGATTAGCTAGCAGTTGTTCTATCATACCCGAAGGAATTTCATATTCAATATTTTTAGTAGGTGCAGTAGGTTGAGGGGTAATTAATTGTGGTTCTGGACGAGGTGAAGATACCCTGAACAAACCCCTCAAAGGATTGTTTCCATAGTAGCAAGTGACAATAAATTTCAGTACACTATATAAATGTTTCCTTACCAAATTCCACTTACCAAAGGCGCTTCACTCCCCGACAATGCCGCTAGAAAATAGCCTTGATGACCCACAAGTATAGGGGATCAATTGTAGCTCTTTTCGATAAGTAAGAGTGTCGAACCGAACGAGGAGCAGAAGGAAATGACAAGTGGTTTTCAGCAATGTAATGTCTGCAAGTGCTGAAATTGTAAGTAGCAGAGTAGTTTGATAGCAAGATAATGTGTAACGAGAAAGTAATGATAGTAGTAACAGAAGTGCAGCAAGGTAGCCCAATCCTTTTGAGGCAAAGGACAGGCCAAAACGGTCTCTTATGATAAGCAAAGCGTTCTTGAGGGTACACGGGAATTTCATCTAGTCACTTTCATCATGTTGGCTTAATTCATGTTCGGTACTTTGATAATTTGATATGTGGGTGGACCGGTGATGAGGCGTTGTTCTTACTGGAACAAACCTCCTGCTTATGATTAACCCTCCTGCAAGCATCCGCAACTACGAGAAAAGTATTAAGAATAAATTCTTACCATAGCATTAAACTTTTGGATCCAATCGGTCCCTTACGGAATAGCACATAAACTAGGGTTTAAGCTTCTGTCACTCTCGCAACCCATCATCTAATTGCTACTCCACAATGCATTCCCTTAGCCCCAAATATGGTGAAGTATCATGTGGTCGACATTCACATGACACCACTAAGGGAATCACAACATACATACTATCAAAATATCGAACACATATCAAGTTCACATTATTACTTGCAATATGATTTCTCTCGTGACCTCAAGAACAAAAGTAACTACTCACAAATGATAATCATGCTCGAGATCAGAGAGGTATTAAATAGCATATTGGATCTGAACATATAAGCTTCCAACAAATAAACCATATAGTGATCAACTACAAGACGTAATCAACACTACTAGTCACCCACAAGCACCAATCTATAGTTCCAGTAACAAGATTGAACACACAAGATGAACTAGGGTTTGCGAGGAGATGGTGTTGTTGAAGGTGTTGATCGAGATTGCCCTCCCCAAGATGGTAGAGTTGTTGGTGATGATGATGACGATGATTTCCCCCTCCGGGAAGGAAGTTCCCCTGGCAGAATCGCTCCGCCGGAGGGCAAAAGTGCTCCTGCCCAAGTTCCGCCTCGAGGCGGCCACGCTCTGTCCTGAAAGTCCTCTCCTTATTTTTTCTAGGTTAAAATGACTTATATACCAGAAGATGGGCACCGGAGGTGGGCCTGGGTGAGCACAACCCACCAGGGCGCGCTTGGGCTCCCTGGCGCACCCAGGTGGGTTGTGCCCACCTGGTGGGCCCCCTCTGGTACTTATTGTCTCCAATATTCCTCATATATTCATAAAAATTCTCCGTGAAGTTTCAGCTCATTTGGAGTTGTGCAGAATAGGTGGCCTGACGTAGCTTTTCCAGGTCCAGATTTCTAGCTACCGAAATTCTCCCTCTTTGTGTATACCTTGCATATTATGAGAGAAAAGGCGTTAGAATTACTCTAAAAAGCATTATTATGGATAAAAACATTATAAATAACAGTAAGGAAACATGATGCAAAATGGACGTATCACGTGGGCGGGGGGTGAGCAGACCTAGCCTCCCTTATACAAGAGAAGGCGTTCCAGTCCAACCCGGTGTGCGCCGCTCCATCGATGATGTCCGTTGAGCTTTCGGCTGATACATACGACGCAGAGTTCCCATACTTATTTCGGCGTGGTGGTTAGTGCGAAAAGGTCTAGAGGCCTACTCGGATCAAATATCCAAATCGTTAGTGACTTGGTAGCGCGCGATAACGATCAATGATCCACGATATGTGGTCCCATCGCCCCGTCTCATGGACTTGCAGCAAGGGCTAAGAATGGCCGGCCGTGTCGCGTGGAAAACTTGCGGGTATCCTTTAGATCAACCCGACTTCACATCACTCGCGAGTACCCCTCGGGGCCGACCCGATGTCATCATGGTTCTGTGGTAAGTCAAAGTAACCGTGTGTCTGAAACAACAAGGGGGGAACCTGAGTAATCACCCTTGATGGATTCCCACTCGATGTAACCCTCAAGGTGGACTTGGAGGAATCACCCTCGTTGGTCCACACTTGAGGGGTTGCACGACAGAGTCGTTATCGGGAGTGGTGAAGGAGGAATCACCCTCGATGACCATGACCGAATAGCTACACTACAGGGTTAACATTAGAAGTGCTGATGAGGTATCACCCTCGGCACTTGATATATCTCTACAAAGTCGTACAACTAAGGGGGGTGATGTGTGGTGTCGGGCCTGGACATCGATCACGTTGATCGATTCATCAAACATAAAGCGGGGCAACTGGGACAAGGTGGGGGTCACTGATGGATCACTAACCAACCTAAAATAAGTAGTTTAGGATAAGTAGGTCGGGTATGAAAGCAGGTAACAAAAACAGGCTATGCATTAGAGTAGGATCATACCAAAGCAGTAGTAGTTCTAATGCAAGCATGACAGGGAAAGAAATGGGCGATATCGGAATGAACAAGGGGGGTTTGCTTGCCTGGAAGCTCTGTTGAAAAGGAAGAAGTGTCGTCGTCGACGTGGTCGATCGCAAGGGCATCGGCATCGGTCTCGGGGTCTACCTGAGAGAAGAGGGGGAAGAAACAATAAATAGCAAGCATACAAATGCAACAGAAAGTACGACATGGCGGTAAGCTACGCTAGGGGTGTTCTAACGCGGTACTACACGTCGCAAATGGAGAGGGAAGGCGTCCGAATGGGTTTTCCCGGCGTCTGGCTTTTTTCAGACAAACGAAAGAGAGGGGACGGTTCCATTTTCAGCATGCTAGGGGCATGTGACAGATGAATGGACCGTGTATTCGGATTCATTGGATTTTTTTGAGAAACTTTCATATATAAAACTTTTTCATCCGATATACGGTTTATTTTATATTCTTTTTTTAAGCTTAATTGAATTTCTAGATTTTCTATGTACTATTAATTCAACAAAATACCAGCAAACGCTTTTTGTACACAGTGTAGTGCCAGCCATAGACACTGACTGGTGGGGCCAATGGAGTTGGTTTGACCCAGTCAAAGATTGACTAGTCCATAAAAATAGTGTAAGCGGGTCCGGATTGTCATGGGCTTCGATTTTTTTTGCTTCAACCCTTTTTAATCATTTGCAGGGTCCATTTGTCATTGGGTGACAACTGAACTGAATACTAATTAGCCTAACTAATCGCTACTGTACTTAGAAGTGTCGGTCGGCCATAGCAGCAGATGCAGGAAGCAGGAGCGGCAGCCAAGCAAGAGCAACAGCGATGGCGGCTTCTAGCAGGAGCGACAACGGGCAAAGCAAGCAGCAGCAAGCGACGCAGCGGCAGCATCAAGTGGCCGGAGCGACAGCAGCTGCCAGCGGCACAGGAGCAGTTGCCAATGGCAACAGAAGCAGCAGCAGTATAGCAGCATGAGGCATCGGGCGGGCGGAGTGACGCGCGGGCGCGGCTGCAGTAGGGCGGCCGGCGCGCGGGCAAGGGGTGGAGGCACCAGCGGACAGGGGCGTGGTTCAGGGGAGCAGGGCGCGCACAAGGCGGCCGGGGTGTGGGTCACGGGCACGGTGAGCACAGCGCAAGCAGGCAGCAGGGCGCGTACAGCATGGTAACGGCCATGGACGAGCATAAGGCGACGACTACGGCGATGTATCAAAGGGGGAAAGGAGGGGAATCGACAGAGGAGCTCACCGTAGAGCTTGTGGACGTGGTCAGGGAGCGCGGGGGGTGGCCGGACACAAAGAACTCGACGATGAGATGTGGCGGCCGTGGGCGAAGACGACGGCGATGGCGACTGTACGGGGCCTCCCAGCTCGGGCCCTTATGCGAGGGCAAAGGAGACGATGATGGAGGAGCTCCTGGATGTCTTGGCACGGCGAGGGCAAGCCGGTGGCCGTGGGATCGACGAAGGCAGTGGCGGCGGCTTCGCTCGGCTATGTTTCTAGATCGGGGTGGAGCAATAGAGGGAAAACAAGGGGCTAGGGTTGGACGATGTCGTCGGGGTGGTTCTTATCTACTTCAAGAGGACGACGGATGGCCGGCACCTAGCTGGGCGCGCTCATGGCCGTGGGGATGCCTGCCACGCATCCCCTACTCCTCCTGTGGCAGGAGTTTGGGGATGACCCCAGTTGGGCTGGTCCTTGTGCGTTGTGGCCACTTATGGCCCAGCGGAACCGTAGTGTTAGGTCCTTTTCTTTTGTCAATTGAATCGGCTGATGTTTTCTCATTTATTTAAATTAGCAAATGAATTTGTTTGAGTTAAGACTTGGCATATAATTCCAGTACAACATTTCAAGACCACACACAGGGTTTCACATCATTTGGAAATGTATAGATATTTGTTTATTTTGAAAAGGCCAAAATATTTGTTGGTGGACCATTTATTAGTTCCTAGGGATTAATTTGTGGGTCAAATAAGGTTGGGTTCAACCTTAAAAATGATCAGGGGAATTATAGAATAATGTGAACATTTTAGTTTTACTGCTCGAAGAAATAATAATTTCACTTGCGATTTAAATTTGAATTTGACTTCGATTTTTGACAAGTGACAATTTGCATAGTAATCATAATGACATGGCTGCCGTTAGAGGGAGATTACTGTAGCATGATTCTCAGGGTGTTACACTTGTATTTACAAGAAAGTGAGTGGGAGCTCTGTAGCATTTCTAATATTATATGTGGATGACATATTGTTGATTGGAAATGATATAGAATTTCTGGATAGAATAAAAGGATACTTGAATAAAAGTTTTTCAATGAAAGACCTCAGTGAAGCTGCTTATATATTGGGCATCAAGATTTATAGAGATAGATCAAGACGTTTAATTGAATTTCATAAAGCACATACCTTGATAAAGTTTTGAAGAAATTCAAAATGGATTTGTCAAAGAAAGGGTTCTTGCCTGTATTACAAGGTATGAAATTGAGTCAGACTCAATGCCCGACCACGGCAGAAGATAGAGAGAAAATGAAGGTCATTCCCTATGCCTTAGCCATAGGTTCTATCATGTATGCAATGTTGTGTACCAGACCTGATGTGTGCCTTGATATAAGTCTAGCAGGGGAGGTACCAAAGTAATCCAGGAGTGGATCACTGGACAGCGGTCAAGAACATCCTGAAGTACCTGAAAAGGACTATGGACATGTTTCTCGTTTATCGAGGTGACAAAGAGCTCGTCGTAAATGGTTACGTCGATGCTAGCTTTGACACTGATCCGGATGACTCTAAGTCACAAACCGGATACGTATTTATATTTAATGGTGGAGCTGTCAGCTGGTGCAGTTCCAAGCAAAGCGTCGTAGCAGGATCTACATGTGAAGCGGAGTACATAGCTGCTTCGGAAGCATCGAATGAAGGAGTCTGGATGAAGGAGTTCATATCTGATCTAGGTGTAATACCTAGTGCATCGGTTCCAATGGAAATCTTTTGTGACAATACTGGAGCAATAGCCTTGGCGAAGGAATCCAAATTTCACAAAAGAACTAGACACATCAAGAGACGCTTCAACTCCATCCGTGATCAAGTCAAGGAGGGGGACATAGAGATTTGCAAAATACATATGGATTTTAATGTGGCAGACCCGTTGACTAAGCCTCTTCCATGAGAAAAACATGATCATCACCAAGACTCCATGGGTGTTAGAATCATTACAATGTAATCTAGATTATTGACTCTAGTGCAAGTGGGAGAGTGAAGAAAATATGCCATGGAGGCAATAATAAAGTTGTTATTTTATATTTCCTTATATCATGATAAATGTTTATTATTCATGCTAGAATTGTATTAACCAGAAACTTGATACATGTGTGGATACATAGACAAAACACCGTGTCCCTAGTAAGCCTGTACTAGACTAGCTCGTTAATCAAAGATGGTTAAGTTTCCTAACCATAGACATGTGTTGTCATTTGATGAACGGGATCACATCATTAGGAGAATGATGTCATGGACAAGACCCATCTGTTAGCTTAGCATGTTGATCGTTCAGTTTTATTGCTATTGCCTTCTTTGTGTCAAATACATATTCCTTTGACTATGAGATTATGCAACTCCCGGATACCGGAGGAATACCTTGTGTGCTCTCAAACGTCACAACCTAACTGGGCGATTATAAAGATGCTCTACAGGTATCTCCGAAGGTATTTGTTGGGTTGGCATAGATCAAGATTAGGATTTGTCACTCCGAGTATCGGAGAGGTATCTCTGGGCCCTCTCGCTAATGCACATCATAATAAGACTTGCAAGCAATGTGACTAATGAGTTAGTTACGGGATGATGTATTACGGAACGACTAAAGGGACTTGCTAGTAACGAGATTGAACTAGGTATGACGATACCGACGATCGAATCTCGGGCAAGTAACATGCCGATGACAAAGAGAATAATGTATGTTGTCATTACGGTACGACCAATAAAGATCTTCGTAGAATATGTGGGAACCAATATGAGCATCTAGGTTCCGTTGTTGATTATTAACCGGAGAGGTGTCTCGGTCATGTCTACATAGTTCTCGAACCCGTAGGGTCCGCACGCTTAACGTTCAATGACGATTTTGTATTATATGAGTTATGTGATTTGGTGACTGAATGTTGTTCAGAGTACCGAATGAGATAATAGACATGACGAGGAGTCTCGAAATGGTCAAGAGGTAAAGATTCATATATGGGACGATGATATTCGGACACTGGAAGTGTTCCGGGGGTATCGGGTACATATCGGGTCACTCGAAGGGGTTCCGGGCACCCCCGAGCAACTATATGGGCCTAATGGGCCAAGAGGTGGACAGACCAGCCTCTGAGGGCCTGGTGTGCCCCCATATAGGTCGAACCTATAGGGGAAGAGATGAGGAAGGGGAGGGATTCGGCCTCCCCCATCCTTCCCTCCTCCCTCCTCCTTCCTTCCCCCACCGGAAGTTATGGTAAGGGGGGCGAGTTGCACTAGGGCCCCAAGTAGGATTCCTCCTACTTGGGCGCCCCCTTGGCTGCTCCCTCCCTCTCCCTCCCACATATATATATATTCTGATCACAACCTGAACCGCCTAAGTAACGCGCCTGAACTTCCCTCTATACGAACCCGACCTTCGGGCTATCTTCGCAACCGTGGCTTCCCTCGCGAATTATTCTGGTTAGTCGTGTTGTATATGATGTTAGTGTAATCTAGAAATGTTTTTAGCAACTAAATATCGGTTTTAAATAGGAATCTCACGCGTTGGCGGATTTTGCTCTCGGGTCGTGATGAAATTGCGTTTTTTGCATTTTACTGCCTGAGTTGTTCAACCTGAACTTCTCCCACTGCTAGGTTGAACTTCCGCCAACATTGCCCAAATGGGACTTGCTATATACCATTGGAAAGCTATCGACACCAGTATCATCACCCAAGCTAAATTTTTGGCAAAATTTAAGCGGTTTAAGAGCAGTTTTGAAAATCGTTTTTTCTTCATACAAAAAACGTGAATCGTATTTTCGATCGCATTTTAAAAGCGTTTATCGGAATGAGGCAAATAATATGGTGTTGGAAAGCTGCTGCAAAACCGCTCCTTCCACATGTTGAAAGTTTTCTCTAATTCCCTACGGTTAAAGAGTAATTTGGAAAATCGTAAAATTTCACAAACTGAACAGCCAAGTCGATGTAATTTCTAAACAGCTAATCCAATTGAGATAAATGATATGGCATTGGAAAGCCTATGAATATGCGCTACTTTTTTATGTAGAAAGTTTTTTCTAATTTTGAACGGTTTAAGAGTAATTTAGACAACAGTACAAGTTCCACCGAGTTCGTATTTTCGATATATTTTTATAACCGTATGTTCGAATGCAGCAAATGATATGGTGTTGGAAAGCTTGAGAAAATGCAAAACTTTTTGGTATATATTGTTTCTCCCAATTCCTTACTGTTTTAAGTCAATTTTGAAAATGGCTAAAAACTTATTTTCGCCGTAATTTATACAAACCTTATCGGAATGGGGCAAGTAATATACCGTTGAAAAGCTAAGGAAAATGCAAAACTTTTTCATGTTGATGGTTTTCCCTGATTCCTAGCCGTTTTCAAGTAATTTAGAAAATGGCGAGATCATTTGTTTCACCTTTATCGCGAAACAGATTATTCGAAAATGCACCGCGTGAAGAACCTGAACTTCTCGGCATGTCTACTTGAACTTTACTCTGTTTTTCACGTGCTTTTTTGCCCGTAGCTCTCCATCCACTCACCGGAACACTCACCGGAATTGAGCAAGTAATATACCGGTGGAAAACTGATGTAAACACGCAACTTTCTCGTGTTGATCGTTTTTTTATACTCGCGACGTTTAAAAGTTTTTCATCTCAAATTCATTCACTATAGTAGTCGAACCTCGTGTTGTTTTCACGTTGAACTTCTGTGACGTATTTTCATTTGTAATTTTCTCATCCATTTCATCAGTGTTACACAAATGATATTCTTTTTGTACAAACCTCTCTCACAATATTTTTTTAACTTTCTCCGGCTGAGGACTCGAACTTACACAAATGATATTCCTGTCGTTTTGAAGTAAATTAGAGAAATGGTGAGATCATGATTTCTGCCTTCACTGCGAATGGAAGCGCACTGCATGAAGTAGTTGAACTTCTCGGGCATGTCTGTTTGAACCTCACTCTGTTTTCGACATGTTGTTTTTTGCATTGCGTGAAGTAGTTGAACTTCCGGGGCATGTCTATTTGAACTTCACTCTGTTTCACTTTATTATTATTTTTTCTTATATGAAATACACACCATTTAGTACGTGAACTTTTGGTTATTATCACTCTGAACTTCTCTCCGGTTTGAGAGAATTATTTTAAAACACAAGAAACAAATATTTTTTAATGTATTTTGGACATCTAAATACACGGTGAACCTCTCTCACAAGAATTTTTTGAACCTTTCCTCACCAAGCACATGACCTTCTAGCAACCATTTTTTCGGTTATGAGTTGTTTTTAAAAGTGCAAAAACCGGTGTTGTGTTTTTTATTTTTTGAACAAGTAAATCCTAGGTTTTAATAAACTCTGAACTTCTCTGTTATTTCAATATGAACTTCACCTTTTTATATTTTGAGTAAAGAATTGTATTCGATCTTTATACGGGAGAAATCAAACATGGAAATACAAGGTGAACCTCTCTCGCAAGAATTTTTGAACTTCCCCAGACAGAGCACTTGAACTTATTTCAACAAACCTTTTAAGCTTTTCTTTTTCTATTCTTTTATTCATACCTCAAATGCATTCCTTGTAGTAGTTGACTTCTCGTTGTTTTCACCTTGAAATTATGTCACATATTTTTGTTCAACCTCTCTCACCAGAATTTTTGACATTTCTCGGGCTGAGCACTTGAACTTCTAGCAACAAAACTTTAGGCTTTGCATTTTCATTGTTTTTAATACAAAATGCACTTCGTGTAGTACATGAACTTCTGGCAGTTATCAATCTGAACTTCTGAGATCATGCATTCTGCCTTCATCAGAAAAATAAAGTCTCTGAAAATGCACTTCGTGAAGAGGTTGAACTTTTGGAGCAGTTCTTTTTGAACTTCACTCTGTTTTTCACGTGTTTTGTTTTACCCATAACTCCCCAACCACTTACCAGAGTTTTGCAAATGATATACCAATGAAAAGCTGTTGAAAACACACAACTTTGTCGTGTCGGTCATTTTGTCATACTCTTGACGGTTCAAAAGAATTTTTTTCAATACATAAAAATGTGTTTTCATTGGTATACATGAAATATTTAAACCATACATCGGAATGTAGCATATAATATACCTTTGGAAAGCTTATGAATAGGAGCAACTTTTTCATGTAGACAGTTGTCACAAATTCAGTGTCGTTTGACTACAGTTTTAAAAATGTCAACAACAACATAATTTCTCACCCGGTCGTCAGAGTTGCATGAATGATATACGTTTTGGGAGCAGTTTTAAAAAATGGCAAAACAACATCGTTTTGCCTTTTTTTTACATGCAACGGAAGGTCGGACGTCTCGCAATATAATTTTTGAACCGTGTAGGGAGGAGCACATGAGCTTCTTGCAACAAACCTTTTAGGCTTTTAATTTTGTATTCTTTTATTCTCATCAGAAATGCATTCCATGTAGCAGTCGAACTGCTCGTTGTTTTCACATTGAACTTTTTTCACGTATTTTTGTTCGTAATTCCTCACCCGTTCGTTGGAGTTACACAAATTATATACCTTTTTTGAAACTTGTTGAAAAGATGCAACTTATTTTAATACGGTTAAAAAAATTTCCAACAACATACACCAATTTGTTTATAATCGGTTTATTTTTTGAATAAGAATAAGATATATCCTTGGAAAATTGTTGAATAGGAAGAACGTTTTTCCTATCGAGTATTGTGTTTCAAATTTGTAATGCATTGACAGAATTGTTTTGAAACACAAAAAATAGCATTTTTTGTGTATTTTTGCACAAGTAAATACAGGGTGGACCTCCTTTACAAGAATTTTTGAACTTCCTGGGCCGACCACGTGAACTTCTAGCAACAAAATTTTAGACATTGCCTTTTATTCTTTTTTTATCATATGAAACACACACCATGTAGTATGTGAACTTCTAGTTGTCATCACATTAAAGCGCTCTTTGTTTTTTTAGCCTAACTCCTAAGACACTCATCAAAATTGAGCATGTAAATCCTAGGTTTTATAAACTTCAAACCTGTCTATTTTTCTTAACTTCTTAGTTTAATTCTTAGGAAAGCAAAAAATAATTTTGAAGTAAAAATCGGCCAACTTTTTTTGAAATTGAACTTCATACATTTATTTTGCCTAAAAAAATTGGAATGTTTTCGAGTTTTTTGTATACATTGAACTTCTGTCATATTTTTGTTCGTAATTCTTCACTCGCTCATCGAATTTTGCACAAATGATGTACCTTCGGATAGCTGTTGAAAAGAGGCAAAATTTTCTTGTTGACTTTTTTAAATCTCCATGGGTTTTAAACTTTCTTTGAATACGATAAAACTTATTTTTTACAAACGATATACACCTAAATTTTGAACCGCTTTTAACATAATAGGTCCTATGATACACCGTTTTAGAAAGAGTCTAAATAGTAGAAAACTTTTCATGTATAAAGTTTTTTAATTTGTCGTTGTATTATGAGAAACTTTAAGAGTGCCAAAAATGACGGTGTTCTTTTTTGGTTCTTGCCCATGTAAATCTTAGGTTTTAATAAACATCGAACTTGTGTGTTTTTTTTTAATTTAAACTTCATAACTTTTACTATTTGAGTAAAAAATTCTTTTTATTCTGAAATAATCATTGAATTTGCCTATTTCTTAAATTTGAACTTCATGGTTGTATTCATTATTAACGAGGGATATCTAAGTTTTTTATAGGGTCGAACTTCATGGTCGTATTCTTGTTTTTTTAATAAATGTTGAACTCCTACATAATTGAAATTTAAACTCGAGATTTTTTAGAAATGAGGGATTTTATTAATAATTTTTTAACTGCTCTGTTTTTTAAATTTGAACTTCTTAGTTTATTGTTTAATAAGGGGGAAAACCCAAGTTTCGTAATAAACATCGAATCGCTGCACTATATAAATTTGAACTCCTAGGTTTTTTGCACCTTCTCTCTTATGTAAATTTGAACTTCTAAGTTTTTTTAGAAATGGGGTATGCCCATTTTTATAAACCTTTTTGAACTTCTTTTGTTTTTCTAATTTGACCTTCTTGGTTTTGTAATATACATTACATTTCTCTGTTTATTGTTTAGTAACGGGAAAAATCATAGTTTTGCAATAAACATCAAGCCGCTCCGCCTTTTAATTTGAACTTCTCATATTGCTAGATATGAGGAAAATCATTTTCTTTGTTGAACTTTTTTGAACTATTCAGTTTGTTTTAATTTGACCCCCTTGGGTTGTTATAGAAATGTAAGAAATATAAATTGTTACAAAATTCAGACATCTTTATGTTATTTCAATTTAAATTTTGGTCATATTTTATACACAGGTAATATTTTCTTCGAACTATATCATCTTTTCAAAACTAGACACGTCGCTTTAGTGTTTTTTCAGAAACATGTACATTTTAGTATGTTGTACATCCCGGCTCATTTTTTTTCTTTTGACACATTAAAACAAATAGCTTGGGGAGAAGGAATGCTTTAAAAAAAGTTTGCCAATTACCATAAAATCAAATAGATGCGGTCTATTTAGAAACACATGTAGCTACATACATATAAGCCTTTTTTTAATGTACGTATAAGGAAACACTAGGTAGTAGCAGAATTATTCTAGAAGAAAAATAGTTGAAGGTCAAATTGACAATGTAGTCATCTTGACTAGTCTAGTTTCTTTCATTAGTACATCTTCTGAACTTGTCAGCACTGCACTGCCATCAAAATCTGCAGTTCAGTCGGTGAGCCTGTGCAGTCTGATGAAGCTTGCGTGCTTGTATCCAATAGTATACACTACCGATATATCAAAAGGCAAGCACCAATCTTTTTCATTACTAAACAATAGTGTGTGTTGTTTGATGGAATGGATTCGCAATGAAGTGGGCAAAATTTCTCGTGTTTAAGTTGAGCCAATTTGTGGCTTTAATCATCCCGTGTCAATAGGAAAAATTGGTTGCTTCACATGTGCCTATGCGGCTCTGTTGGTGGTTTCTTGCATGAAATTTAAGATGACAGCCAACCTGGGCCAATGGTTGACCACCAGCCCCACGCGTGGATTAGGCGCTGCCTGTAGCTGCAGGAGACGTCGACCTGTAGTTGGAGGAGGCCCTGACCTTCAGCTGGAAATTTGGAGGAACTTGCCACTCTGAAAATCTGAAAAAAACTATACTTGTTTTTGTTCTTTAGAAGTTCGGGTAACTGCCTAGCTCACTATGAAAACCTTCTCTGGCTGTACTAACTAGTACGTACTACTAAACTAAAATAATCCCGTGAAGTAGATAATGCTCGTGCCCATGGACGCATGGGAGATTTTGATGGCAGTGTAGTGATGACAAGTTCAGAAGATGTACTAATGAAAGAAAACAAACTAGTCAAGATGACTACGTTGTCAATTTGACCTTCAACTATTTTTCTTCTAGAATAATTCTCCTACTACCTAGTGTTTCCTTATACATACATTAAAAAAGGCAGTCCGACGATGCTTGCGTGCTTGTATCCAATAGTATACACTATGGATATAACAAAAGGCAAGCACCGATCTCTTTCATTACTAAACAATAGTGTGTGATGTTTGATGGAATGGATTCGCAATAAAGTGGGCAAAATTTCTCGTGTTTAAGTTGAGCCAATTAGTGGCTTTAATCATCCTGTGTCAGTAGGAAAAATTGGTTGCTTCACATGTGCGTGTGCAGCTCTGTTGGTGGTTTCTTGCATGACATTTAAGATGACAGCCAACCTGGGCCAATGGTTGACCACCAGCCCCACGCGTGGATTAGGCGCTGCCTGCAGCTGCAGGAGACATCGACCTGCAGTTGGAGGAGGCCCTGACCTTCAGCTGGCAATTTGGAGGAACTTGCCACTCTGAAAATCTGAAAACACTGTACTTGTTTTTGTTCTTCAGAAGTTCGAGTAACTAGCTAGCTCACTATGAAAACCTTCTCTGGGTGTACTAACTAGTATGTACTACTAAACTAAAATAATCTGGTGAAATAGATAATGCTCGTGCCCATGGATGCATGGGAGATTTTGATGGTAGTGTAGTGATGACAAGTTCAAAAGATGTACTAATGAAAGAAATCAGACTAGTCAAGATGACTACGTTGTCAATTTGACCTTCAACTATTTTTCTTCTAGAATAATTTTGCTACTACCTAGTGTTTCCTTATACGTACATTAAAAAAGGAAGTCCGATGACGCTTGCGTGCTTGTATCCAATAGTATACACTATGGATATATCAAAAGGCAAACACCGATCTCTTTCATTACTAAACAATATGTGTGTGTAGTTTGATGGAATGGATTCGCAATGAAGTGGGCAAAATTTCTCGTGTTTAAGTTGAGCCAATTTGTGGCTTTAATCATCCTGTGTCAGTAGGAAAAATTGGTTGCTTCACATGTGACTCTGTTGGTGGTTTCTTGCATGACATTTAAGATGACAGCCAACCTGGGCCAATGGTTGACCACCAGCCCCACGCGTGGATTAGGTGCTGCCTGCAGCTGCAGGAGACGTCGACCTGCAGTTGGAGGAGGCCCTGACCTTCAGCTGGCAATTTGGAGGAACTTGCCACTCTGAAAATCTTAAAACATTGTACTTGTTTTTGTTCTTCAGAAGTTCGGGTAACTGGCTTGCTCACTGTGAAAACCTTCTCTAGCTGTACTAACTAGTACGTACTACTAAACTAAAATAATCTTGTGAAGTAGATAATGCTCGTGCCCATGGACGCATGGGAGATTTTGATGGCAGTGTAGTGATGACAAGTTCAGAAGATGAGCTAATGAAAGAAAACAGAC
The DNA here is from genome assembly GCF_018294505.1 of Triticum aestivum. NCBI lineage: Eukaryota > Viridiplantae > Streptophyta > Magnoliopsida > Poales > Poaceae > Triticum > Triticum aestivum. The sequence goes on from NC_057797.1 coordinate 425,178,911, forward strand.
TAGTCAAGATGATTACATTGTCAATTTGACCTTCGACTATTTTTCTTCTAGAATAATTCTGCTACTACCTAGTGTTTCCTTATACGTACATTAAAAAAGGCTTATATGTATGTAGCTACATGTGTTTCTAAATAGACCGCATGTATTTGATTTTATGGTAATTGGCAAACATTTTTTTAAAAGCATTCCTTCTCCCCAAGCTATTTGTTTTAATGTGTCAAAAGAAGAAGAAAAATGAGTCGGGATGTACAACATACTAAAATGTACATGTTGCTGAAAAAACACTAAAGCGTCGTCTCTAGTTTTGAAAAGATGATATAGTTTGAAGAAAATATTATGGGTCTATAAAAATATGACCAAAATTCAAATTGAAATAACAGAAAGATGTCTGAATTTTGTAACAATTTATATTTCTTACATTTCTATAACAACCCAAGGGGGTCAAATTAAAACAAACTGAATAGTTCAAAAAAGTTCAACAAATAAAATGATTTTCCTCATATCTAGCAAAATGAGAAGTTCAAATTAAAAAGGCGGAGCGGTTTGATGTTTATTGCAAAACTATGATTTTCTTGTTATTAAACAATAAACAGAGAAATGTAATGTATATTACAAAACCAAGAAGGTCAAATTAGAAAAACAAAAGAAGTTCAAAAAGGTTTATAAAAATGGGCATACCCCATTTCTAAAAAAACTCAGAAGTTCAAATTTACATAAGAGAGAAGGTCCAAAAAACCTACAAGTTCAAATTTATATAGCGCAGCGATTCGATGTTTATTACGAAACTTGGGTTTTCCCCCTTATTAAACAATAAACTAGGAGGTTCAAATTTTAAAAATAGAGCAGTTAAAAAAATTATTATTAAAATCCCTCATTTCTAAAAAATCTCGAGTTTAAATTTAAATTATGTAGAAGTTCAACATTTGTTAAAAAAACAAGAATACGACCATGAAGTTTGACCCTATAAAAAACTTAGATATCCCTCATTAATAATGAATACAACCAACAAGTTCAAATTTAAAAAATAGACAAATTCGATGATTATTTCAAAATAAAAAGAATTTTTTACTCAGATAGTAAAAATTATGAAGTTCAAATTAAAAAAACACAGAAGTTCGAAGTTTATTAAAACCTAAGATTTACATGGGCAAAAACCAAAAAAGAACAACGTCATTTTTGGCACTCTTAAAGTTTCTCATAATACAACGACAAATTAAAAAAAACTTTATACATGAAAAGTTTCTACTATTTAGAATCTTTCTAAAAAAGTGTATCATAGGACCTATTATGTTAAAAGTGGTTCAAAATTTAGGTGTATATCGTTTGTAAATAGTAAGTTTTATCGTATTCAAAGAAAGTTTAAAACCCATGGAGATTTAAAAAAGTCAACAAGAAAATTTTGCCTCTTTTCAACAGCTATCCGAAGGTACATCATTTGTGAAAAATTCGATGAGCGAGTGAAAAATTATGAAAAAAAAACATGACAGAAGTTCAATGTATACAAAAAAACTCAAAAACATTCCAAAATTTTTAGGCAAAATAAATGTATGAAGTTCAATTTCGAAAAAAAGTTGGCCGATTTTTACTTCGAAATTATTTTTTGCTTTCCTAAGAATTAAACTAAGAAGTTAAGAAAAATAGATAGGTTCAAATTTTATAAAACCTAGGATTTACAAGCTCAATTTTGATGAGTGTTTTAGGAGTTAGGCTAAAAAAACAAAGAGAGGTTTAATGTGATGACAACTAGAAGTTCACGTACTACATGGTGTGTGTTTCATATGAGATAAAAAGAATAAAAAGCAATGTCTAAAATTTTGTTGCTAGAATTTCATGTGGTCGGCCCAGGAAGTTCAAAAATTCTTGTAAAGGAGGTTCACCCTGTATTTACTTGTGCAAAAACACACAAAAATGCTATTTTTTTGTTTCAAAACAATTAGGTCAATCCATTACAAATTTGAAACACAATGCTCGATAGGAAAAATGTTCTTCCTATTCAACAATTTTCCAAGGATTTATCTTATTCTTATTCCAAAATTAAACGATTATAAACAAATTGGTGTATGTTGTTGGAAAAAAAGTTTGACCGTATTAAAAAAAGTTGCATCTTTTCAACAAGTTTCAGAAAAGGTATATAATTTGTGTAACTCCAATGAACGGGTGAGGAATTGCGAACAGAAATACGTGACAAAAGTTCAATGTGAAAACAACAAGCAGTTCGACTACTACACGGAATGCGTTTCTGATGATAATAAAAGAATACAAAATTAAAAGCCTAAAAGGTTTTTTGCAAGAAGCTCATGTGCTCCTCCCTGCACGGTTCAAAAATTATATTGCGAGATGTTCGACCTTCCGTTACATGTAAAAAAAGGCAAAACGATGTTGTTTTGCCATTTTTTAGAACTGCTCCCAAAACGTATATCATTCGTGCAACTCTGACGACCAGGTGAGAAATTACGTTGTTTTTTACATTTTTAAAACCGTAGTCAAACGGCATCGAATTTGTGACAACTGTCTACATGAAAAAGTTGCTCCTATTCATAAGCTTTCCAACGGTATATTATATGCTACATTCCGATGTATGGTTTAAATATTTCATGTATACCAATTAAAACACATTTTTATGTATTGAAAAAAATCTTTTGAACCGTCAAGAGTATGAAAAAATGATCGACACGGCAAAGTTGCGTGTTTTCAACAGCTTTCCATTGGTATATCATTTGCTAAATTCTGGTAAGTGTTTGGGGAGTTATGGGTAAAAGAAAACACGTGAAAAATAGAGTGAAGTTCAAAAAGAACTGCTCCAAAAGTTCAACCGCTTCACGAAGTGCATTTTCGGAGACTCTATTTTTCTGATGAAGGCAGAACACATGATCTCAGAGGTTCAGATTGATAACTGCCAGAAGTTCATGTACTACGCGGAGTGCATTTTGTATTAAAAACAATGAAAATGCAAAGCCTAAAGTTTTGTTGCTAGAAGTTCAAGTGCTCAGCCCGAGAAATGTCAAAAATTCTTGTGAGAGAGGTTGAACAAAAATATGTGACAAAAGTTCAAGGTGAAAACAACAAGAAGTTCAACTACTACAAGGAATGCATTTTAGGTATGAATAAAAGTATAGGAAAAGAAAAGCTTAAAAGGTTTGTTGAAAGAAGTTCAAGTGCTCTGTCCGGGGAAGTTCAAAAATTCTTGCGAGAGAGGTTCACCTTGTATTTCCATGTTTGATTTCTCCGGTATAAAAATCAAATACAATTCTTTACTCAAAATATAAAAAGGTGAAGTTCATATTGAAATAACAAAGAAGTTCAGAGTTTATTAAAATCTAGGATTTACTTGTTCAAAAAAAACACAACGCCATTTTTTGCACTTTTAAAAACAACTCATAAACGAAAAAAATGGTTGCTAGAAGTTCAAGTGCTCGGTGAAGAAAAATTCAAAAAAAAAATGTGAGAGGTTCACCGTGTATTTAGATGTCCAAAATACATTAAAAATGTTATTTTTTGTGTTTTAAAATAATTCTCTCAAACCAGAGAGAAGTTCAAAGTGATAATAACCAAAAGTTCACATATTAAAGGGTGTGTATTTCATATAAGAAAAAATAATAATAAAGTGAAACAGAGTGAAGTTCAAATAGACATGCCCCAGAAGATCAACTACTTCACGCAATGCAAAAAACAGCACGTCGAAAACAGAGTGAGGTTCAAACAGACATGCCTGAGAAGTTCAACTACTTCACACAGTGTGTTTCCATTCACAATGAAGGCGGAAATCATGATCTCATCATTTCTCTAATTTACTTCAAAACGACAGGAATATCATTTGTGTAAGTTCAAGTCCTCAGTCGGAGAAAGTTAAAAAAATATTGTGAGAAAGGTTTGTACAAAAAGAATATCATTTGTGTAACACTGACGAAATGGATGAGAAAATTACAAATGAAAATACGAAGTTCAACGTGAAAATAGCAAGAAGTTCGACTACTATAGTGAATGAATTTGAGATGAATTTTTTTTAAATTGTCGCGAGTATGAAAAAACAATCAACACGAGAAAGTTGCGTGTTTACATCAGTTTTCCACCGGTATATTACTTGCTCAATTCCGGTGAGTGTTCCGGTGAGTGGATGGAGAGCTACGGGAAAAAAAGCACGTGAAAAACAGAGTGAAGTTCAAGTAGACATGTCGAGAAGTTTAGGTTCTTCACGTGGTGCATTTTCGAAGAATCTATTTCGCGATAAAGGCAGAATGAATGATCTCACCATTTTCTAAATTACTTGAAAACGGCTAGGAATCAGAGAAAACCATCAACATGAAAAGGTTTTGCATTTTCCTTAGCTTTTCAACGGTATATTATTTGCCCCATTGTGATAAAGTTTGTATAAATTACAGCGAAAATACGTTTTTAGCCATTTTCAAAATTGACTTAAAACAGTAAGGAATTGGGAGAAACAATATATACCAAAAACTTTCGCATTTCCTCAAGATTTCCAACGCCATATCATTTGCTGCATTCGAACATACGGTTATAAAAATAGATTGAAAATACGAACTCGGTGGAACTTGTGCCGTTTTCTCAATTACTCTTAAACCGTTCAAAACTAGAAAAAACTTTCTACATGAAAAAGTAGAGCATCTTTCCAACGCCGTATCATTTGCCTCAATTGGATTATCCGTTTAGAAAATGACATCGAAAATACGAACTCGGCTGTTCGGTTTGTGAAATTTTACGATTTTCCAAATTACTCTTTAGCCGTAGGGAATTAGAGAAAACTTTAAACATGTGGAAGGAGCGGTTTTGCAGCAGCTTTTTCCGACACCATATTATTTGCCTCATTCCGATGAACGGTTTTAAAATGCGATCGAAAATACGATTCACGTTTTTGAATGAAGAAAAAACGATTTTCAAAACTGCTCTTAAACCGCTTACATTTTGCAAAAATTTAACTTGGGTGATGATACTGGTGTCGATAGCTTTCCAACGGTATATCGCAAGTCCCATTTGGGCAATGTTGGCGGAAGTTCAACCTAGCACTGGCAGAAGTTCAGGTCGAACAACTCAGGCAGTAAAATTGCAAAAACGCAATTTCATCACGACCCGAGAGCAAAATCTGCCAACGAGCGAGATTCCTATTTAAAACTGGTATTTAGTTGCTAAAAAATGTTTCTAGATTACACTAACATCATATAGAACACGACTAACCAGAATAATTCGCGGGGGAAGCCACGGTTGCGAAGATAGCCCGAAGGTCGGGTTCGTACAGAGGAAAGTTCAGGCGCGTTACTCGGGAGGTTCAGGTTGTGATCAGAATATTATTCTCATCCCGTGATCAGAATAGTGTTTATGTGTGTGTGTGTGTATGTGTTATATATATATATATATATATATATATATATATATATATATATATATATATATATATATATATATATAGTAGTACGTTGAACTTCCCTGTGAACTAGGTTGAACTTCCGCCAATATTGCCCGAATGGGGCTTGCGATATACCGTTGGAAAGGTATGGACACCGGTATCATAACCCAACTTAAATTTTTGGCAAAATGCAAGCGGTTTAAGAGCAGTTTTGAAAACCGTTTTTTCTTCACATAAAAAATGTGAATCGTATTTTCGATCCCATTTCTAAACCGTTTATCGGAATGAGGCATATAATATGGCGTTGGAAAGCTGCTGCAAAACCGCTCCTTCCACATGTTGAAAGTTTTCTCTAATTCCCTATGGTTAAAGAGTAATTTAAAAAATCGTAGAATTTCACAAATGGAACAGCTGAGTTCGTATTTTCGATGTCATTTCTAAATGGCTAATCCAATTGAGGCATATGATATGGCGTTGGAAAGCTTATGAAAATGTGCTACTTTTTCATCTTGAAAGTTTTATTTCTAATTTTGAATGGTTTAAGAGTAATTTAGAAAATGGTCCAGGTCCTACCGAGTTCGTATTTTTGAGCTAATTTTTTAATCGTGTGTCCGAATGTAGCAAATGATATGGCGTTGGAAATCTTGAATAAATGCGAAACTTTTTGGTATGTATTGTTTCTCCTAATTCATTACGGTTTTATGTCAGTTTTGAAAATGGCTAAAACGTATTTTTGCCATAATTTCTACAAACTTTATCGGAATGGGGAAAATAATATACCGCTGAAAAGCTACGGAAAATGCGAAAAGAATTCATGTTGATGGTTTTCTGTGATTCCTTGCCGTTTTCAAGTAATTTCGTAAATGGCGAGATCGTTTGTTCTGCCTTTATCGCGAAACAGATTCTTCGAAAATGCACCGCGTGAAGAACCTGAACTTCTCGACATGTCTACTTGAACTTCACTCTGTTTTTCACGTGCTTTTTTGCCTGTAGCTCTCCATCCACTGCTCGTAGCTCTCCATCCACTCACCGGAATTGAGCAAGTGATATACCGATGGAAAGCTGTTGTAAACACGCAACTTTCCCGTGTTGATCGTTTTTCATACTCGCGATGATTTAAAAAAAATCATCTAAAATTCATTCACTATAGCAGTCGAACTTCGTGTTTTTTTCACGTTGAACTTCTGTGACGTATTTTCTTTTTGAATTTTCCCATCCATTTCGTCAGTGTTACACAAATGATATTCTTTTTGTACAAACCTCTCTCACAATATATTTTTTAACTTCTCCGACCGAGGACTTGAATTTACACTAATGATATTCCTGTTTTTTTGAAGTAAATTAGAGAAATGACGAGATCATGATTTATGTCGTCATTGCGAATGGAAACGCACTGCGTGAAGTAGTTGAACTTCTCGGGCATGTTTGTTTGACCCTCACTCTGTTTTTGACATGTTGTTTTTTGCACTGCGTGAAGTATTTGAACTTCTGGGGCATGTCTATTTGAACTTCACTCTGTTTCACTTTATTGTATTTTTCTTATATGAAATACACACCATGTAGTACGTGAACTTCCGATTGTTATCACTTTGAACTTCTCTCTGGTTTGAGAGAACTATTTTAAAACACAAAAAACAACATATTTTTAATGTATTTTGGACATCTAAATACACGGTGAACCTCTCTCAAAAGATTTTTTGAACTTTTCCTTGCTGACCACTTGAACTTCTAGCAACCATTTTTTCCGATTATGAGTTGTTTTTAAAAGTGCAAAAAATGGCATTGTGTTTTTTATTTTTTTGAATAGGTAAATCCTAGGTTTTAATAAACTGTGAACTTCTCTGTATTTCAATTTGAACTTCACCTTTTTATATTTTTAGTAAAGAATTGTATTTCATTTTTATATGGAAAAAATCGAACATGGAAATACAAGGTGAACCACTCTCGCAAGAATTTTTGAACTTCCGCGGAAAGAGCACTTGAACTTCTTTCAACAAACCTTTTAAGCTTTTATTTTTCTATACTTTTTATTCTCACCTGAAATGCATTCCTTGCAGTACTTGAACTTCTCGTTGTTTTCACTATGAACTTCTGTTGCATTTTTGTGTATACGTCGAATTACACGCAATTGATGGTCGGATGTCATTTTTTGCCATTTTAAAACATGTAATTGGAGGTCGGACGCCCCGCAATATAAATTCTGAACCGTGCATGGAGGTGTTGGTGAACTGCTTGCAACAAATATGAGTTTTATATATACTTTGAACTTCTCTATTATTTTAATTTCAACTTCTTAGTCATATTCTTAGAAAGGAAATATGTTTTTAAATAAGCATCAAATATTTTTTTGTAAATTGAACTTCATAGTTTTATTTTTCTTAGAAACGGTAATAATTTGAGTTCCCCGTATACATCAAACTACTCTTCTATTTTAAATTGAACTTCTTGGGGGGTTTTTTCAATTTGGAAATCTGGGTTCTTCATGTACATGGAACTATTCTAGTTATCAAAATTGAACTTCTTGATTTTTTCAATTTGGACTTCTTGGTGTTATTCATTTGTAAAGGGAAAAAAATCATAGTTTGTAATAAACATCGTACAACTTCTATGTTATTTCAAACTTAATTTCTTGGTTTATTCGTTAGTGATGGAAAAAATTTGAGTTTTTGTAATAAACATTGAACTGCTCCATTTTTTGAAATTGAACTTCTTGGTTTATTCATTAGTAACGAGGAAAATCAAAGTTTTTTATATATATTAGACTTCTCTATTTTTGTCAATTGGACTTCTCGGTTTATTTATTTTAGTAACAGAAATATCCTAGTTTTGTAACAAATATTGGACCGTCCGTTATTTAAATTTGAACTCCTAGAGGTTTTTAAATTTTAGAAATGATGAAAGTCCTTTTTATGATTTTTCAACTTCTCTATTTCGAAAATCGAACTTCTTTTATTTTTATTTTTAGGAACAGTGAAATATCCACTTCAAAGTGCTCTGCTATTTTTGTTTGAACTTCTTATTACCTTCTTGTTAGTAGATTTAGATTTTTTCCCATTTTTATACATCTAACTATTATGTTATTCAAAACCATGGTGCTCCACCTTCCCCACCTCACCTCCCACCCCTCCCATGGCGACCATGGCGCCACCCAAGATCTCCACTGATCCCACCATCAAAATCCGTTTCCTGGCCGATGGATCCCTTCAGTGATCCACACTCCATCGCCCTCCAACTGGATTTTTCTTTTGGTCACCATTTCAGAGGTGAGATCCGTAAGTTATTCCAAACCTCGGTAAACCCCATCTCCTCTTCGTATGGTTTCTCCCTTGTGGTTTCATTTGCAAGATTTGGTTTTCAACTGAATACCCACAATGTGAGTTTGGCACTATCATCTTGCACTGGTGGATCCTATGACTCATTTGAGGTATCTCATATCAAGGGTAATGTTTTTATGTTCAAAGTTTGCTCCAAGGCCGTGGGTTTCTTCTTGGTACGTAAATCATATTTCAATTGTGATGCATTCAAATGCTATTTCCACTTATGGAGCGGTGGTGGCCCTAATTGGATTTTTGAAGAGAAGAAGTGGTATAGAGAACAAGATTCTGAATGGACTATTGTCACACGATGTCATAAAGGTAAGCGCACAAATCTTGTTCCCACCAATCATGTTTACCGTAGAATCATGGGTCATCTTTCTACCTCGCACATGAGAGTTGATACGCATGATAACAATCCTCTATCGGGGGCGAATGTAATTCCACTCGGATCTACGCCACATGGCTTGCCGATTCCTAATGATCGTGATCCTCGCTTGCCGCCGGTTGCTCCAACGACCCACATGCATAGCGGATCGGCCGTTGCATGCACCAGTGCTAGTTTGAATCGATCGGCCCAAAACTTGTCCGTGGAGCCCGTCAGGCCGACAGGTACGGAGCAGCCCAACTCCTCGGAAGATGTATCGTCTGGGAGGATTTATACTGACATATCCAATTATACTATATGCCAAAAATGCCTTGGTGCTGGGCACGCGCGTAATCAATGCAACAATAGAGTCAGGTGCCGTGTTTGTTACCGATACAATCATATCGCCAGATTTTGTTTCAACAAGAATACCAGACTTAATGCTTATCGGGTCAAACAGAAAAAGGATCCTCCCCCTGATATAACTGAAGCTCAACTAGTCCCCTCGGCTTCTCCCCTTGGTTCTTCTCCCTCTGCGCCACCGGCTACAGCTGCAAACACCGAGATGGCATGCTACCCTTGCAACCCGCTCCCCCACCTTCCACCTGGTACGACGATCATCCCCCCCGGTCCTCTCCGTGCTCGCCGTGGATATGTGGTTCTTGGAGGTGACCTACCGATGGTCTGCGATGAGTGGGCAATCGCCATGCTCGTACCCGAGGTATCAGCTGAGGAGTTTCATGGTGCCATTGCTCTGATCACGAACTACCTGGAGGGACGTGGATGGCGCATCAACTACACTTCCCGCTGTGGTATGGGTACTGCTTTGGTTCAGTTTACTACTGCCTGTTCGCGTGATACTGCTGTCAGTCTGAGCCCGTTCTAGATTGGGGACTCTGTTCTTAGGATTAGCAAGCAGGATAGAGGTCTTAATTACCGCAGCATTACTTTCACACATGATGTATGGATCCTACTTATGAATTATCCATTAGAATGCTGGGATGTTGGGGTGATTAGTCGCACTGTGTCACCATATGGTCGCTTTTTGATCTGGAACAATGATCCAAGGGACAAAGCAAGGGTTATTGTTAAACTCAGGGTCATGAATGTTGACAATATTCCTATCAGTCTAGTTGTTCTGAGGAACCTTGATGATGTTGGATATGGTGACTCATGGACTTGCCCAACATATATACTGTCGAGGGATCTGATTGGTCAGCAAGGGGGTGATGAGGACCCATTGCCACCTGATGGTGGAAACCCTCATCCCCTCCCTCATGTACATGGAGGTTTCTGGCATGATGAGGTATTAGGGAATATACCTATGGATCAAGTTGTTATTAATCCTCATAATGAGAACCTTGGTGCACCATATGAGGATGTTCATGTGGTCCATAATGACAATGTGAACCACGATGATGCCCACATGGCTGCTACTTTTGAACATATTAATGCTGATCATGTTGAGGCACCTGTTTTGGAGGAAGTAAGATCTCCTATTCAGATACACTCCAATACAATCTATGCTGAACCTCATGAGACTCTTGGGCCTGATTACATCCCAATTAATCCTGTTGCCTCACAACCCAGTTCTCAGAAAGCTCCTAGTCCTGTGTTTATCCCCAATAACTGCAGCATGAGCTACAATGACATACCATCCACTAGCAGTTCCCAGCATTTGCAAACTAGCAACATTGCTGTTGAGGGTGCTACTGAGCACATTAATGTTCTTCAGGAACTTATTGGCAACTTGGTGACAAATGCTCAGGACATCATTCCCAAACTGGGTGGCAGCCAGATTGTCAATGCTTCCTGCAATGTGGTCGATGTTGTGGGCACCAATGGTAACAATAAAAGATGTTATCTGCAGATCCAAACCATCCAGAAGGAACCACCTATGAATACCAGCTCTGTCAGCATTGAGGAGATCACAGGTCAGGAGTTTGCTGAAGTTCAGAAACCCTCTAACAGGCAGAAAAAG